>NC_053028.1:703265662-703379451 GCF_003073215.2 Triticum urartu
CTCGGAGGTGCCGTAGTTTCGGTGCTTGATCGGTTGGATCGTGAAGACGTACGACTACTTCCTCTACGTTGTGTGATCGCTTCCGCAGTCGGTCTGCGTTGGTATGTAGACAACACTCTCCCCTCTCGTTGCTATGCATCACATGATCTTGCGTGTGCGTAGGAAATTTTTTGATCCGAGCCTAGGTTATTTATGTTGATGTTATATGCACGAGTAGAACACAAGTGAGTTGTGGACGATACAAGTCATACCGCCTACCAGCATGTCATACTTTGGTTCGGCGGTATTGTTGGACGAGACGACCCGGACCAACATTACGCGTACGCTTACGCGAGACCGGTTCTCCCGACGTGCTTTGCACACAGGTGGCTTGCGGGCGACTGTCTCTCCAACTTTAGTTGAACCAAGTATGGCTACGCCCGGTCCTTGCGAAGGTTAAAACGGAGTCTATTTGACAAACTATCATTGTGGTTTTGATCCGTAGGTGAGATTGGTTCTTACTTAAGCCCGTAGCAGCCACGTAAAACTTGCAACAACAAAGTAGAGGACGTCTAACTTGTTTTTGCAGGGCATGTTGTGATGTGATATGGTCAAGGCATGATGATGAATTTTATTGTACGAGATGATCATGTTTTGTAACCAAGTTATCGGCAACTGGCAGGAGCCATATGGTTGTCGCTTTATTGTATGCAATGCAATCGCGATGTAATGCTTTACTTTATTACTAAACGGTAGTGATAGTCGTGGAAGCATAAGATTGGCGAGACGACAACGATGCTACGATGGAGATCAAGGTGTCGCGCCGGTGACGATGGTGATCATGACGGTGCTTCGGAGATGCAGATCACAGGCACAAGATGATGATGGCCATATCATATCACTTATATTGATTGCATGTGATGCTTATCTTTTATGCATCTTATCTTGCTTTGATTGACGGTAGCATTATAAGATGATCTCTCACTAAATTATCAAGAAGTGTTCTCCCTGAGTATGCACCGTTGTGAAAGTTCTTCGTGCTGAGACACCACGTGATGATCGGGTGTGATAGGCTCTACGTTCAAATACAACGGGTGCAAAACAATTGCACACGCGGAATACTCAGGTTATACTTGACGAGCCAAGCATATGCAGATATGGCCTCGGAACACGGAGACCGAAAGGTCGAGCGTGAATCATATAGTAGATATGATCAACATAACGATGTTCACCATTGAAAACTACTCCATCTCACGTGATGATTGGTTATGGTTTAGTTGATTTGGATCACGTGATCACTTAGAGGATTAGAGGGATGTCTATCTAAGTGGGAGTTCTTAAGTAATTTGATTAATTGAATTTAATTTATCATGAACTTAGTCCTGGTAGTATTAGCATATCTATGTTGTAGATCAATAGCTCGCGTTGTTGCATTCATATGTTTATTTTGATATGTTCCTAGAGAAAATTGTGTTGAAAGATGTTAGTAGCAATGATGCGGATTGGATCCGTGATCTGAGGTTTATCCTCATTGCTGCACAGAAGAATTATGTCCTTGATGCACCGCTAGGTGACAGACCTATTGTAGGAGCAGATGCAGACGTTATAAACGTTTGGCTAGCTCAATATGATGACTACTTAATAGTTTAGTGCACCATGCTTAACGGCTTAGAATCGGGACTTCAAAAGACGTTTTGAACGTCATGGACCATATGAGATGTTCCAGGAGTTGAAGTTAATATTTCAAGCAAATACCCGAGTTGAGAGATATGAAGTCTCCAACAAGTTCTATAGCTAAAAGATGGAGGAGAATCGCTCAACTAGTGAGCATGTGCCCAGATTGTCTGAGTACTACAATCGCTTGAATCAAGTGGGAGTTAATCTTCCGGATGATTGCGTCATTGACAGAATTCTCCAATCACTGCCACCAAGTTAGTAGAACTTCGTGATGAACTATAATATGCAAGGGATAACGGAAACAACTCCCAAGCTCTTCGTGATGCTGAAATCGACGAAGGTAGAAATCAAGAAAAACATCAAGTGTTGATGGTTGACAAGACCACTAGTTTCAAGAAAAGGGCAAAGGGAAGAAGGGGAACTTCAAGAAGAACGGCAAGCGAGTTGCTGCTCAAGTGAAGAAGCCCAAGTCTAGTCCTAAGCCTGAGACTAAGTGCTTCTACTGCAAAGGGACTGGTCACTGGAAGCGGAACTACCCCAAGTGATTGGCCAATAAGAAGGATGGCAAAGTGAACATAAGTATATTTGATATACATGTTATTGATGTGTACTTTACTAGTGTTTATGGCAACCCCTCAGTATTTGATACTAGTTCAGTTGCTAAGATTAGTAACTCGAAACGGGAGTTGCAGAATAAATAGAGACTAGTTAAGGGTGAAGTGACGATGTGTGTTGGAAGTGGTTCCAAGATTGATATGATCATCATCGCACACTCCCTATACTTTCGGGATTAGTGTTGAACCTGAATAAGTGTTATTTGGTGTTTGCGTTGAGCATGAATATGATTTGATCATGTTTATTGTAATACGGTTATTCATTTAAGTAAGAGAATAAATTGTTGTTCTGTTTACATGAATAAAACCTTATACACCCAATGAAAACAGTTCGTTGGATCTCGAGCATAGTGATACACATAATCATAATATTGAAAAGATGCAAAGTTAATAATGATAGTGCAACTTATTTGTGGCACTGCCGTTTAGGTCATATTGGTGTAAAGCGCATGAAGAAACTCCATGCTGATGGGATTTTGGAATCACTTGATTATGAATCACTTGATGATTGCGAACCATGCGTCATGGGCAAGATGACTAAGACTCCGTTCTCCGGAGCGAGCAACTGACTTATTGGAAATAATACATACTGATGTATGCGGTCCGATGAGTGTTAAGGCTCACGGCAAGTATCGTTATTTTCTGAAATTCACAGATGATTTAAGCAGATATGGGTATATCTACTTGATGAAACACAAGTCTGAAACATTTGAAAAGTTCAAAGAATTTCAGAGTGAAGTGGAAAATCATCGTGACAAGAAAATAAAGTTTCTACGATCTGATCGCGGAGACAAATATTTGAGTTACGAGTTTGGTCTTCAATTAAAACAATGTGGAATAGTTTCACAAACTCATGCCACCTGGAACACCACAGCATAATGGTGTGTCCGAATGTCATAACCGTACTTTATTAGATATGGTGCGATCTATGATGTCTCTTACCGATCTACCACTATCGTTTTGGGGATATGCATTAGAGACAGCTGCATTCACGTAAAATAAGGCACCATCTAAGTCCGTTGAGACGACACAATCTGAACTGTGGTTTGGCAAGAAACCAAAGTTGTCGTTTCTTAAAAGTTTGGGGTTGTGATGCTTATGTGAAAAAGTTTCGTCCTGATAATCTCAAACCCAAAGCGGGAAAATGTGTCTTCATAGGATACCCAAAAGTTACTGTTGGGTACACCTTCTATCATAGATCCGAAGGCAAGACTTTTGTTGCTAAATTCGGAAACTTTCTGGAGAAGGAGTTTCTCTCGAAAGAAGTGAGTGGGAGGAAAGTAGAACTTGATGAGGTAACTGTACCTCCTCCCTTATTGGAAAGTAGTACATCACAGAAACCGGTTTTTGGGACACCTACACCAATTAGTGAGGAAGCTAATGATGATGATCATGAAACTTCAGATCAAGTTACTAACAAATCTCATAGGTAAACCAGAGTGAGATCCGCACCAGAGTGGTACGGTAATCCTGTTCTGGAAGTCATGTTACTAGACCATGACGAACCTACGAACTATGAGGAAGCGATGATGAGCCCAGATTCCGCGAAATGGTTTGAGGTCTGACCGATAAAGACCTTCGTAGAATATGTAGGAGCCAATATGGGCATCCAGGTCCCGCTATTGGTTATTGATCGGAGACGTGTCTCGGTCATGTCTACATTGTTCTCGAACCGTAGGGTCCGCACGCTTAACGTTACGATGACAGTTATTATGAGTTTATGCATTTTGATGTACCGAAGGTTGTTCGGAGTCCCGGATGTGATCGCGAACATGACGAGGAGTCTCGAAATGGTCGAGACATAAAGATTGATATATTGGAAGCCTATATTTGGATATCGGAAGTGCTCCGGGTGAAATCGGGATTTTACCGGAGTACCGGGAGGTTACCGGAACCCCCCGGGAGCCATATGGGCCTTAGTGGGCTTTAGTGGAAAGGAGAAAGGGGCAGCCCAAGGTGGGCTGCGCGCCTCCTCCCTCGATCATATTGTAGCGGTGCTTAGGCGAAGCCCTGTGACGGTAGTACATCAAGATCGTCACCACGCCGTCGTGCTGACGGAACTCTTCCCCGACACTTTGCTGGATCGGAGCCCGGGGATCATCATCGAGCTGTACGTGTGCTAAGAACTCGGAGGTGCCGGAGTAACGGTGCTTGGATCGGTCGGATCGGGAAGACGTACGACTACTTCCTCTACGTTGTGTGATCGCTTCCGCAGTCGGTCTGCGTGGGTACGTAGACAACACTCTCCCCTCTCGTTGCTGTGCATCACCATGATCTTGCGTGTGCGTAGGAAAATTTTGAAATTACTACGTTCCCCAACAATTATATACCTGTGTTGTCCAGAACTAGCACCACGTAGTTCATTTGAATGTAATGAAATCCGTCATGTTTGTATGAAAATCCGGTATTTTATATGATTTTCGTTGTTGTTTATATGAAATATCAGTTTGTCTACGTGTTTGCGTGAATTTCGTCTAGTTGGTTGAGTTGTTGTCATAATGTGTGCGGCTATAGTTGGATGGCGTAATTTGTGGGTCGCGGTCGGTCTGCGGGCGGCTCGGGCAGCGTTGTGGGACAAAAAAATATAGCTCATGCGAGCTCGTCTCCAACGTGCGCGCTGGAGGATGCATGACAGCCTGAGCACCCGAGCCATTCCTTGTTCGTCGGTGGCAAAGGCACCGGAATATTCTGGCTACCCCGGGCAAGATCCAAACAGCCCCTCCCAACAGATTCAAATCCCTCGTTCGCCGTGGAATTTTGCCATGTGTTGTTTTCATGGACTAGCAAGATGCCCATGCATTGCACGGAACATCAAGATGCATTTTTTTACAAACTTCTGCATGCATGCAAGGGATAATTAATGTCCTCCTTTGCTAGTACCACGAGGCAAACACCATTAATATTGCATCGATTAGTGTTAGTGGCCTTTTATATCTGCAAATTGTAATTTTGATAGTGGCCCCTTTTATATAAAAATGGAGGGAGAAAGATGAGAGATAAGGTGAGGAGGAGTGGGGCGTGGTGGTGACTGGTGGTCGGACTGGGCGGAGGCATGGGGATGGACGGCGCATTATGTCTAGGTTTGTATCTCTCACACACACCCACGTAGGTGGGGACATGCACGAAGAGAAGAGGTGCTTGCATGGCGCACGTACTCCCGTCTCTTTCCCAACCACACCCGCACCGGTACACGGTGGAGCTCATTTCTGTACGAAAAAGGCAGCCCACGTGGTAATTTGGCACGTGTACTGGTTGTCCACTTGGTGGAGGGAGGATCGTCTACCACAGGTGAACAAACAAATTGCGACTTGACGCATTATGTTAAATTAAAAAAAAGAGGCAAACCATGTGGGGCCTACCTTAGAGGCAAGGCTCTATACACTTGAGTACTTTTGATGTGTCCCGTCAACTCGCAGAACGAGGAGAAGCTTGCTTAGTACGCCGTCTCCCCCGCCCACGGGCATGGTGGCTCGCAGGATGAGGTGAAGCTTGCTTACTACGCCTTACGCCCGCTCCGTCGCCCACGCGCGCGGTGGCTCACAGCACGAGGAGAAAATTTTACTACTCCCTCCGTTTACTCCTCGTCCCTACTACGTACTTTGGTTGGTACTCCCTCCATTTACTTATACAAGTCCACTATAAAAAATACATTTTGCATCTATACAAGGCCACAAATAGTAATCGAGACAAAAGTTACTACTCCCTCCTTTCCAGTTTATGGCTCAATTTCAAAATCTCTCCAACCAAGGTAGAAGGTGAGTGGTCGAATTAATTTTGTAGTTTGCACAAGTAATTAGTACGCTCGTTTTTCTCAAGAAGTTATGTTTACCGAGGCATTAATTAGAACGAATGCATGAATGACCACTAAATTTCCATGTAGTTGTACATGCATTGGTTAGTTTCCTCTTGACACTACTTGCGTCGGGTGATCTAACGCACCTCAAAATCCAACATGTAATGGTACTACTACTAGTATAGTAGAATTGAGACTTATCAAACGGAAAAACGAATGTTTTTTAGATGAGCCCTATAAACCCTAGTGGGTACGTACTCCGTAAAAACAGATTTTTCCAAAACTAAGTCGCTCCCTTTCATGAATTCTGTAGTATACTCCTCCGTCGATGCTCCCTTTCATGAATTATGTACTTCCTGTCACCTACATGTGGGACATATAGCAACCGGGTCGACGTGTCAAGCACCAAATAACAGTGCAGAACAGCAGGGGGACGCAGCCCACTCATACCCGCCCAGTAGTAGTAATGAGCAATGAGACCTCAAATCACAATGCCGCACCTTCCCAGATGGACGAAGCAACCATTATTTCACACTTTGGTTCGCCATCATCTCAAACCACGTACTAGTATTGCTTCTGCCTCAAGAGGGACACGCGCATCGCCTTGGTACATCATGACACGTGGGACCGCATGACAGGCCATGCTCCCCCGTCGATCGCTCGGTAAAATCACCTCATTTTTACTATACTTCCCCCGTATCGGTTTACTACATGGCATGCACGTCGTTCTAGGTTGAGAATTTAACTGGCTATATATGTGATGAACAGTACTCTAGCCTTTTAAAAATGTATACTTTTGTACAGTAGTACTATCGATGGATTGCGCCATGGAGCAAAAATTGAAATTAAAAAAAAGGTTGTACATCTAGAGAGCGCTCGTTGCCAAATTATGAATATAGTACTATTAAAAAAGCTAGTACGTGCTTAATTGGGGTGCTAAATTCTATTAAAGAAATATTAGTAGTATGTACATACTGAAGAGTTAAAGTAGCGAGAAGAAACATAACATAGTTCTACTGGGGGCTTAGCACAACACACCCCTCAAATTAAACTAAGCACACCTGAAATGAAACTATGCAACTAATCCAGTAGACACTGCATTAGAAGTTTAGAACCACCATGAGCAACGACACTGCCACCCTACTCGGAGTCCTCGTCCATGTCCTCAACTTCGTCCTTGTCCCTATTCCTCTTGGCCGACACTTCTTTGCTTGAACCGCACACTTGGTTGTGGCTCTTCATCCAACCCTTGTAGATATTGAAACAAAGGTAGCCATCCATTGCAGCATAGTGGACGTGGTCTATATCTAGTACATTCCACTGCCATGCATGACGATGAAATGTGTATGGAGGTTTCTCAAGTTTACCGTACGAAGGATGAACCATGGCTCCTGCCAGGGTCAGCATTGAAGGCTGACGAGAGGGCACCAGCCGATTCTTCTGGAGGTCGAAGGGGTTGCCTACAACGAGGCCTATCCGACCCAGGACTTCTTCGTCGTTCTTAAAGTCTACAGTAACGAATTTCACTGTTTTTTCCTTGAGGAAGTTCTTAAAATCCTGGCACTCAACGTCGGCATGGCATATGTGGTAGACCAAGCAAACGTTATGTACGCAAACCTGGATCACGGCACGCTTCTTCCTCTCTTCGTCCTTTAGATCCTTCTCTCGTCCCAGGACTGTGGTGTACTCAACATCTAGCCCAGCGACCCACTCATCATCTGAGTTTTCGAACATGCGTCTGAAGCGAGAAATGCATCCTTTCACCGTCGCGGAAGAACGGGTGTAGATGACGTCGAACTCATCGCCGGTGATGGTTCTAACCTTGTACTCACCGCCGATCGTGGAGATTTGGGACGCCATGGATTTGGGAGGAGGGTTAGGATTAGTGGAACTAAAGTAATGTGAATGGACGGGATGACTAGGAGCGAACCGCCGTAGTATTGAAGGACGTGCGGGGATGAGTAGGAGCGAACTGCCAGCGTGCGAACGGCAGGGTAGTGGCTTTCCATTCTCCCATGGTACGTGCTTCCGAGAGCCCTTGGATCTGAAATCGAACGGTTGCATGGCATGATTCTAGACCTATGGGTGAATATCCTATCCTGGAGGGTTATTCTGCAAATTTTCAGCAACTTAGCATGCGACCGTTTGATCTCAGATCCAAGGGCTGCCATCAGCCCGTATCGTGGTCGCGTCGCTCGTGCGGTCGCGCCCTTGGAGATTTAACACGGTGCGTTAGGCTATCTGATGTTGGCATGTCATACATAGTCATCACTTAGTCACTCATACTACAACAAGGTTTTGGCTATATGGTTGGCTATAAGTGTATTTTTTTTTACTTCTCTCTATCTCTTTCTTCATACTCCCTCCGTCCCATAATATAAGAACGTTTTTGACACTAGTGTAGTGCCAAAAACGTTCTTATATTATGGGACACAGGGAGTACTAGTATTTATTGCATTTGCCAAGGAGTGACCTCTTCCAATGAAATGGTGTTGCTAAGTTTGCTTCATTTAATTAGCTATAGACTCAAAATTTTCTTTTCACCTAGGTACACGCGCTTAGCACAATTTCTTCCTTGGTTCACCAAACTAGTCTCTCTCTTCTTGATTAACTTGCCACATCAGACTTTATGCCTATGTGGCAAGCTTAAGCACCTGTAGGAGCAAGTAAAAGTAAGTACAATAGTGCGCTTTACATGGCATTTTTGCATATGTGGAGGAAAGAGAGGCAAGGAAAAAGTGGAGAAGTGGGCTCTCATGCAAGAGCCAGCCTCTACTACATGGTGGAGCATTGGGAGAGGCACCTGTATGGAGGTGGTCAGGAATCTGGGAGACTCACGCCGATCGTAGCGCCGCAGTTAAAATGATAATGGCAAGTCAAATCACAGGGCCCCACCTGTCTAGCAGTAACTCGCTGTCAAATCACACTGCCCTACGTTTGCAGCAGCCTACTCCCTTGTCCTCTCGCGTCTCTGTCGAACCGACTAGGCGGAACTGCCCCGCCTACCGCGCAGGAAAAGCCCCGACCTCGACTTTTAAATACAACTACATCCGCTTAAGAATCCAATGATATACTTTGTGTGACATAGTAACTCATATTTAGTTAGTCAAATGGATGACCTAGAACTACGTGCAGGCCCTATAAACCGAGACGCCTAAAAATAAACAAACCGAGACGGAGAGGGTAGTTCAGCACTTATCTTTTTAGATAAATATTGTTGGGATTCACCAAGGAGCAAAACCAAGTGGTAGGCTGCTCCTGTCATGTTGGCGTAGCAACTCAAGCAGGGTCAGTCCACACACGAAATGGCGACACACTTAACAGGACCCCTTTGGCCGACATGTGGCTCATCCAGCGTCTTATTCCACGTGCGATGCACCAAATTACAGTTCAGATTAGCGGTTGGAATTGGAGGCACCCCGGTCGTAGCGCCGCAGTAGTAGAAAATGAGCGATGAGGGGTCAAATCACAAAGCCCCACCTTTCCCGCATTAAGCTGGACGGACGAAGCAACCATCATTTCACTCTAGGGCACAAGAGCATAAAGAAAAGAGAAAACAATGATGCGTGTGGCATCTACCTAGGGCACCCTATGGTAGGGGTCTCCACTACAGATCCTTTTTTTAAGCGCCTCCACTACAAATCGGCTTCTCCCTCGTCCTCTTGAAGAAACCCGATGATGAGTGCGGCGGTAGGGTTTGTAGGAGTACTACAGCATGCGGGGCCATGTCGTAGTAAACGGGTTCAAGCCGACGACTTAAATATGTGTGGGCCGCTTGGTTTACAGGAACGAGGCAGCATTATGGGTTCGGGGACCAGTGGAGATATAGTACGTACAAAAAATTGTGGGCGTAAGTTCGACCGAAAGGCAATGATGCATGGGCCCTGCATTTTGATATACCCGGGGCCGCGTGAAATTTGCTACTCTACTCAAACCTAGTAAGGTACACATGTATTGAACGCATGAGATTTCGAAACCAAATTATGAATAAATACACACTATAGCATGTAAAGCTTTGAGTCATATATGCATGATGTAGATGTTCGTTTAGTTCTTATAGTTCATCTCATTCAAAATCAATTAGTTTTATAAAAATGTTAAGATTCATGGGGTTGTGCATTGTACTCCCTCCGTTCCAAAATAGATGACTCAACTTTGTACTAACTTTAGTACAAAGTTAGTGGAAAGTTGGGTCATCTATTTTGGAACGGAGGGAGTAAATCATAAAGTAAAAAAATGGCAATTCATTTAGAAAAAAATAATCAATTATGATATAGAAGATTCTAGAACAAAGGAGAAGTGCTTGTGTTTTGAGGTTTGTGCATTATGCTTAAGTTCAACCATGGAGTCTTGCAAATTGTACATGTGGCAGATCTGGTGGAATGTTGATGATATCCAGCGGCCAGTAGTGCTCGGATTTGCCTATCTCTGCACTGTCGAGTTAGCTTCATCCAACGACCATCTTTCAAAGTTATTGGCACACTATATAGTTCTTGTGCCATAGTTGCATGTTTTGGAAAAAAGCTACTAGTGGGTTGTACTATCTATTTAGGAATAGAAGATGTATACATGGAAGTTGTAGGGAAAGAGATGACATGGAGCATCTCAATTCCTATGAGTAGGGATTGGAAAAGAGATGTCATTTGGTTCACATCATAGGAACTTTTCTATTGAATCTAGAGATGACATGTATCTCAATTCCTATGAGGAGGGATTAGAAAAGAGATGTAATTTTGTTCATATCATAGGAACTTTTCTATTGAATATACGCTAATGTTTATTTTCCTTTGAAATTAAGGGAGTATAGGAATCCATTCATATGAACCAAGTGGCTCTAAAGCTATAGAAATGATATTATGTTTATTTCCTTTGAAATGTGGAGTATATGAATCTATTCCTATGAACCAATTGGCTCTAAAGGAAAAAATCCTATAAAAATCATATCATATAGAGTTCCTATGATACTCCTCGACACTAAAGGATGCTTGAAATTGCTGCGGGTAATACGATGGTCTTTCTTTGTAGACTCCTCACTCAACTTTATAGTTACCTCTCGAAGATGAATGAAATGATATATATACATGGTATTCTACATGTGCAATTTGGTACAAGAAAACTTGGTAAAAGTTTGCGAGGTTCGAATTTTCAATAAAGCTATATGCACTGCATTTCGGAATGGAGGGAGCATACGGCAGTTGCTAACACTCACGTGGAATATTTGTGTATAGGAGGAGTGGCTGTTCTGTTAAATGACATGGCAAAACTGACACTGTCGGATGCCGATCTAACGGTTCTTACGGCGTTCGTCAGGAAAAGGCTTGTGGCGAACGTTTGTCGGATAGTGATTTACGGACACATGCATTGCATTGATATGTGCCCCCTCTCTCTCACTCACACACACCCTCACGAGTCACGACTCTCCCGAGTCCTCTCGCAGACTCGCACGTCGCACCCACCGTCTATCTGCAGGTAGACGTCACGCACATATGTGCTCTTCACACCCTACCCTCAGAACTTCTATAAAACATAAGACGGTGCGCACATTTTATTTTAGCTCACACGTCACACACCTATACTATTACTCTTGCGGCGAACGTTCTTTGGGCATAGTATATTGTACTCTCATGAAGAGAAGCGGTGCACACACGCACTAGTTCTCTCACACCCACTTGCGGGTACACGTAGGAGCGCATTTTTTTGAAGCTGGTACAAGAAAATCACTCCACTATATATAAAAGCAGGAGCCTTAGCGCGTGCTTTACTAGGGTTCCTCTCGTTCACTCTCTCATGCTCTCCAGATCTAAGAAACACATAGCTGGCCACACTCTCTCTCAGCTCACGGCTGGTCACAAATCCGGCCGGACAACCTCGACCAGGGCAGGGGTGTAGGTGCATCGTTCACGCTGTCGTCGGCGGCGAGGGAGGAGACCAACGGCTGCCTGCGTGTCCCGATCGGCGGCCGGGACGTTCTCTCCGAGAGAGCGCCGGCTCGGGAGGGCCTCCGACCCCTTCTTCCTTCCGGTGGTATTGTGGCCAAGATGCGGCCTCCCAACGCCGTCTTTGCGACATGCCGACGACCCTCAGGTATATATTCCTTCGAAACCTGCCTTGCTCTACTGCCCCAGCTCCCTTCGTGTGGATCCTTTTCTACTTCCGTCCGCTGTTCCAAAGCCACCTAGACTTCTACTATTATTATAAGTAAAGCTAGTTCATACAGTCGACTCAAAGCGTTGGTTCAAACAGGGAAGAAAGTGGGAAAGCTGTAGCATGAATCTAGGACTTGGTTCTAAGAGGAAACGGGGGAAAGTAGTAATATATGTCACCGTTTAAATAACCGTATTTCTTATTTGCGCAAACAGGGATGTCTGTCTCCATATCGTTTCGGGATGTCTGTCTCCGTATCGTTTCTATCCGCGCAATCAAAAGCACACACCTCAGTTTTAGTACAACTGCGCAAAATGAGATGGCTATCCCTCGCTGCCGTCGTCTAACCTCCCGTCTTCAAGGCATCCTAGTCTGGAATGCACTTTCTACCAGTTCATCCATGGACCGAGGACTAGCTGGCACGGCTGCACGGCGGTTTTTTGGACAGGTGCGCGGACAAGAGGCATTGTGGTCTGCTTATTTATGCAAATAGCGGTGCTTAAATTTAGTGGAATGCACAAGACTTTCAGCTAGTCAGTACACTGTATGGTTCGGTTCGGCATTCCAGCTGAGACCACAATTATAATTGGTTATTCTGGAATGAGAGAACCTAACCCTGAATGGTGGCACAAAGAAAAAACCAGAGTGAACTCCAGGAAATTTAAGCCCGCCGGGAGGCCCTTTGCTCAGAGAGAAGCCTTGCTTGTTTTTTCCTGATTTGTAAACCTTCTCACAACTTTGTCTTTTGCTGTGAACTAGTATATGTTTGTTATGTTCTATGAATCATTGAGATGTATAAAATTGCTTAACTTATGCTTTTCAAGTTTTTTATGAAGACGAGTTTAATGTGAGTGTTCCACATGAGCGCTGGACTAGCGTGTGAACGTTTGGAATGTATTACATTGTGGCCTCAATTAACTGCATGAACCACTGTAACAAGATACATAGTTGCTTATATGTCAGACAACAGATTGTTGATTGTTAGCTGGTCGATAGCCTAGT
The DNA here is from genome assembly GCF_003073215.2 of Triticum urartu. NCBI lineage: Eukaryota > Viridiplantae > Streptophyta > Magnoliopsida > Poales > Poaceae > Triticum > Triticum urartu. The sequence goes on from NC_053028.1 coordinate 703,278,872, forward strand.
GTTGAAGCGAGATGAGACAATGTGCCGTGTTTTGCACAACTGCTTACAAGTGGGGTAGCACCAACAGTGTTTACAAGTACTTATGTATACATCAGCGCACGGTTCTCGAGCGAGTGCTCTATTTCATCAAAACACACACTGCTCATATGATAAACCGTGACAACTTATGTCTTACCATGCCATATTCATGAAAAAACTAGTGAGGACGCATCTGTTTCGGCAACAATTACGATGGTTCTCACATGATTCACGGGCACACAAAAGTAGCAGCAGTTCCCATAGACGGATTCAAACAGAGTACTAGCCCCAGAGGGGTCGATAACAGGCAAGGTTCGGATAATTAGACACAATCCAAACTACTATTAAACACTAGCTGGGGCAACTATTTCATGCCTCGATCTAATTTGGGCTGGACACAAGACGGACCTTACCATGAACATCATCGAGGACGTCCCGCAGCAGCTCAATCCTCTGAACCTTCATGAAGACAACCTTGTGGCCTTGCCACTGATAAACTTGTTTGTGGAGGCATGCCACGTCCTCTTCCTGCGTAAGCTTGACAAGAACAGTATTCCTCACAAACGAAGGAGTAGCTTTGAACTTCTTGTGCTTCAGTACACCCTGGACAACACGCCTGACAATAGTGAGGCTGGAATACAACTCTTCATTGGTATAACCGCAAATGGCTTCCAGGATCCAACAGCCTAAGAACTCTGTTTTCCCAGTGCGTATATTCAGGTCGTCCGCCTCATAGCGAGTGACATGTACAACCACACAATCCTTGTCTGCATCAGGGCTCTAATTGAAACAGAAACAAATTCTGAATTACTTTTCAGTATAAGAAACACAAGTTATTTAAACCACTATGTATAGCATGGCATCGAAGCTAATAAAATTTTGCATTATTAATCACCACATACTTCCTTTTCTAAAAAAATCACCACATACTTAGATGAAAAACCACAATCGAGATCGGCAAAGAAGGAAATCACCTTGGGCAGCTCAGCAGGGGGGGACACATCCTCGAAGGGGGAAAACTGCTCCTGCAGTGCCACGGGGGCTGTAACCTCAAACGGGGCATTGACCATCTCAGTATCTGGGGTCGCCTCGGTGGTTGCCTCGATCTTCTTGGAGCTCTCTGTCTCATGGGGATCAGCCTCCCGCATCTGCTCCAATATCGGCAGATCTTTGCCTGGTTCTCCTTGGTCCATCATGACTAACGAATACTAGGAGACCACTAAAAGGAAAACACAATCGCAATGACAATGAAACAAAAAAGAGAGTGAGGATCGGTTACTACTTTGCAAAAGTTGTTTTTTTCCTCTGAACGAAAATATACCAACATCATGGATCCGCTTACCTTCCTTCGTTCGGAGAGAAGAACAGTGGCAGATGCAAGTGTTGCCTTTCTTGAAGATGGTGAGGGAGAAGGGGATTCGGCGAAGAGTGAAATGATGGTTGCTTCATCTGTCAAACTTAGACTGCGGGGAGGTGGGGTGTTGTGATACGACGGCTCGTTACTGCCGCGCTACGACCGGGGTGACTCTCCGCCTGCATCCTACCTTCTAATTTGGTGGATGGCATTTGGGCCAGCACGCTCCATGGCCCGCATGTCGGTGAAAAAAAGTATAACAGCATTCAGTAGAGGGAGATGTTTCAATGACCTAGGAGGAGCCAGAAGCGGTAGAGTGTCTCCACTTTACTAGTAGTAATTGTTTTTCTGTGTAGCTGTAGAGTGTCTCCACTGTACTAGTAGTAATTGTTTCTCGGGTCCCAAGACAAAACAGCCCATCCACACTAGTAAATAGTAAAATCAATTCAAAAGCCCATATATTTACTGAATGAGAGGCGCTACCCACACCCAGCACACCGCCCCACACCCCCCCAAAAAAACCTGGGTGCTCTTCTTCCTCCTCGCTCCCACCCACCTCACGTCAGCTCGCTCCACTCGTACCCCCAAATTCCTCACCTCACTCCTACAGAAAACCCCAGCTCCCCTTCTTCCTCACTCCTACAGAAAACCCCCAACTCCCCTTCTTCTTCGCTCGCACTACAACTAGGCTCGTCATTCGTTACTCTGCTCAAATCCGTGAGCGCGACGCGACGCCCTCGAGGAAAATGGAGTCGGCTGACCCCAGCACCAAGAAGATGAGGCTCCCGCCAGTGGCGACGCCTATTGTAGATCCCGCACCCGGCAACGCGGGGAGAAGCGGCGACCCCGCCCCCACCGGATCCTAGGAACCTGTAGAATCTCGGGTGGACCGCATCAGCGATCTCCCGGACGCCATCCTTGCGGAGATCATATCGCTTCTCCCCACCAAGGATTGCTGCCGCACCCAAGTCCTCTCAATTCGGTGGCGCCCTCTATGGTGCGCCATTCCCCTTAATCTCGACTGTCGTCGGCTATCTCTCTTTAATGATTTTGAAATCCCAAGAGCCATCATCTCCTCCCACCGGGGCTCCGTTCAAAGCCTTTGCATCCCGTCATGCTACCTGAGCAAGCATACCATGCCCTGCACGGTGGATGCCTGGCTGGAATCCCCTGAATTCACATAACTACAGCTGCTTGAGTTCTCCTATTCCCCTGGAAATCACATACCACATACCGAACGCCATGAACTTGTGCCCTCAGCACCGATGTCCATCTCGGGGTTTTCGTCCTCTCTCCACACCGCCAACTTTGCGCAGTCCTACCTACCAGACAATCCGGTACTAAACCTTTGACTCCCATTTCTCAAGAAACTTTCACTTGTGCGGGTTCGTATATCGGAGGCCTCATTGCACAGCATCATCCACTCCAGTTGCCCTGTGCTGGAGTGCTTGTTGCTTGTTTTCACAGTTAGAATCGGTTGTCTCCAAATAAAGTCGCCTAACCTTGTAAGAATTGGAATTTCTTTTGAAGGAAGGCAGCTCATCATCCAAGATGCCCCTTCACTTCAAAGGTTGATCCTTGATTCTAGTTATTCACCGTTGCAAATAACCATCCTCTCTACGCCTAAACTGGAGACCTTGGGTGTAATACATGATCTCTGTGCTCATTTCAATATGGTGTTTGGCTCCACAGTTTTTCAGGTACTTGGAGTACATTTGTAACCAAAAGCTGCATTTTAAATTTCTGCGCATAATTTATATATCATCTTGGAGTACACATTTTGTACTAATATTATGTTCTATGCTCAATGAAGAGTTTCTCCGTGGATGGCCTATCAATGGTGCTGGATTCTGTCAAGATCTTATATATCCAAATGAATAGTTTTGATCTGAACAAGATTATTGGCTTGCTGCAATGCTTTCCATGTCTGGAGAAGTTGTATATAAATGTGATAATTTCACGCACATTGGAAGCCCGCATATAGTGTACTAGAATTAACCGTTCAGATGTTGCTCTTTCGACACTCTTCTTTTAGACCTTAACTGTTTTCAATCTTCATGTCTATTTAGGCAACAAGACGGGGTAAGAAAGTTATAACCAATCGGTGGATTCATAAGCATTGGGATTTCCTCACTTCTCATGAGATTCGATTGAAGACAATAACGCTAGAACGATATGTAGCCAACCGTGAAAACACAAGATTTGTCACATTCTTCCTGCTGAATGCGAGGTTACTATTGTCCATCAAGCTTAAGTTTAGCAGCAACATGGTTTTGACGGATGGGTATGTAGGAGAGCAAAAAAGGAGTTTCAGGTGGACAAAAGAGCTTATGAATGTGTCGGGCTTCTATTTACAACATATTGTGGTCATAATCCAGTAAATTTTACGACCCAGGATGTTCATTCTATGGACCTGACCGATCCATTTGACTATGACTGCCGAAAACAGTGCTGGAGTTAGATGTTGTTGCCCTTTTCAATCTGGTTTTTTTTGTAAACCTGATGAACAATTAACCCTCATGCTTTTGTACAGTTTGTAAGCTGGAGTTAGATGTTCCTGCCATTTTCAACTCGGCTGTGACTGTCATATTTTCTTTGAAACAAGGCAAATGGCTTGCCATTCGTTTAATTTAGAGTGAAATATTGTAACAAATCCAAACCAAGGGAAATAACATCACTCTCGTCGGCTGCTTGAGCTCACTGTGCATTACAGAAGCCAAGTGATTAGCCCCCACCAGCACCCACAAACTTATTTCGAACTAGCACATCAAATGGGCTGTAAATTTTCATAGGAAAGGCTGCATGACCGTGACAGATTTGGATTCTGACATTTGGGACCCGCGAGGAAATCCTATCAAGGTGGTGTCGACTTACTAGCCAGTCAACAAACGATTCTGCCTACCAGCCGTTGGATTGACATCCAACATCTGTCGTGTATCTTATATCTCTTGTCTTCTTCTTCCTCCAGCCGCCCAAAGCAAACCACCCCGTCGGCTCCGCCTACTCCCACCTCCCATGGCTAGCTGCGCCACCGCCGCCCTACCGTACGTACCCTCCAACGTTGGCCAGTCCCTCCCTCTATTCCCCCACACGTCATGTTATTCTCCGGCGATGTCAGCCCCAACACGCACCCGCGCCCGAACCAGTCAACCCTCGTACTCCCCTCCGCCTGCGACTGGACCGGTGCATCTTCAACGGCTCTTGTTCGTTCCGTCCGAGGCCTCGCCGTCGTCCTCCGCCTTGTGGCCTTGGTTCGCTCGTCGTGTCGTGACGCGCCGCCCTCTTGCGTTGTCAACATCGTCAACAACCGAGAGGAACAAGGAGATGACTGTATGTGGAGAGGATGACAGTAGGGACCCACAGCGTCATGGCAGTACGCAAGCAAGTGCCTCTATAGTACAAGCCCAAAAATATGGTTCCTCCTAATGGTTGGACATCTGGGGCTCACACCATTGTCAACGTAGTCAATAAATGAGAGAATTACACTACGAGCGGCTGACAGCAGGGACCCAGCAAGTCACGCAGTTTTTTTTGAGGAACAAGCAGTTGTTATTTATACTAGTTTTAGCGATGGATCAGGGTAACAACGGGGCTGTGCGGGGGCTGTGGCCCGTCTAGCCAGGGTTTTATTTATGTTTACCACATCATGAGCCCAGTTGTGTTTTTTTCTTGCTGAAAATGGCTAGCCCAGTTCTATTTTTTTAATAAATACCCAAACAAGGCCTACTTGCTTTATCGGCCCTGCTGGGCTGCAAATCTTTCAAGATGAGGAGAGTTTCATTCGGTTTGCCCAAAAATGGGCTGTACATTTTTAAAACACATCAAACCGGGAATTAGTTTCAATTTTTTTCATTACAAGATCTTAAATTCCATTGATTTTTATGCATGGACAATTATTTGGATTTTATATTTATATAAATTATTTTTCAAAATAGTTTGAATGTGAATCGATATTTCTGGATTAAAAACAGTTCACCGCACCGAAATATGCAAAATTTCGTATACTTTTTAACCGTGGCCACAATATGGGGTGTGATGCTAACAAAAAGAAGATGGGCTCCAAAAAAATTCTTAAGAATTAGCAAGTGGGCTGTACATTATTAGAAATAATGGCAGATGGGCTGTATGCTGTTTTCCACAGATTTGAGACTGACTTGTACAGGTTGACGCGTATGCCTCATAAAAAAAGGTTGACACACACGCAACGCCCTGTCAACTTAGTCAACACACGAGAGAAGTGACTGTTGGATGTCCATCCAACGGCTATCGTGCTTCTTCAATCTCTGCTCTTCATGCTCAAGCCGCTCAAACAAGCGCCGGCGGGACTGCCTGCTCCCTCCTCCCGCGGCTGGCTATGCTACCGCGCAGGCCTCACGGCCCCACCGTATTCCCATCGCTGGCCTAGCCATCCCTCTACTCACCCACACATGTTGTTATTCTCCGGTGATGGCATACGAACCAGTAAACCCTCGTACTCCTCCGTGTGGGAAACAACTGCCGAGTATTCCCTGGCTCCGTGTCGTTCCCTTCCTAGGCCTTGCCGTCGTCCACCGCCCTGGTGCTCTCGGTGCGGCCTGGTCAACGTGGTCAATGAACGACATCCATCGGAAGTGGACTGTACGTGGAGAGGCTGACAGCTGGGTCCACGGCCGCACGCAAGGAAATTCCTCCTTATTACGAGCAAAATAATGATTCCTCCACCTGACAGCTATATCTTCGCACGCAAGGAACTGCCTCCTTATTACGCCCAAAAAAATGAATACCCCCCTGCTAGCTGGGACCCACCATATTGTTGGGCTTACTTGTGGGCCTACTAAGTTGACAGGGACGAAGAGCTTTGTCAACTTAATCAATACTCTAGTGACCGTATGATGTCCATCCAACGGCCATAGTGCTTCTTCAACCTCTGGTCTTCTTGCTCCAGCCGCCCAAAGCAGCGCCGGTCGTGCCGCCTGCTCCTGCCTCCCGTGGTCGGCTGTGCTACTGCGGAGGCCTCACCGCCCCCATACTACTCCCACCACTGGCCAGGCCGTCCCTCCACTCACCCACACCCCCTGTTATTCTGCGGCGACGGCAGCCTCACACCGCAGCCGAACCAGTGAACGCTCGTACTCCTCTCCGCGTGGGCATCCACTACCGCGTCTTGCACGGCTCCGTGTCGTCCCCTTCCTAGGCCTCGCCGTCGTCCACCGCCGTGGTGCTCTCGGCGCGGCGTGGTCAATGTGGTAAATGAACAACTTCCATCGGAAGAGTACTATACATGGAGAGGCTGACAGCTAGGTCCACGGTAGCCGCAAGAAAGTGCCTCCTTATTACGTGGAAAATAATTATTCCTCCACCTAACAGCGGGGACCCACCGGACAGGCCACCAGTATTTTGCAAAAAAAATCATTTCCCCCTGACTGCTGGGACCCACCGGACGGGCCACCGTATTTTGCGAAAAAACTTTCCCCCCGCTGTCAACTCGGACCCGCCGGAAGTGCCTCCTTATTACGCACAAAAAAATGAATACTCCCCCGGCTAGCTGGGACCCACCTTGTTGGGAGGCTGACTTGTGGGACTACTAAGTTGACGGGGACGAAGGGCTTTGTCAACTTAGTCAATATGAACGTTTCTAGCTCCAGTGAACGTACGATGTCCATCCAACGACCGTAGTGCTTCTTTAACCTCTGGTCTTCTTGCTCCAGCTGCCCAAAGCAGCGCCGGTCGTGCCGCATGCTCCTGCCTCCCGCGGCCGGCTGTGCTGCCGCAGAGGCCTCACCGCCCCCTACTATTCCCACCGCTGGCCAGGACCTGCGGCGACGGCAGCCTCACACCGCAGCCGAACCAGTGAACCCTCGTTGTCCTCTCCACGCGGGCTTCCACTGCCGCGTTGTCCCATTCCTAGGCCTCACCGTCGTCCACCGCCATGGTGCTCTCCGCGCGGTGTGGTCAACGTGGTCAAGGAACGACTTCCATCGGAAGAGTACTATACGTGGAGAGGCTGACAGCTAGGTCCACGGCCACAGCCCAGTTTTTTTGTGATTTGCCAAGTAAGTCGCTTTGTCAGGCCTGTTGGGCTGCAAATCTTTCAAGACGAAAAGAGCTTTCATTTGGCTGGCCGAGAAAATGGCCCATCAGTAATGAGAAATGGGCTGTACATTTTTAAAACACATCAAACCGGCAATTAGTTTCAAATATCTTTTTTCATTTCAAGATTTTAAATTACATTAATTATTATGCATGGAGAATTTGTTGGATTTTATATTGATATACATTAATTTTTAAAATCAGTTTGAATGTGAGTCGAAATTTTGGGATTATAAACAGTTCGGACCGCACCGAAATATGCAAAATTTCGTATAATTTTTTAATCGTGGCCACAATATGGGCTGTAATTCTAACAAAAAGAATATGGGCTCCAAAAAAACCTTAAGAATTAGCAAATGGCTGTAAATTATTAGAAATAATGGCAGATGGGCTGTATGCTGTTTTCCATAGATTTGAGGCTTTCCTAAAAAAAGGTTGACGCACAAGCACTGACTGTTGGATGTCCATCCAATGGCCGTCGTGCTTCTTCAATCTCTGCTCTTCCTGCTCCAGCCGCTCAAACAAGCGCTGGCGGGACTGCCTGCTCCCTCCTCCCCGCGGCCGGCTGTGCTGCCGCGCAGGCCTCACCGCCCGATCGTACTCCCATCGCTGGCCTAGCCATCCCTCTACTCACCCACACCTGCTGTTATTCTCCGGCGACGGCAGACGAACCAGTAAACCCTCGTGCAGTCGTACTCCTCTCCGCATGGGAAACAACTGCCGAGTCCTCCCTGCCTCCGTGTCGTCCCCTTCCTAGGCCTCGCCGTCGTCCACCGCCGTGGTGCTCTCGGTGCGGCGTGGTCAATGTGGTCAACGACCGACTTCCATCGGAAGAGTACTGTGCGTGGAGACGCTGACAGCTGGGTCCACGGCCGCAGCAAGGAAGTGCCTCCTTATTACGCGCAAAATAATTATTCCTCCATCTGATAGCGGGGACCCACCGGACGGGCCACCGTTTTTCGTGAAAAAAATGTTTCCGCCCTGACTGCTTGGACCCACCAGCTACACCTTCGCATGCAAGGAAGTGTGTCCGGGCAAAAAAAAATGATTCGCCCCCCTGACTGCTGGGACCCACCAGCTACATCTTCGCACGCAAGGATGTGCCTAACAGTCGGGACCCACCTGGTCGAAGCGTACGTAGCATTGTCATTCTGGTCGCGAACGTGTACGTACATATATACTGGTTGATGTAGAGGCGCGCACGTAGCAAGTACACGTACGTACAGCGGCCAGGGTGCAAGAAAGAAAATATGGCCACGTACGTACATACGGGCAGGGTGTCGAACGCCTACTCGCGCATACGTACGGCGAGGGCTCGTGTACATGGCTGGGTCGAAACGGAGAAACAATGTCGTCGTCGTGTTCATGGGGAGGCAACAGAATGCGTCGTGTTCATGGGGAGGCAAAAGGGAATGCGTCGTGTTCATCGGGAGGCAACGGAACGCGTGGGAGCCAACCGGCTGGGTCGGAACGGAATGCGTGGTCGTGTTCATCGGGAGGGTTTGGACGGAACAAGCGATGGAAAACGAGGCCTGGCGTACCATAGAACGGAGGAAACGGCCTTGTGTTCGACCGGCCATGTTCAAAACGGGATCCTGTTCATCGGGAGGGGTCTGGCGTACCGCAAAACGGAGGAAATGGACCTCCTACGATCGAAACGGGGGTCCTGTTGATCGGGAGGGGTGTGGCGTACCGCAAAACGGAGGAAACGGACTTGTGTTGGAGCGCTATGGTCGAAACGGGGTCCTGTTCATCGGGAGGGGTGTGGCGTACCACAAAACGGGACTCCATGGGATACTGTTCATCTCCACCGTCGACCCCCTCCAGCCTCCACGGGCTACTGTTCATCCACCGTCGACCTCCTCCAGCCTCCACCTGCGACTGTTCATCCACGGGCTCCTGTTCATCCAGCCTCCACCGCGCGCTACTCAACCGGCTACTGTTCAACCACCCCTCCATCATCTACTGTTCATCTAGCCCTCCACACCACGGGGTCCTGTTCAACCACCCCTCCACGGGCACCCCTCCACCGTCTACTGTTCATCCAGCCCTCCACACCACGGGGTCCTGTTCATCCTCCCCTCGACGGGCACCCTCCACCATCTACTATTCATCCAGCCCTCCACCATACCACGGGGTCTTGTTCCAGAGGCAACGCCACCGCTCACTGTTCATCCCAGACGCAGCATCGATCGGCTTCAGTTAGCAGCAGTAGCGAAGGAATCGCTCGATCGGGTTCAGTTAACAGCCATCGATCGATTGCTCGGGTTCAGTAACGCGTAGCCTGCAGTGCAATCGCTCGGGTTTAGTTAGATCCCAACGCCTCGCTTGGGTTCAGCTAGAGCCAACGCCTCGCACACACGCGCGTACGTGTACGAGAGAAACGCGCATCGCTCGGCCCCCGACCTCCCACCGTAACAGGGAACTCCCCGAAATTTTCCTCCCCCTCGCTTCTACCACGGTTTTTCCATCATGGACGGCCCAAAGAATGTCATGCAGCTGCGTCTCCAGCCCGCCCAGGATGAAAAGCCCATTTTCTGTCATGATTTTTTGTCATAGAAGTAGGAGCCCACCACATCTATGATGATACCGGGTTTTGTCACAATTATCATCATAGAAGTGTCATATGTATGACAGAAAAAAATTCGTTCGGCCCAAAATGTCACGGATGTGTCTTTTTTTTGTAGTGTAGAGTGACAGAAGCTTAAACCCTAGTTTATGCGTTGCTTCGTAAGTAGCTTATTTGGATCCATATGTTTCATGCTATGGTTAGGTTTACCTTAATACTTTTGTTGTAGTTGTGGATGCTTGCAATAGAGGTTAATCATAAGTGGGATGCTTGTTCAAGTAAGAACAGCACCCAAGCACCGGTCCACCCACATATCAAATTATCAAAGTACCCAATGCGAATCATATGAACGTGATGAAAACTAGCTTGACGATATTCCCATGTGTCCTCGGGAGCACTTTTCCTTATATAAGAGTTTGTCTAGGCTTGTCCTTTGCTACAAAAAGGATTGGGCCACCATGCTGCACTTTATTTACTTTTGTTACTTGTTGCTCCTTACAAGTTATCTTATCACAAAACTATCTGTTACCACTTATTTCAATACTTGCAGAGAATACCTTGCTGAAAACCACTTATCATTTCCTTCTGCTCCTCGTTGGGTTCGACACTCTTACTTATTGAAAGGACTACGATAGATCCCCTATACTTGTGGGTCATCAGCCGGCGCAAAAAATTGGCGTGGGGGCGAGCGGGTTCCCAGCCGCTCGCCCCAGGGTCGTCCCAGACGCATTTCTTTATTTTTAAAAATCTGAATTCGGCAAAGTTCGGCAGAAATTCGGCAAACTAGACATTCATATTCAACATGTTCGGTGTTTACATAAATTATTTAAAAAAAGACATCTACGGGGTTAAGAGGTCGACCGGCCGTGCCTAGTCGCCACCGTCCTTGTCGGAGTCGTCGGCCTTCTCCTTCTTGATGGCGCGGCCGCCCTTGCTGGACCCCTCCCCGGCATCTCCATGGCGGACCGGTGGTGGCGGCGCGTCATCGTCGTCATCACTATCCTCGAGGACGAGGATGCCTCCCTCGTCCCGGCCACGGCGACGAGCTTCGAACCACGCGAAGGTGGCGCATTGGCGCTCCATCTCCGCCTGCACCCAGTTGTCGCGCGCCCATTTGTGGGCCGCTTCGTCATCGAGCGCCTCCTCCTTGACGCCGCTGGCGAGCCCCGGCTCCGTCTTCATGAGGGGAGCCCCGGCTCCGTCTTTAGCTTCACCAGGCGGGGAGGAGCCGAGGATGAGGCGCGGCCACCGCCTTCGTTGATGACGATGTTGGCCGAGCGGGTGCACCGGCCGAGCGCGGTCCGTGCTGCGGGCTCGGCCTTGACGCCGAACACCACCGGAGAGCCGGAGGAGTGGGAAGAGTGGGAGGAGGAGCGGGATGAGGATGACGAGCCGGAGACAAACCTCCTTGGCATCCATTGCCCTGCACCGCGGCGAGGCACCGGGGCGGCGGCCGGGTATGTGAGCGGCTGGTTGTTGCCGCCCTCTAGGTGCGCAAGAACCTCGCGGAGCATCCAGCCGGGGACGGACCACCACAGGCGTCGACCCTCGTTGTTCCACCGGCCGCCCCCCACCACCGGCGACCTGTTGGTGGAGGCGAGGTGTTGCTCCTGACGGCACTAGAAGTACGCCGCCCACGCCTCATGGTTGTCGGCGGCGTACTGCCGGGAGCCAAGCTGCTCCTCGGTCAGCGACGACCGAACGCGGTCGACCTCACCGGTGAAGTAGTCGGGGCACGCGATGGCGTCCGGCAGGGGGGAATGGGGACACCTCCGGCGCCGAGCCTCCATCATGTCGGCCCAGCGCGCATGTCTGGAGGTATTATTATTTTTATCTCAATATGAACTTTTATCTTGAATCTTTCGGATCTGAATATTCATACCACAATTAAGAAGAATTACATTGAAATTATGCCAAGTAGCACTCTGCATCAAAAATTCTTTCTTTTATCATTTACCTACTCGAGGACGAGCAGGAATTAAGCTTGGGGATGCCTATGTCTCCAACATATCTGTAATTTTTGATTGCTCCATGCTATATTCACTAGTAGAAAACAGGGCTATGGTCCAGGCCGGCTCAGCCCATTAGTCCCGGTTCAGTGTAGAACCGGGACCAATATGGGCATTGGTCCCGGTTCGTGAGCCCAGGGGCCGGCCGGGCCACGTGGGCCATTGGTCCCGGTTAGTCTGGACCTTTTGGTCCCGGTTGGTGGGACGAACTGGGACCAATGGGCCTCGCTCCTGGCCCACCACCATTGGTCCCGGTTGGTGGCTTGAACCGGGACCAAAGGCTCCCCTTTAGTCCCGGTTCATGCCACCAACCGGGACCAATGAGGTGCCTATATATACCCCCTCGCGCAAGAGCAGAGCACAGTGCTCTGTTTTTTCTGGCCGAGGGGGAGAGGGCTTTGTGGTGCTCTAGCTCACCTCCTATGCACATGAGGTGTTCGATGGAATGCCCGAGCCACACTACTTAAGCTTTCTCCTCTTGAAGCTCGACCTTCAAGCTCCATTTTCCTCGAGATTTGTACACTTCTATTAATTTGGACACTTAATTTTATATAATGCACGCACAGATGAACCGGCAATGGATGTACGGTGACAGACACACCCGCGAGTACATTAAGGGCGTGCATGAGTTTCTCGATGTGGCTGAGGCAAACAAGCAGAATGGTTTTATGTGTTGTCCATGCACTGAATGTGGGAATACGAGGTCTTACTCTAACCGGAAAATCCTTCACTCCCACCTGCTTTACAAGGGTTTCATGCCACACTATAATGTTTGGACGAGGCATGGAGAAATAGGGGTTATGATGGAAGACGGCGAAGAAGAAGAGTACGATGACAACTATGTGCCCCCTGAATACGGTGATGCTGCAACGGGGGGAGCTGGTGAAGATCAAGAGGAACCAGACGATGTGCCCAATGATGCTGCCACGGGTGAAGCTGCTGAAGATCAAGAGGAACCAGACGATGTGCCCGATGATGATGATCTCCGCCGGGTCATTGTCGATGCAAGGACGCAATGCATTAGTCAAAAGGAGAAGATGAAGTTCGATCGCATGTTAGAGGATCACAAAAAAGGGTTATACCCCAATTGCGAACATGGCAACACAAAGCTCGGTACCGTACTGGAATTGCTGCAGTGGAAGGCAGAGAATGCTGTGGCTGACAAAGGATTTGAGAAGCTACTGAAAATATTGAAGAAGAAGCTTCCAAAGGATAACGAATTGCCCGACAGTACATACGCAGCAAAGAAGATCGTATGCCCTCTAGGATTGGAGGTGGAGAAGTTACATGCATGCCCTAATGACTGCATCCTCTACCGTGGTGCATACAAGGATCTGAACACATGCCCGGTATGCGGTGCGTTGCGGTATAAGATCAGACGAGATGACCCTGGTGATGTTGACGGCAAGCCCCTCAGGAAGAGGGTTCCTGCGAAGGTGATGTGGTATGCTCCTATAATACCACGGTTGAAACGTCTGTTCAGAAACGAAGAGCATGCCAAGTTGATGCGATGGCACAGTGAGAACCGAAAGAAAGATGGGAAGTTGAGAGCACCCGCTGACGGGTCGCAGTGGAGAAAAATCGAGAGAAAGTACTGGGATGAGTTTTCAAAGGACCCAAGGAATGTATGGTTTGCTTTAAGCGCGGATGGCATTAATCCTTTTGGGGAGCAGAGCAGGAATCACAGCACCTGGCCCGTGACTCTATGTATGTATAACCTTCCTCCTTGGATGTGCATAGCGGAAGTTCATTATGATGCCAGTTCTCATCCAAGGCCCTAAGCAACCCGGCAACGAAATTGATGTGTACCTAAGGCCATTAGTTGAAGAACTTTTACAGCTGTGGAATGGAAACGGTGTACGTACGTGGGATGAGCACAGACAGGAGGAATTTAACCTTAAGGCGTTGCTGTTCGTGACCATCAACGATTGGCCCACTCTCAGTAACCTTTCAGGACAGACAAACAAAGGATACCACGCATGCACGCACTGTTTAGATGACACTGAAAGTATATACCTGGACAAATGCAGGAAGAATGTGTACCTCTGGGCCATCGTCGATTTCTTCCGACCAACCATCAATGTCGAAAGAAAGGCAATTTCAAAGGCGAGGCAGATCACCGGAAGAAGCCCGCCATGCGCACCGGTGATCACGTGCTTGCTATGGTCAATGATTTACACTACGTAATCTTTGGAAAGGGTCCCGGTGGACTAGCTGTTCCGAATGACGCTGAGGGACACGCACCCATGTGGAAGAAGAAATCTATATTTTGGGACCTACCCTACTGGAAAGACCTAGAGGTCCGCTCCTCAATCGACGTGATGCACGTGACGAAGAACCTTTGCGTGAACCTGCTAGGCTTCTTGGGCGTGTATGGGAAGACAAAAGATACACCTGAGGCACGAGAGGACCTGCAACATTTGCACGAAAAAGACGGCATGCCTCCGAAGCAGTATAAAGGTCCTGCCAGCTACGCTCTTACAAAAGAAGAGAAAGAAATCTTCTTTGAATGCCTGCTCAGTATGAAGGTCACGACTGGCTTCTCGTCGAATATAAAGGGAATAATAAATATCCCAGAGAAAAAGTTTCAGAACCTAAAGTCTCATGACTGCCACGTGATTATGACGCAACTGCTTCCGGTTGCATTGAGGGGGCTTCTACCGGAAAACGTCCGATTAGCCATTGTGAAGCTATGTGCATTCCTCAATGCAATCTCTCAGAAGGTGATCGATCCAGAAATCATACAAAGGCTAAGGAGTGATGTGGCGCAATGTCTTGTCAGTTTCGAGCTGGTGTTCCCACCATCCTTCTTCAATATCATGACGCACGTCCTAGTTCATCTAGTCGACGAGATTGTCATCCTGGGGCCCGTATTTCTACACAATATGTTCCCCTTTGAGAGGTTCATGGGAGTCCTAAAGAAATATGTCCGTAACCGCGCTAGGCCAGAAGGAAGCATCTCCATGGGCCATCAAACAGAGGATGTTATCGGGTTTTGTGTTGACTTCATTCCTGGCCTTAACAAGATAGGTATCCCTAAATCGTGGTATGAGGGGAGACTGACTGGAAAAGGCACTCTTGGAAGAGACTCAATAATATGCAGGGACGGATATTCTTGGTCTCAAGCACACTACACAGTTCTACAGAACTCTACCTTGGTGACCCCGTATGTCGATGAACACAAGAACAGTCTGCGCTCCAAACACCCGGAGCAGTGCGACGACTGGATTACATGTGAACACATCAGGACTTTCAGCAGTTGGTTGGAAACACGTCTCAGAGGTGACAACACTATTTGTGATGAGTTGTACTTGTTGTCCAGGGGACCATCTTTGACTGTATTGACTTACAAAGGATACGAGATAAATGGGAATACATTTTACACGATCGCCCAAGATCAAAAGAGCACCAACCAAAACAGCGGTGTCCGCTTTGATGCAGCAACCGAGAGCGGAAAGGACACATATTATGGTTACATAGTGGACATATGGGAACTTGACTACGGACCTGATTTTAAGGTCCCTTTGTTTAAGTGCAAATGGGTCAATCTGTTAGGCGGTGGGGTACAGGTAGACCCACAGTACGGAATGACAACAGTGGATCTAAAAAATCTTGGGTACACTGACGAACCGTTCCTCCTAGCCAATGATGTGGCACAGGTTATCTATGTGAAGGACATGTCTACCAAACCGAGAAAAAGAAAAGATAAGGAAGCGAATACATCATACGATGAGCCAAAGCGCCACATAGTTCTTTCAGGAAAAAGGGACATCCTGGGAGTGGACGGCAAGACAGACATGTCTGAAGATTATGAAAAGTTTCATGAAATTCCTCCCTTCAATGTCAAGGCTGACCCAAGCATCCTGATAAACAATGAAGATTATCCATGGTTATGGCGCAATAAGCAAATGACACAAGCGAAGAAAAAGTGAAGACTTTCTCCCGCAATAAGCAAATGCTATGTGGGTGAAATTATGATACCATCCCAACTTTCAACTTTTTCAGAGTTCATTTGAAATGCTTTCATGTCTTATGGTTCGAAACTTTGATACTTAGAAAGTGATTGTCCATTTTGTACACGACGTGCATCAAGTTTTTGTCATAACCCTCTCTACTTTTTGGAACATGCTATGTGGGTGAAATGATGAGACCATGCCAACTTTCAACCTTTTCAGAGTTCATTTTGAAATGCTTTCCAATTTCAGAGTCATTTAGCTCAAAGAATGAATTAATAGCAAACAGAATGAACTACAAAACTTTTATGAAAATAAAAACAATCAATTAAAATATTATGTTATGATCAACTAAAATAAAACTATAATATTCTTCAATAGCAGAAGGAAGTGATGCCATCTCGTTGTTTCTCAACGAAACCGATGGTCTGGAAGGAGAGGGTGAACAAGCTGGCTACGGTGACCTAATGCCGGTGCAAGAAGAAGAACATGAGGATAGCTCCGGTGACCCAATGCCGGTGCAAGAAGGAGACCGTGATGAAGGCTCCGGTGACCGAACCGAGTCCGACCAGGTATATATATTAGTTAAGCCTATGCTGACTAGCTGATTGATGCATTCATTGTTTTGGTATGTACACATATTAATTAAGTCTTTGTTCTTTTTTCTAGCCCTCCGAATCGAGCACAACTTCGGTAAAGAGACGAGGCCCGAAGAAAAAGTTAAGCTCGGATGAAAAGTTTGAGATCATAGCAATCGCGCCCGACGGCCAACCTATTGAACCCCTCCGGACAAAGAGCGCATTTGTTGCTCAGTGCGGGGTTCTGGTTAGGGACAAGATCCCGATAAGCATCCAGCAATGGTTTAAGCCGGCTACAGAAGACCCTGAGGTGTCTTATGTCAATGATATGCAGAAAAATGATCTTTGGACTGAGCTGAAGTCAAATTTCACCCTACCGCCTGAGGATAATCCAGAGAACCCAGTTAAAGAGAAATTAATCAAGTCTTTTGCTCTGAAGAGGATGGCAGAACTATTCAGGAGGTGGAAGAAAGAGCTGAATAAGTTTGTCGAAAATAATGAGACACCAGAATTCAAGGGCAGATATGAGAAGATCAGAGATCACTAGCCCGCATTTGTGGCCCACAAGACATCAGAAAAGAGTAAGAAGATGTCGGCGACAAACAAGCAAAATGCTGCGAAGAAGAAGCTTCACCATCGCACGGGGTCAGGTGGCTACCTCGTAGCCCGGCCTAAGTGGTCCAAGAGTGAGAATGATCTGGTTCATAAAGGGATCGAACCAGAGACAAATAACTGGCCAGACCGTTGCCGGACTTGGTTCTTCGGGGCTGGCGGAACCCTGGACCCTGAAACAGGGAAGTGCATTTGGACGAACGATCAAATGGACATACCAGTCAGTAAGCTTAAGCAGTATATCGAAGCAGCACAGGAAGGGACGTTCTTTCCATACAGAGAGAACGACAAGCTCATAATGGCCCTTGGGAATCCTGAGCACCCTGGACGGACACGAGGCACGCCAGGCTCCGTTCCGTGGAAGGTTGGGTTTCCGGACGCAGGTGGTTACAAATCCCATGAGAGGAGGAAAAAAGTGCAACAGACCCAAATGCAGGCGCTGCAAGCAAGGGTGGACGCGATAGAGGAACGAGAAGCAAATCGCAGCAAATGTACTGCCGAAGCCTCCCCCGAAGCTACCCCGCCATCTCAGCGCAGAAGCAGCGTGGCTTCCACCGAGCTGCTTCAGCCAGAGCATGCCTTGACGGCTCCTGCCAGCTATCCCGTGGATGCTATCACGGAGTCTCAAAATTGCCACCTTATGACGCAATGGATGAATTTGAAGGTCAAGGCGGCCGTTGGCTCTGTTTATCCTACTGAACCCGGCGCAACTTTTCACTGCCGGCCAATTCCAGAAGGATATGCTAGGGTGATGGTGGATGAGATAACGGAGGGATTTGAGGACCTCCAGATTGACCACCCTACCGGTGAAGGGGAGACTCGGCTGGGGTCTGCTTTGAAGACTCCATGCCTATGGCGGAAGGAGCTCATCAACCTTCCGAACTGGACGCCTCCGCCTCCTCCTCCTCCTCCTCCGGCGAGTTAGGGCACTCCGCCTCCACCGCCTCCTCCTCCGGCGAGTGACGATCAGGGCCCTCGGCCGGCTCCTTCTCCGGCGCGTGGCGGCACTCCGCCTCCTTCTCCGCCTGCGTCGACGCGCCCGAGCAGCCAGCCTCCTCCTTCTCCGCCTCGTCACCAAGGGAGGAAGAGACTTGCCGCCGCTCCAGCTGCTCCGGCGCGTCGTAGTCCTTCTCCTCCGCCGCTTAAGCAAGTAAAGAAGACAACCGCTACGTCTGCTCGGTCGGCGTCTAGCAGTACAACCAGAGGCGGGAGGACATACAGATTCGGTCCTTCTCTGAAGACTCCAGAGAAGTTACCATACGAGAGGA
This sequence comes from Triticum urartu, assembly GCF_003073215.2. Lineage (NCBI taxonomy): Eukaryota > Viridiplantae > Streptophyta > Magnoliopsida > Poales > Poaceae > Triticum > Triticum urartu. Next base: position 703,297,302 of record NC_053028.1, read on the forward strand.
CCCAGGAGGAGAACGCCGAGATCGCGTGAGAAGAAGTGAAGAAATTCTTTGAAGGGGTGAAAGCAAAGAAACATCCACCTCTGGAGGAGAAGGTAAATCGGGTGAAAGTGAAGCGCACTCTGGCTGCCCTGACAAAACCACCGAAGTCTGATCCGCCGAAAGGAAACTATGACCGCATTATTGGAAAAGAATTTGCCGAAGCGGAGCGGTTGGGAAGTACTGTCAGTGATCAAAGGCTGAAAGAACGACGAGCTGGGAAACAAATTGCCCAGCTCGGCGAACAAGCGAAGCAATCGTGCCCCCCGCTCAAGGTGCCTAGCCACAACGTCGATAATGATCCGAGGATGGTGCTCGGTTATAGCAATCTTGCAGATTACCTACCCGACGAAGTACATTATGAACCCATGGACGTGCAGATACAAAGATACGAGTACGGGAAGCCTCTCGTCAAAGATGAAAGATCTCTATCAATGATGATGCGAAGATTGCATGATTGGTACTTGAAAATCTGCAGAGACTTGGGGGGGAGTACTTTGTATGCGAGAGTTAAACCGGAGCATGACCTCGTTGGAATTGATCTGTTGCCTATTCCATTTGAGGAGTTCTATCAATTTTTCAATCAATTGGCCCTCGATAAAACAACGGTCGCCTGCTACTGTCTGTAAGTAGTACTACTTCTGTCATTAAGTTTCTCTATATAGCTTAGCTCTTTCATTGCATGTATTTATAATAATCCTCACTATATTATGCAGATTGAAGATCGTCGAATTGAAGAAAAGACAAGTCAGTGATATTGGGTTCATTAACACATATCTCATAGATGCAACTCAGGTTAAACTTCATGCCGCAGCTACCGAGGCCAGCTTGCTACGATCGTTCGTAATAAATCAAAACAAAGATATAATACTCTTTCCTTACAACTTCAGGTGAGTGTTACTGTCTTGTGCGTATTCGGTTTCCCTTATATATTAGTCAAGGTTATAGTAATGTAATTGATGAGTTATGCATGTGTGTGCAGTTACCACTATATTCTCCTAGAGATTAAGCTTGAGCAGGGAGTAGTAACCGTCTTGGACTCTAAACGAAAAGATCCCAAGGAGTATGCGGACATGACTGAAATCCTCAAGAAGTAAGTTAAATCGATCATTATCCACCATATCAGCAACTTTGTTCATTTCCTGATATCAAGTAATTGTTTTCTTTGTCCGGCAGGGTTTGGAGAAAATTCACCAAAACAGTTCCGGGACTGCCGAAGGAGCTGGAATTTAGACACCCGAAAGTAAGTACTATAGTAGCATGTTCCGCGCATCTCCTAGTGATTCAAGCGCTAGTTTCATCAATACCATTTAGCATTCTTGCTTATCAGTTTGATTGACCTCTATTTCTTGTAAAGTGGTTGTGGCAGGAACAAGGGAATGATTTCTGTGGATACTACATCTGCGAGTCCATCCACCACACGACCTGTGAGCGGGGCGGGTACTCTAACGAACAATATGAAGTACGTAAATAAAAACATTCACAATTTTATTTTATTACCATCATTTGTGTTGAGTTTCATTCATTTATATATATATATATATGTATTGACCCCCTTCTTCAAATTAGATGTTTCGGAAGCGGGATGAACTCCTAGCACCAGCTCGCATGCGAGCAATTCAAGAGGAATTGGCGGCATTCTTTCTTGACCACGTGATCCCTGAAGACGGAGAATTCTATGTGGACCCTGAGTCCGTATGATTATATTTGTAAGAGATAATTATTGTATATATGTAGCCGGTAGTGTCAGATAGATATACGAGAACTTGTTGTTCGACCAATCTCTCGGAGAAGGAGAGGTGGTCGATATCACTTCTCTCTGTATATATGCATATATGTTCATGACGATCTTCTGTTTCCTTTGTTTGCTTACTAGCTAGCTAGCGTGTCTAGTCCTCTCTATATACGTATGTATAGTACGTAGCGTCGACCAAGCATGGACATAAGAGAGGACACTTCTCTCTATTAATTATAACTAGCTAACACAATATATGAAACACCTAAATTAACCCCGCAAAACCCCCAACCCCCCCCCTTTCAAAAAAAAAACAAAAACCCCAGCCACAGAAGTGCTGACGCGTGGATGCCTATTGGTCCCGGTTGGTGCCACCAACCGGGACCAAAGGGTCTCCTGACTGGGCTCTGCGCACTGCCCACGTGGAGGGCCTTTAGTCCCGGTTCTGGATTGAACCGGGACTAAAGGGGGGAGGTATTAGTACCGACACTTTAGTCCCGGTTCCGGAACCGGGACTAAAGGCCCTTACGAACCGGGACTATAGGCCCTTTTTCTACCAGTGATTATCTACTATTTTAGACCATATTGGGCATTATTTTCCACTTTTATATTATTTTTGGGACTAACCTATTAACCGGAGGCCCAGCCCAGAATTGTTGTTTTTTGCCTATTTCAGAGTTTCGAAGAAACAGAATATCAACCGGAGTCCAAATGGAATAAAACCTTCGGGAATGTGATTTTCTCACCGAATATGACCCAGGAGACTTGGACCCTACGCCAAGGAAGCTTCGAGGTGGGCACGAGGTAGGGGGCGCGCCCCCCACCCTCATGGGGCCCACGAAGCTCCACCGACGTACTTCTTCCTCCTATATATACCTAGCTACGTACCACCAAATGATCAGATACGGAGCCAAAAACCTAATTCCACCGCCGCAACCTTCTATACCCACAAGATCCCATCTTGGGGCCTGTTCCGGAGCTCCGCCGGAGAGGGCATCCACCACGGAGGGCTTCTACATCATCATAGCCCCTCCGATGAAGTGTGAGTAGTTTACCTTAGACCTTCGGGTCCATAGTTAGTAGCTAGATGGCTTATTCTCTCTTTTTGGATCTCAATACAATGTTCTCTCCCTCTCTCATGGAGATCTATTCGATGTAATCTTCTTTTTGCGGTGTGTTTGTTGAGATCAATGAATTGTGGGTTTATGATCAAGATTATCTATGAACAATATTTGAATCTTCTCTCAATTATTTTATGTATGATTGGTTATCTTTGCAAGTCTCTTCGAATTATCAGTTTGGTTTGGCCTACTAGATTGGTTTTTCTTGAAATGGGAGAAGTGCTTAGCTTTGGGTTCAATCTTGCGGTGTCCTTTCCCAGTGACAGTAGGGGCAGCAAGGCATGTATTGTATTGTTGCCATCGAGGATAACAAGATGGGGTTTTTATCATATTGCATGAATTTATCCCTCTACATCATGTCATCTTGCTTAAGGCGTTACTCTGTTTTCTTGAACTTAATACTCTAGATGCATGCTGGATAGCGGTCGATGAGTGGAGTAATAGTAGTAGATGCAGGCAGGAGTCGGTCTACTTGTCTCGGACGTGATGCCTATATACATGATCATACCTAGATATTCCCATAACTATGCTCAATTCTGTCAATTGCTCAACAGTAATTCGTTCACCCACCGTAGAATATTTATGCTCTTGAGAGAAGCCACTAGTGAAATCTATGGCCCCCGGGTCTATCTCCATCATATTAATCTTCCATCACTTTAATATTGCTGTGCTTTTTACTTTGCCTTTTATTTTACTTTGCATCTTTCTACCAAAAATACCAAAAATATTATCTATCATCTCTATCAGATCTCACTCTCGTAAGTGACCGTGAAGGGATTGACAACCCCTATTCGCGTTGGTTGCGAGGAGTTATTTGCTTTGTGTAGGTACGAGGGCCTCGCGCATAGCCTCCTACTGGATTAATACCTTGGTTCTCAAAAACTGAGGGAAATACTTGCGCTACTTTACTGCATCATCCTTTCCTCTTCGGGGAAATCCAACGCAGTGCTCAAGAGGTAGCAAGAAGAATTTCTGGCGCCGTTGCCGGGGAGTCTACGCAAAAGTCAACATACCAAGTACCCATCACAATCCCTTATCTCTCGCATTACATTATTTGCCATTTGCCTCTCGTTTTCCTCTCCCCCACTTCACCCTTGCTGTTTTATTCGCCCTCTTTTTTCCGTTTACCTTTTTCTCGCTTTCTTGTCGTCATGGCTAGTCTTATATCTTCTCCGTTGTCTCCCAAGAATGAAGTTCTAAATTTTAAACAAAGGGAGGGAGAAAATCTAAAAGACGCTTGGTATAGAATTTGCAATGCTCAAAATAGATCTACCAGGAAGCAATCTACTTCAGTTCTTCTCCGCAATTTTTATGTAGGTGCTAATCCTTGGTATAGATATATCCTCGATACCATTACTGGAGGGAATTTCTTGGGTAGCCATACTTTTGATTCTTATAATGCTATGATAGATTTATTTGGTTCACCACCTCTTTTGGTTAATGGAACTATGTTAACTTTGGAGCATGTAATGCAAAGACTTGAAATTATTGAAAATAAAGTTGCTACCGTTGAGTTAATTGAAAATCTAGATAGAAAGATCCACAATCAAATTACCCAATATGGATCTAAGGTAGGAGTAAATTTGAAAAATATTAAGGAGAAGGAACCAATAGTTAATGAAATAATAAATCAAGATTCCACTAGAATCGATAAACTTGAGGGTATCATTACCAACTTGGGAACCGCCTTCTCTTCTGTTAAGAGTACTCCAAGTCCTTCTAATAAAGTTGCTAAGCTTATGTATGTTCCTAAAAATAAGGGTGAATCCTCAAGTAAGGAAACTGCGGATCTTAAATCTATAAGTATTCATCCCAATCTTTTTGTTATCATTAAGGAACCATTTGCTACGAAAGAATTTTTCGATCTTGTGCCTAAAAGTTTGATAATTACTAGAAAGAAAGAAATTTCTAAGGAAGGTAGATGTCTCATTGAAGAATTGCCTACCAAAGATGGCAACACCTAGATCTATCCTTGCTTTTATGCCTAGCTAGGGGCGTTAAACGATAGCGCTCGTTGGGAGGCAACCCAATTTTATTTTTAGTTTTTTCTTTTGCTTCTGTTTAGGAATAAATCTTAGATCTAGCCTCTGGTTAGATGTGTTTTTATGTTTTAATTAGTGTTTGTGCCAAGTTAAACCTATAGGATCTTCTTGGAGGATAGTTATTTGATCTTCCTGTAATTTCCAGAAACTTTCTGTTCACGAAAACAATTGTTAAAAATCATCAGAACGTGATAAAATAGTGATTCCAATTGCTGATTATCAATAAACAAATTTCCTAGGCCTTCCTATTTTGGTTGAATTTTTGGAGTTCCAGAAGTTTGCGTTAGTTACAGATTACTACAGATTTTTCTGTTTTTGACAGATTCTGTTTTTCATGTGTTGTTTGCTTATTTTGATGAATCTATGGCTAGTAAAATAGTTTATAAACCATAGAGAAGTTGGAATACATTAGGTTTAACACCAATATAAATAAAGAATGAGTTAATTACAGTACCTTGAAGTGGTCTTTTGTTTTGTTTCGCTAACGGAGCTCACGAGATTTCTGTTGAGTTCTGTGTTGTGAAGTTTTCAAGTTTTGTGTGAAATCTTTTGATGGATTATGGAACAAGGAGTGGTAAGAGCCTAATCTTGGGGATGCCCATGGCACCCCCAAGATAATCTAAGGACACCAAAAAGTCAAAGCTTGGGGATGCCCCGGAAGGCATCCCCTCTTTCGTCTACTTCCATCGGTAACTTTACTTGGAGCTATATTTTTATTCACCACATGATATGTGTTTTGCTTGGAGCGTCTTGTATGATTTGAGTCTTTGATTTTTAGTTTACCACAATCATCCTTGCTATACACACCTTTTGAGAGAGCCATACATGAATTGGAATTTGATAGAATAATCTATGTGCTTCACTTATATCATTTGAGCCATATAGTTTTGCTCTAGTGCTTCACTTATATCTTTTAGAGCACGGTGGTGGATTTGTTTTATAGAAACTATTGATCTCTCATGCTTCACTTAGATTATTTTGAGAGTCTTAAATAGCATGGTAATTTGCTTAATAATTTTAATATGCTTGGTATTCAAGATTTGTAAAACTTTCTTTGTAGTGCGTTGAATACTAAGAAAAGTTTGATGCTTGATAATTGTTCTGAGATATGGAGGTGATAATGTCAAAGTCGTGCTAGTTGAGTAGTTGTGAATTTGAGAAATGCTTGTGTTGAAGTTTTCAAGTCCCGTAGCATGCACGTATGGTAAACGTTATGTAACAAATTTGAAACATGAGGTGTTCTTTGATTGTCTTCCTTATGAGTGGCGGTCGGGGACGAGCGATGGTCTTTTCCTACCAATCTATCCCCCTAGGAGCATGCGCGTAGTTCTTTGGTTTTTTATGGCTTGTAGATTTTTGCAATAAGTATGTGAGTTCTTTATGACTAATGTTGAGTCCATGGATTATATGCACTCTCACCCTTCCATCATTGTTAGCCTCTTCGGTACCGTGCATTGCCCTTTCTCACATTGAGAGTTGGTGCAAACTTTGCCGGTGCATCCAAACCCCGTGATATGATACGCTCTTTCACACATAAACCTCCTTATATCTTCCTCAAAATAACCACCATACCTACCTATTATGGCAGTTCCATAGCCATTCCGAGATATATTGCCATGCAACTTTCCACCATTCCGTTTATCATGACACATTCATTATTGTCATATTGCTTAGCATAATCATGTAGTTGACATAGTATTTGTGGCAAAGCCACCGTTTATAATTCTTTCATACATGTCACTCTTGATTCATTGCATATCCCGGTACACCGCCGGAGGCATTCATATAGATTCATACTTTGTTCTAGTATCGAGTTGTAATCATTGAGTTGTAAATAAATAGAAGTGTGATGATCATCATTTTCTAGAGCATTGTCCCATGTGAGGTTATAAAAATAAAAGAGGCCAAAAGAAGCCCAAATAAAAAAAGAGGCCAAAGAAGCCCACCAAAAAAATTAAAAATGAGAGAAAAAGAGAGAAGGGACAATGCTACTATCCTTTGCCACACTTGTGCTTCAAAGTAGCACCATAATCTTCATGATAGAGAGTCTCTTGTTTTCTCACTTTCATATACTAGTGGGAATTTTTCATTATAGAACTTGGCTTGTATATTCCAACAATGGGCCTCCTCAAGTGCCCTAGGTCTTCGTGAGCAAGCAAGTTGGATGCACACCCACTTAGTTTCTTTTGTCGAGCTTTCATACATTTTTAGCTCTAGTGCATCCGTTGCATGGCAATCCCTACTCCTTGCACTAACATCAATCGATGGGCATCTCCATAGCCCATTGATTAGCCTCCTTGATGTGAGACCTTCTCCTTTTTTGTCTTCTCCACATAACCCCCATCATCATATTCTATTCCACCCATAGTGCTATGTCCATGGCTCACGCTCATATATTGCATGAAGGTTTATAAGTTTGAGATTACTAAAGTATGAAACAATTGCTTGGCTTTTCATCAGGGTTGTGCATGATGAGAGCATTCTTGTGTGACGAAAATGGAGCATGACTAAACTATATGATTTTGTAGGGATGAACTTTCTTTGGCCATGTTATTTTGAGAGGACATAAATGCTTAGTTAGTATGCTTGAAGTATTATTATTTTTATCTCAATATGAACTTTTATCTTGAATCTTTCGGATCTGAATATTCATACCACAATTAAGAAGAATTACATTGAAATTATGCCAAGTAGCACTCTGCATCAAAAATTCTTTCTTTTATCATTTACCTACTCGAGGACGAGCAGGAATTAAGCTTGGGGATGCCTGATACGTCTCCAACGTATCTGTAATTTTTGATTGCTCCATGCTATATTATCTACTGTTTTAGACCATATTGGGCATTATTTTCCACTTTTATATTATTTTTGGGACTAACCTATTAACCGGAGGCCCAGCCCAGAATTGTTGTTTTTTGCCTATTTCAGAGTTTCGAAGAAACGGAATATCAAACGGAGTCCAAACGGAATAAAACCTTCAGGAATGTGATTTTCTCACCGAATATGACCCAGGAGACTTGAACCCTACGCCAAGGAAGCTTCGAGGTGGGCACGAGGTAGGGGGGCGCCCCCCACCCTCGTGGGGCCCACGAAGCTCCACCGACGTACTTCTTCCTCCTATATATACCTAGCTACGTACCCCCAAATGATCAAATACGGAGCCAAAAACCTAATTCCACCGCCGCAACCTTCTGTACCCACGAGATCCCATCTTGGGGCCTGTTCCGGAGCTCCGCCGGAGAGGGCATCCACCACGGAGGGCTTCTACATCATCATAGCCCCTCTGATGAAGTGTGAGTAGTTTACCTCAGACCTTCGGGTCCATAGTTAGTAGCTGGATGGCTTATTCTCTCTTTTTGGATCTCAATACAATGTTCTCTCCCTCTCTCATGGAGATCTATTCGATGTAATCTTCTTTTTGCGGTGTGTTTGTTGAGATCGATGAATTGTGGGTTTATGATCAAGATTATCTATGAACAATATTTGAATATTCTCTGAATTCTTTTATGTATGATTGGTTATCTTTGCAAGCCTCTTCGAATTATCAGTTTGGTTTGGCCTACTAGATTGGTTTTTCTTGCAATGGGACAAGTGCTTAGCTTTGGGTTCAACCTTGCGGTGTCCTTTCCCAGTGATAGTAGGGGCAGCAAGGCACGTATTGTATTGTTGCCATCGAGGATAACAAGATGGGGTTTTTATCATATTGCATGAATTTATCCCTCTACATCATGTCATCTTGCTTAAGGCGTTACTCTGTTTTCTTGAACTTAATACTCTAGATGCATGCTGGATAGCGGTCGATAAGTGGTGTAATAGTAGTAGATGCAGGCAGGAGTCGGTCTACTTGTCTCGGACGTGATGCCTATATACATGATCATACCTAGATATTCTCATAACTATGCTCAATTCTGTCAATTGCTCAACAGTAATTTGTTCACCCACCGTAGAATATTTATGCTCTTGAGAGAAGCCACTAGTGAAATCTATGGGCCCCGGGTCTATCTCCATCATATTAATCTTCCATCACTTTAATATTGCTTTGCTTTTTACTTTGCCTTTTATTTTACTTTGCATCTTTATACCAAAAATACCAAAAATATTATCTATCATCTCTATCAGATCTCACTCTCGTAAGTGACCGTGAAGGGATTGACAACCCCTATTCGCATTGGTTGCGAGGAGTTATTTGCTTTGTGTAGGTACGAGGGCCTCGCGCGTAGCCTCCTACTGGATTGATACCTTGGTTCTCAAAAACTGAGGGGAAATACTTATGCTACTTTACAGCATCATCCTTTCCTCTTCGGGGAAATCCAATGCAGTGCTCAAGACGTAGCAGCCCCCCAGCGCGTCGGGTTCGGCCTGGGTCCGCCGTTGCCAATTTCGGCCCGAGCCGGCGAAAAAAGGGCCTTTGGGGGCGCGACTGGGCCGATTTTTCAGCGCTGGCGGTGTAAGTGCATCTAGTGCCACCCCTAGTTGGTTTTGGAGTATTGACGACAAACCTAGTTGAGGGACTAATGTGTTTGTGAGAATTGCAGGATAACACAGGTAAAAGTCCCTCATTGATTCGGTTTTCCTACCAGAGATGACCCATAAAAATGTATGAAGACATTGAAGTCAAAGGTGGTATGTGAAGACATTCACATTGAAGACTATGACAAGAGAAGACATCGCGTGAAGACTATGGAGCGCAAAGACTTAGTAGTTTCGTCGTTCTGTGTTTTTCTTTGTTGAAGTCATAGGAACCACCGTACTGTTAAGTGGGGTCCAAGAGAACTAGTCAGAATGACTGAAGTGATGCTTAACCAAAATCCTATGTCTTCGAGTGAAGACTATGAGAGCAAATCTTGTCCAGAGTTGGATAAGTCAACTTTGCTTGTAGCCCAAGTAAAGTTGCCGTGTGTGTTTGAAATCTGACCGTTGGAACACGTGTCAGTTCCTTAGTGACCCAGGGTCATTTCGGACAAATCAGGTCGGGTTGCCTAGTGGCTATAAATAGCCCACCCCCTACAACCATAAACGGTTGGCTGCTCAGAGTTAGAGTACGGCTTTTGTCGTTTGAGAGCAACCCACCTCGAAGCCTTTGAGAGAGAATTCCTTGCAAGGATAAAGCCCTAAACACCCAGAGCCAAAGAGTGTTAGGCATCACTTAAGTCTTCCTGTCTGTGTGATCTGAAGACTTATTACACTTGAGGACTGTGAATCCTCCATCCGGTTAGGCGTCGCGTTCTAAGCATCCAAGAGTCATTGTGGATCACCGGTGAACGAAGTCTGTGAAGGTTTGGAAGTCTACCTTGAAGACTTACCAGAGTGATTGGGCGAGGACTGGGTGTCCTTAGCTCAAGGGGAATAAGGTGAAGACGAGGTCTTCTGAGTTGAACCTCAGCCTCCCTAACCAGACGTACAGTTGTCACAGCAACTGGAACTGGTCCAACAAATCATTGTCTTCAACGAGTCACTGGTTTCATCCTTCCCTTCCCTTTACTTACTGTTGGTCCTTGTGAAGTCATTATATGATTGCATCACCATTTGGCTTCACTGAGTGATTACTTGTTCTGATTGGCTTCACAATATCTTCCTACCTGATCCTTACTGACTAGCTCTATTAGTCATTGTGCTTTCACTTCTTTGAATACTTGACTATGGTTTGCCTAGTGTAGTCTACCTTCCGCTGCATGGTAATAGGTTTATTTCTATCGTTTGTCTTCAAAACTTACATGTTTTGAAGACTTCCATAAAAATCGCCTATTCACCCCCCCCCTCTAGTCGATCACTAGCACTTTCAATTGGTATCAGAGCAAGGTACTCCCTTGTTCTGTGTGATTCAGTTTAACCACTTGGAGTTTTAGCTATGTTAACTGCAGGGATAATTAAAGTCTCCGCTGCGTGCCCCGTCTTCGATGGAACTGAATATCCCTACTAGAAGAATAAGATGCGCATGCATATTGAAGCCATTGATGTCGACCTATGGTATGTCGTCAAGAACGGCGTTCCCAAGGCTGGAGAAGGTGTCACTGCTGCTGATGTCAAGAAGTTCGTTCAACTGGACTCTACTGCGAAGAATATCATCTGTGGTCATCTGACCAAAGGACAGTATGGCCGCGTGAGTGCTTTGGAAACATCTAAGCTAGTCCGGGACTGGCTCTCCAACGTCAACGAAGGAGTCTCAACCCAGAGATATCAGAGAATCAGTTTCCTTCGCAACCTCTTCAACCGCTTCAAGAGAAATGACAATGAGAATGTCCAGCTCACATTTGATCAACTCACTAACATCACAAATGAGCTTCAAGCCCTCGGCGCCACTGAGATCACCAAGCATGAAGTCGTCAAGACACTCCTAAGATACTTGACAGTTCGTTTGACACCCTAGCCCTGATGATTCAAGAACGTCCTGATTTCAAGACACTCGATCCGTCTGACATACTTGAGAGGCTCAACACACACGAATTTCAGCTTTCTGAGAAAAGAGACATCTACGGTCCCAACTATGGGCGAACTCGTGCCTTGAAGGCAAAAGCTGTCTCCTCATCTGAAGAAGAATCTGATAGCAGTTCTGATGATCCTGAAGACATTGGAAAGGAGCTTGCTATGCTTGTGAAGAAGTTCCAAAAATTAACCAAGAAGAAAGGCTTCAGAAAGTCTTCACGATCAAGCTCAAGGAATGATGAAGCTTCTGCTCATGACTACAAGAAGAGAACATGTCACAAGTGCAAGAAACCTGGCCACTACATCTCTGAGTGTCCACAGTGGGACAATGAGAACAAGAAGAAGAAGAAGAAGAAGAGCAAGGAGTATGACTCTGACGACAAGAATAAGAAGAAGAAATACTCAAAGTCTTCTTCCAAGTCTTCCTCAAGGTCTTCATCACACAAGAAGAGCTCATCTGGCAAGGCACGTGTGTTTGTTGGCAAGGAAATGGATTCTGAGGAGGAGTCTGCTTCTGAGGAGGCGGAGGTGGACTCTGAGGAGGAGTCCGATTCTGGCGTTGCGAGTCTGGCTACAGCATAAGTTGCCAAGTCCATCTTCAACATTGAAGACAATGACTTCATCACCGACACCGATGCAAATGACAAGGACTACTTCGCTCCTTCCTACTGCTTCATGGCACGCGGTGCCAAGGTAAACACACGCACTACTCACTATCAAACATCTAGTGACGATGACTCTGATTATGGTTCCAAACCCAGCTACAAAACACTTGCTAAAATTGCAACTGAACAACAGAAAGCTATGGAACACATTCAAAAACTGTTAGACAAAAGCGATGATCTATTAGACGCTGAAATGACTCGATCTCAGTCCTTAATTGAAGACATAAAAAATATTCACGTTAAGTATGAGGAACTTGAAAGTCGTCATGAAACGCTCTCAACAACTCATGAAAGGCTTTCCTATGATTATCTTCAAAGGAAGCAAGATCTTGAGAAATTGAGAGCGGCTCATGAAGATCTTCAAAAGGAAAACGAGTCACTTCGCGCCGAACAGATCAGTTCATCTCAGGAAGGATTTGAACCACCATGTCTTAAATGCATTGAGCGTGATAACGCTACTTCTGTTGCTGAATGTTCTACTGCTGCTACTATTGCAATATCTTCAACTGTTGATGTGGTAACTAACCCCTCTACTGAGGATACCACTGCTATTGCTGATGAGAATGCTAGGTTGAAGACACTGCTTGAAACAAGGATGTACAAAAGTCTCAAAGGGCATCAGACACTATGTGATGTCCTCAAAAGGCAGATCCTGAACCGAAACCCTAGGAAAGAGGGTGTTGGGTTCGAAAGGAAAATGAATGCTGATGGCTCTTACTGGAAACCTGAGCAGTACCCCAAAACCACATGGGTTGCTGCAAAGGAATCTTCAGCGGATCCATCCACCCTATCTGGCTTCACTTGTGCTAATCCCATTGTCGTTGATGAATCCTTTGATGCAAACTATAAACTGTTTAAGAATCAGAATGGTGAAGTGTTTGTCAGGTATATTGGTACTAACTGCAGGAATGGACCGCCTATGAAGAAGATCTGGGTGCCAAAAAGGTGTTTGGAGAATCTTCTTGTGAATGTCATCATGACACCACGGGTGAAGAAGACAAACCCCAGAAGACAGGCTTCATACGGTCCAAAGGCTTCATACAGACAGAGGACTCACCTGAGTCGCACTAACGCAAATGTTTTGCAGGGAAACCATACTCAGGCCTGTGAATATGAGCGCGTTTCATCAAACCGCCATGTTCATAAGACCAAGAACTATTCTGCTTATTCTTATGAGTACTATTGTCCACCTGCAAGACTTTTTGCTAGGGCTCCAAAGCCAAAGTTCTCAGATGCTGCACTTAGACTCATTGCTTCGAAGCCACCCTTGAAGATGTGGGTGGCTAAGAAAGCTTAACTCTCTTTTGCAGGGAAAGGTCTCCAGCCGAAAACCAAAATCGTCTAACACTATTGCTGGGGACCTTAAACATCTTGTAGGGCGCAAGATCAAATGCCCAAATGGTCTTATTATGTACTTTGTTCCTGAATCACTTGCTACTTGCCATATCAGTCCTAATCTCGATCTAAGCTTTAATAATCCACTGGTTCGTCAAATGTTTTTGCTTCACAATTCTCTTCGTGAAGCCTATCCCCCTAACTGCACTGTAGGGTACGACACCAGCTGCTTCAGGATGGATTATTGATAGTGGGTGTACAAATCACATGACTGGCAAGCGAAGCATTCTCATGGACTCAACTTTACGTCCATCTGACAAAAGTCACATCACATTTGCTGACACTGGTAAAAGCAAGGTATGGGGTCTAGGTAGAGTTGCAATCTCAAAGGATCAACACATGGATAAAGTCATGCTTGTTGAATCCCTTGGTTTCAACTAAATGTTTGTCTCAATGCTTTGCGATTTAAACATGATTGTGATGTTTGGAAAATATCGCTGCCTTGTACTAATGGAATCTGACAAGTCTCTAGTGTTTGAAGGGTATCGGAAAGATGATTTGTACGTGGTAGATTTCTCAGCAGGACCACAACTTGCAGTATGTCTTCTAGCAAAAGCTTCTGAATGCTGGCTCTGGCATCGAAGGATAGGGCATGCTGGCATGAGGAACCTCCACACCCTTGCAAGGAAGAAGCATGTCATAGGAATCGAGGACGTCAAGTTCAAAAAGGATCAGTTATGCGGTACTTGTGAAGCAGGAAAGATGACGAGGGCCAAGCATGCCTCGAAGACAATCATGACAATGTCTCAACCCTTCGAACTGCTCCACATGGATCTTTTCGGTCCCACTCATTACTCAACTCTTACTACTACTGCTTGTCTCTATGGCTTTGTCATTGTTGATGATTATTCAAGATATACTTGGGTGCATATAATCCTCTACAAGACTGGAGTGCAGGATGTCTTCAGACGCTTCGCCAGTCTAGCAATGAACAACTATGGCGCCAAGATAAAGCACATCAGAAGTGACAATGGCATTGAATTCAAGAACACTGGCCTAGATACATATCTTGATACCTTAGGCATCACACATGAATTCTCAGCTCCGTACACGCCACAGCCGAATGGCGTCGTCGAACGCAAGAATAGAACACTTATTGAGATGGCCCGGACGATTCTTGATGAATACAAGAGTCCAAGAAAATTCTGGCCGGAAGCCATTGATACTGCATGTCATATCATCAACTGTGTTTATCTTCACAAGCTTCTGAACAAGACATCCTATGAGCTCCTTACTGGCAAGAAGCCAAATGTCAGTTACTTCAGAGTATTTGGCACTAGGTGCTGGATCAAGGATCCACATCACACTTCAAAATTTGCACCAAAAGCACATGAGGGTTTTATGCTTGGATATGGAAAGGATTCGCACTCCTATAGAGTCTTCAACCTTTTTCACTATAAAGTGGTTGAAACAGTGGATGTGCAGTTTGATGAGACGAACGGCTCACAAAGAGAGCACCTGCCAAATGTGCTAGATGAAGTTCCATCCAGTGAATCAATCAAACTTATGGGAACTGGAGAAATCATACCGTCTGAAGCTCAACCTGAAGAGGAACTTATCATCTCCGCACCTGATCAACCTGAAGACAATGCTCAGCCTGAAGACAATCCCTCTACCGATGACAATGATCAGCAAGAGCAAAATCTTTGTCCTGTACATCCTCGTGTTGCAAATGAAGTACAGATTGAGAGAATAATTGATAGCATCAATGCACCAGGTCCACTCACTCGTTCAAGGGCAACACAGCTAGCAAATTTCTGTGGGCACTTCGCATTCGTCTCAATATCTGAACCTAAGAAAGTTGAAGAAGCCTTCATGGAACCTGAATGGATTCAAGCTATGCAAGAAGAGCTTCAACAGTTTGAGCTGAATAATGTATGGGAACTGGTTAAGCGTCCTGATCCTCGCAAGCACAATATAATAGGCACCAAATGGATATATCGCAACAAGCAAGATGAGCATGGTCAAGTTGTTAGAAACAAAGCTCGTCTCGTTGCTCAAGGGTACACTCAAGTTGAAGGGATTGACTTCGATGAAACATTTGCTCCTGTGGCTAGACTTGAAGCCATACGCATACTGCTGGCCTATGCAAATCACCATAACATACTTCTATATCAAATGGATGTGAAGAGCACTTTTCTCAATGGCGAGATTGAAGAAGAAGTGTATGTTGCACAACCGCCTGGCTTTGAAGATCCAAAACATCCTGACATGGTGTACAAGCTCAACAAGGCACTGTATGGCCTCAAACAAGCCCCTCGGGCTTGGTATGACACACTCAAATACTTCCTGAAGAGCAAAGGCTTCAAATCTGGTTCCCTCGACCCCACTCTCTTCACGAAGACATATGATGGTGAACTGTTTGTGTGCCAAATATATGTGGATGACATTATCTTCGGCTGCACCAATCAGAAATACAGTGAAGAGTTTGGATATATGATGCAAGAGCAATATCAGATGTCCATGATGGGTGAGCTGAAGTTCTTCCTTGGTCTTCAAATACGTCAGCAACGCAACGACATCTTCATATCTCAAGAGAAGTACCTCAAAGATTGCTTGAAGAAATTTGGTATGCAAGACTGTAAAAGCTTCATGACGCCAATGCCAGCCAAAGATCATCTGGGTCCCGACGACAATGGTAAAGAGTTCGATCAAAAGGTATTACCGCTCCATGATTGGTTCTTTACTTTATCTATGTGCATCTAGGCTAGATATTATGCTTAGTGTTTGCATGTGTGCTCGATTCCAAGTAGCACCAAAGGAATCGCATCACTTAGCTATGAAGAGAATTCTTCGATATTTGGCTTACACCCCAACACTAGGATTATGGTATCCAAAGGGCTCAGAGTTTGATCTGGTTGGATTCTCAGATGCTGATTATGCTGGTGATAAGGTGGATCGCATGTCTACATCAGGCACATGTCATTTTCTGGGACGATCACTTGTATGTTGGTCTTCAAAGAAGCAGAACTGTGTATCTCTCTCCACTGCTGAATCTTAATACATTGCTGCTAGATCTTACTGCGCTCAGCTTCTGTGGATGAAGCAAACACTCAAAGACTATGGCATTCATCTGAAGCAAGTGCCACTCTACTGCAACAACGAAAGCGCCATCAAGATCGCCAACAACCCAATTCAGCACTTGAAGACAAAGCACATTGAAATTCGTCATCACTTTCTCAGAGATCATGTTGTGAAGGAAGATATTGATATCATACACGTCAACACTGAAGAGCAATTGGCATATATCTTCACCAAGCCCTTGGATGAGAAGAGATTTTGCAAGTTACGATGTGAGCTAAATATCTTGGAATCCTCAAATGTCCTGTGATCAGGCACACATCCTAACACTTATGCATATTGATGACTTAGATGTGCAACACACGAAGTAAAGTATATCTTCAATCAATGAAGACATACATTTTAAGTGTGAATACATTAATGTGGAATTTGACTTCGGAGCGCCACGACAATTGTGCACCGTGTCTGGGTCTAATACTTCCTATACGGTGGGTAACGCCACCACCAAATTCTTCTGTTTGAAGTGTTTTACCCATGGCGTTACATTTGCTATGTCTTCACATTTTGTTTGTCTTCATTCTCAACTTGTCTTCATGATTATCTTCACTATGTTGATTATATATATATACTAGTGTTCTGTCCTCTACAGCATTCACTTATAGCTATGTCTTCTCGTTGAATCTTTTGAACTAAGTGAATGTGATCGGACCCTAACCTCTCTATGCTTTCTATCTCAAACTCTATCTCTCCAAATCATATGAATTCTCTTGAAACTATCGAATGTCTTCTCTGCGTCCTTGTCAGCAGAAGATACAGAGACAAACATTAAGTCCGCTTTCAATGCTAATTCCTTCACCTGAAACCCGGAGAAGTGGGAACGACCACTCGACAATCCAGGCGTGCGTGGGAACGTGGAACAACCTCCGATATGTTGCATGATGGCCACGTGTCCTTTAGATGTGAATTGCCAGGGGCACCTGTGTAATAACACTGTGTCATCCCTGTCCCTATAAATACATGCCTCACCACAATCATTATCCTTTCTTCCACTCTCGCACAAACCCTAGCGCCACCGCTAGCCCTCGACGACGCCGGCGATGAAGCGCTTAGCTGCCGCGACCTCTCCGACGCCGTCTTCACGCCGGCCGCGGACATCGTCTTCTCCACCGTCGTCGTAGGTGTCCTCCGTCGCCAAGTTAGGGCACGGACGATCGAACTGCTCGGCCTCATCTCCATCTACGTCTAGTAGTTCTTCGTGTGGTAAATAAAACTTCCTTTTTACGGCCCCTTTTGATCCTATAGACTCATCACTTTCTACCATAAGAAGTTTCTATTCACACAAGTTGGATCTATTTCATACTGCATCTCAGAATATGCCTAGTATGTTCACTTATGCTTCACAAAGTAGCTAGATTCCTCACTTGTACTGATCTGTGGATTCGTACAAATCTGGAACCAACTCCATATCTATGAGTGAATGTCTTCGCACGTTGAGGTCAATGTCTTCTAAACTAATTTATCTTCAAAATCTTCTGAGAATGCATATGACCTCTTCCACTTCCCTCGCACCTTAATGCTGTCACAGGTACATGTCCATGGGAGAATCCCTTGGTTCTCATAGTCTGCATTCATTTGCAGAATTCTTACAACATCATATAAATTCTCCCGAAGCCAGTTCCTGTTTGTCCAGCAAGCGAAAGCCTTTGAAGCCTTTGAACATGTTGAAGCCATTCAGTTTAAAGTTCATGGCTGCAGAGAAATCAGTAAGGAAGGGTGGCAGAAAACATCGAGGTGAAACATCAAGAGATCTGCCCGATGACCTCTAAGAGTTGTACAAGACAGATCCAGAAGAGGATTACAATCAGCGCAAGACACGAATCCAATGGATTCGATGATATTGGGCAGAATAGTGGTTCAAGTACAGGTTTGTGACCAAGGAATATGCTAAGAAGAATGCCATCAAGCGACCATGGGGAGACATCCTACACAGAAATCTTCAACCCAGGTCCAGAGATGAAGCCATTGAACAAGGCTTCTATCCCTGCATGGTCCGTGGACCACAGCCTGCGGATGCTGACCCATCGTCATTGCTATGGTGTCGTGACGACAATCTGTTCAAGCGCAACTTCCAGTTTGCCCAGAATTCGGCGAAGGAGAACAAGAAGTCATTGGGACTAGACTTCAACCCTGGTCCCTCTGCTCCCCGTGCCGATGGCACCCGCGAAGCTGAACCCAATCTTGTTGGGCCCTTCTACAACCTGGAAGGTCTCATCACTCATATCATGGTTCAAGGGACAGCTGTGAATGAGCCTGCAGATGACGCTGAATCTGATGAAGCGCCTGCACCGCCGAAGCCAAAGAAACTGAAGCAGCCTAAAGCATCAAAGCCTGCCTGAGCACCAAAAATCTCATGGGCGAAGCCACTGGCTACTGCACCTCCTGAAGACAGTGTGCAGTCTGAAGATTTGTCACACATCTCCAAGCCCTCGAAAGTAAAGATGCCTTTGCAACACACCAGCCAAGAACTGACTGCTGCTGCTATTCTGCGCAACGACGCCATTGATCGTCCAGCGATGAAGATCTTGCAGATGACGCTCTTGAGTAACTGATCAAGAGCAAAGAAGAAGTAGAAATCTTCAATGATTTGCCTCTCTTTGATGTGGCAATCATCCACAACTTCATTGATGAGTGGTTTGACACGCCCAACCTCAGCTTTGAAGATCTGCAACTTCCAATTGGCCTCAATGTCGCCTTCCATGGCGCCATTGCTTCAGAGCTAGCTCTAGCTCAACGCATCATTGAACTGAAGCAAAAGATCGACTTTGAGAAAGCTTAGTTCAAGAAGCACAGGGCCAAGCTCAGCGTGCAAGAGGTCAAAAATTTCAAGATCATGCTGCACGAGCTCAAAGAAGCCTTTCTCAAGAAGCGTGAAGAAGCTCAAGGCTCTCGTGAGCGCATGAAGAGCCTGGCTGACAAGTGTGTGCAGGCCTACAATGAGGCTGAGAAGCGCAAGGCCCTTGGTCGTCCTGGCATCGATCCCAAGATGGCCGCAAAGAAGAAGAAGAAGCCAGCTGTGGCCGAACCCGAAGCACCAAGGCAGGAAGCACATCCCATTATCTTCCCCGCCAGCATGACTGGCTCGAAGCCAAAGGTCAGGTCAACCGCTTCAGAACTGAAGAAGACGAGGACTGCAGGGGCTGAAGCGAGAAAGAGGAAACATCCTGAAGCCTCTGCTGCTGCTCCCTCCAAGAAGAAGCGCAAGACCAAGAAGGATCGGGCTGCTCCCACAAAGCCCTTAGTTGTTGAACCTATCTCCATGGTTCGCCCTGCAGCTGAACATCAAGAGCGCCAACTGACTGTCCATGAGCCTGCTTCCACAGAGGCTCATGAAGCTGAAGACATTCCAGCAGCTGATCCCACCACTGTTGAAGACATTGGTCACCATGACAATGTTGAAGATGATGTAGTTCTTCCTCAGATCGAGCACAACTTGGTATCATCGCCTGTGCTTACGCACAGCAAACTCATCAGCATTGGTCGTCCTCTAACGCCAATTGATCAGGCTGCATCATGGCTGATCACCCACAATAACAAGTCACACCACCCCGGAAAGAAGAAGATGATGACTTTGAGGCCCAGCCAACTCTCCAGAGGCGTCGCCAGCATTACGCAGGCTTCGCAAAGGACCAAGGTCTCAAGTCCCTCTTTCAAGCATTCCAGAAGGAGAAGTGCCCCACCAATCTGTTGCACATCAAGTGTTTCCAGATGCCACTCCTACTGTGAATGTCTCCGAGTCTGAGGCTAAAGCTGCTGAAGACATTCTGGCTGCATCAGCCGATGACACACGAGAAGAAGAACGTGTCCCTACTCCCCCCAGTACTGAAGAAGCTGTTCTCGAGGAGAACGTGTCTGTGCCCGATCCTCCATCTCATCAAGTGGAGGTTGAGAATCTTGAGGCTGCCACCACCAACACAAATGAAGCCAATAACGTTGTCATGGCTGAAGCAAATGTGGAGCCTGCACCAACCAATGTGCCAGAAGTCAGTGAAGCCAATGATGCTACTGCTCCTGTTCCTGCGCCTGCTGCTGGTCCTCAGTTTGACTATCACGTTGAGCACAGGCCTCAGGTACAGAAGCCAATGCCAAGGTTGCCCAGGTTTCCAGGTCCTGCATCAGCACCCGGATCCTTTAATGTCAACGGCTTCAAAGCAGACAACACCTTCTTCAATAGCGCCAAGAACCCCTACTCAAGGGAAAGAATATCTTCTGATCAGTTCTGGAGCTATCCGCAGCGAAGTTATTACTCATGCATTATGTACAATCAAGGTCGCATTTTTCCTCATATGCGTCTTGACACTGAAGCCATAACTGGTCTGCCTTGCTTGGAAGAAGCTCTGGATTGCTTCAAAGAGTCTGGATTGTTGCCTTTCGTCACTGACCAAGAGCACTGGAACGAAGAGTTGTTGCTCCAATTCTATGCCACTCTTCACATTCGTGGCTACAACAGAGATCCGAAGACTTGGGTCCTTGAGTGGATGACCGGCAATGTTCATCACGAAGCCAAAGCCTTTGATATCATTGAGCTCACTGGTCTGCCCACTCCTGGAGATCTTTATGAACCTGGTTGTCAGCTTCACAGTGCAGCTATGGAGAGCATCTTTCAAAAGCCTGAACCGAACATGAGTCAGATGCTTAGCATGATGAAGCCTTAGCCTCCAGATGCTGCATATCCTAAGGAGTTCTTTGTTGAAGACCTTGAGTATCTGCCACACACTATCTATCATATTATCAGACGAACTCTCTGGCCCATCAAAGGACAGTCTCCACATGCAAAGCTGGAAGGTGCAATGAAGACTTTGATCTTTTATATTCTTCACGGCAAATGCTTCAATGCACAAGACTTCTTCATCCGCCAACTTGCTGCATCAGGATCTGATCTTTTTGTCTTGAAGTTTTACGCTCCATGGATAATGCGGCTGATCAAACTACACTCAGCTGTCTCATATCAGCCCTCTGCTCGCAATCATCTGATCTTTCTTCCTGACGTTGATATGTCCGTTGAAGCCATCTATCCAGAGCCTGCCAAGGAGCCTCTTAGTCTTCAGAATGCTGAGCATCAAAGTTTCTCTCAAAACATTGAAGGAGTTGAAGCAGTCACTCGTGTTTATCCTCTGGCTGGTACTACACGTGCACCTCATCGCGCCCTCACTGAAGCCACTGAAAGCACTATTGCCCAACGGCCCAAGAAGCGATCTTGTGTTCTCAATGACCGAGAGCTTCTGGTTGCCTTCATCAGAAACAGGATAGGCATCCTGACTGGCTGAAGCGCCAAATGTAAAGCCTTTTGGTGGATGTCAACCGCATTCGCAATCTAGCCACCAAGAATGCCTTTGTTGCCCATGAAACCTGTCGGCGTACATGGAAAGGGTTGACGCTTATGTGTTCTGAAGATGATCTTCAAGAGGATGGCTTCTCTAAACGTTTCCAATTTGACTCTACACCTCCAAGAAGGACTATACTGCGACGAACTCTGTCTCTTGAAGACTCTGAGTTCTCTTCCTCCGCGGCAACTGTGAATGCCAGAGTGATCGAGGACGAAGACGATGCCACTTCACCGCTCCCTACTTCTACACGCATCGACACTGCCCCGAGTTCGTCTGCACCGCCGAACAACACCGACGACCTTGCTTCTTCACCTACTCCTCATGGGAACGAGTAGACACTCTATGTCTTCAAACCTTTTTGGTCCTTACTGACAAAAGGGGGAGAAGCATATGAGTTTGATAGTCTTCAAGCGGGTTCATATGGGCGGTTGCTTTATGTTTTGCCTAGTGTTTACAACTCTCATTTTGATACATTTGGTTCTTTGAGTTGTAACACTTAAACTCGATGGTCGTCTCCTACTTATTTGCTATTTTGTGATGCGATGATAAATTCCGCATGTGCGACGATAAATTCCACACTTAGATCATTTTGTAGACGTCCATTTTTCATTATGCATGTCATTATCTTCACATACTTTTCATGCATGATGAATTGTCATCATAAGTTGAAGAGGATCTCCACAAGTACAACCTGTCATGTGCATTTGCATTCCAAAAGCAAATTACTTATATGCACATCTTCAGGGGGAGCCCTTGCAACTTATGAAGACAATTCCCTATCCTTTACAATTTCACATATTATATTCCCCGTTGAAAACTTCAACTAGTTTGTCATCAATAACCAAAAACGGGGAGATTGTAAGTGCATCTAGTGCCACCCCTAGTTGGTTTTGGAGTATTGACGACAAACCTAGTTGAGGGACTAATGTGTTTGTGAGAATTGCAGGATAACACAGGTAGAAGTCCCTCATTGATTCGGTTTTCCTACCAGAGATGACCCCTAAAAATGTATGAAGACATTGAAGTCAAAGGTGGTATGTGAAGACATTCACATTGAAGACTATGACAAGAGAAGACATCGCGTGAAGACTATGGAGCGCGAAGACTTAGCAGTTTCGTCGTTCTGTGTTTTTCTTTGTTGAAGTCATAGGAACCACCGTACTGTTAAGTGGGGTCCAAGAGAACCAGTCAGAATGACTGAAGTGATGCTTAACCAAAATCCTATGTCTTCGAGTGAAGAATATGAGAGCAAATCTTGTCCAGAGTTGGAAAAGTCAGCTTTGCTTGTAGCCCAAGTAAAGTTGCCGTGTGTGTTTGAAATCTGATCGTTGGAACACGTGTTAGTTCCTTAGTGACCCAGGGTCATTTCGGACAAATCAGGTCGGGTTGCCTAGTGGCTATAAATAGCCCACCCCCTACAACCATAAACGGTTGGCTGCTTAGAGTTAGAGTACGGCTTTTGTCGTTTGAGAGCAACCCACCTCGAAGCCTTTGAGAGAGAATTCCTTGCGAGGATAAAGCCCTAAACACCCAGAGCCAAAGAGTGTTAGGCATCACTTAAGTCTTCCTGTCTGTGTGATCTGAAGACTTATTACACTTGAGGACTGTGAATCCTCCAGCCGGTTAGGCGTCGCATTCTGAGCATCCAAGAGTCATTGTGGATCGCCGGTGAACGAAGTCTGTGAAGGTTTGGAAGTCTACCTTGAAGACTTACCAGAGTGATTGGGCGAGGACTGGGTGTCCTTAGCTCAAGGGGAATAAGGTGAAGACGAGGTCTTCTGAGTTGAATCTCAGCCTCCCTAACCAGACATACAGTTGTCACAGCAACTGGAACTGGTCCAACAAATCATTGTCTTCAACAAGTCACTGGTTTCATCCTTCCCTTCCCTTTACTTACTGTTGGTCCTTGTGAAGTCATTGTACGATTGCATCACCATTTGGCTTCACTGAGTGATTACTTGTTCTGATTGGCTTCACAATATCTTCCTACCTGATCCTGACTGACTAGCTGCTATTAGTCATTGTGCTTTCACTTCTTTGAATACTTGACTATGGTTTGCCTAGTGTAGTCTACCTTCCGCTGCATGGTAATAGGTTTATTTCTATCGTTTGTCTTCAAAACTTACATGTTTTGAGGACTTCCATAAAAATCGCCTATTCACCCCCCCTCTAGTCGATCACTAGCACTTTCAGGCGGCCAAAAATTCGCCTGGGGGCCTTGTTGGGGGCGCGGCTGGAGATGCTCTATGCAACCCGGCAACGACATTGATGTGTGCCTAAGGCCATTAGTTGAAGAACTTTTACAGCTGTGGAATGGAAACGGTGTACGTGTGTGTGATGAGCACAGATGGGAGGAATTTGACCTGCATACGTTGCTGTTTGTAACCATCAATGATTGGCCTGCTCTTGGTAACCTTTCAGGACAGACAAATAAGGGATACCACGCATGCACGCACTGTTTAGCTGACACCAAAAGTATATACCTGGACAAATGCAGGAAGAATGTGTACCTGGGGCATCGTCGATTTCTTCCGACCAACCATCAATGTCGAAAGAAACGCAAGCATTTCAAAGGCGATGCAGATCACCGGAAGAAGCCCGCCATTCATACCGGTGATCACATACTTGCTATTGTCAATGATTTACAAGTAATCTTTGGAAAGGGTCCCGATGGACTATCTGTTCCGAATGACGCTGAGGGACGCGCACCCATGTGGAAGAAGAAATCTATATTTTGGGACCTACCCTACTGGAAAGACCTAGAGGTCCACTCTTCAATCGACGTGATGCACGTAACGAAGAACCTTTGCGTGAACCTGCTAGGCTTCTTGGGCGTGTATGGGAAGACAAAAGATACACCGAAGGCACCGGAGGACCTGCAACATTTGCATGAAAAAGACGGCATGCCTCCAAAGAAGTATGAAGGTCCTGCCAGCTACGCTCTTACCAAAGAAGAGAAGGAAATCTTCTTTCAATGCCTGCTCAGTATGAAGGTCCCGTCTGGCTTCTCGTCGAATATAAAGGGAATAATAAATATGGCAGAGAAAAAGTTCAAGAACCTAAAGTCTCATGACTGCCACATGATTATGACGCAACTGATTCCGGTTGCATTGAGGGGGCTTCTACCGGAAAACATTCGATTAGCCATTGTGAAGCTATGTGCATTCCTCAATGCAATCTCTCAGAAGGTGATCGATCAGAAATCCTACCAAGGTTAAAGAGTGATGTGGCGCAATGTGTTGTCAGTTTTGAGCTGGTGTTCCCACCATCCTTCTTCAATATCATGACGCACGTCCTAGTTCATCTAGTCGACCAGATTGTCATTCTGGACCCTATATTTCTACACAATATGTTCCCCTTTGAGAGGTTCATGGGAGTCCTAAAGAAATATGTCCATAACCGCGCTAGGCCAGAAGGAAGCATCTCCATGGGCCATCAAAGAGAAGATGTCATTGTGTTTTGTGTTGACTTCATTCCTGACCTTAAGAAGATTTGGTCTCCCTCAATCGCGGTATGAGGGGAGACTGACTGGAAAAGGCACGCTAGGAGGGGACTCAGTAATATGTAGGGACGGGCATTCTTGGTCTCAAGCACACTACACAGTTCTACAGAACTCTACCTTGGTGACCGTGTATGTCGATGAACACAAGAACATTCTGCGCTACAAACACCCGGAGCAGTGTGACAACTGGATTACATGTGAATACATCAGGACTTTCAGCAGTTGGTTCGAAACACATCTTAGAGGTGACAACACTGTTTCTGATGAGCTGTACTCGTTGGCCAGGGGACCATCTTCGACTGTATTGACTAATAAAGGATATGAGATAAATGGGAATACATTTTACACATTCGCCCCAGAACAAAAGAGCACCAACCAAAACAGCCATGTCCAGACATGATTTTAAGGTCCCTTTGTTTCAGTGCAAATGGGCCAATCTGTCAGGAGGCGGAGTACAGGTAGACCCACAGTACGGAATGACAACAGTGGGTCTGAACAATCTTGAGTACACAGACGAACCATTCATCCTAGCCAATGATGTGGCACAGGTTTTCTATGTGAAGGACATGTTTACCAAACCGAGAAAAGGAAAAGATAAGGAAGCGAATACATCATACGATGAGCCAAAGCGCCACATAGTTCTTTCAGGAAAAAGAGACATCATGGTATTGGAGGGAAAGACAGACATGTCTGAAGATTATGAAAAGTTTCATGAAATTCCTCCCTTCAAAGTCTATTTAAGATTATCAGGCAACGGTTTAAGCTCAAACATGGGATCACCTTTGGGTGGAGGAGGATCCCCTAGGATTTCAACAGGCAAATTGTGTTTCAGAATAGGTTCTTGCTTAAAGAATACTTCATCTATTTCCTTTCTTTCATTCATAAACATATCATTTTCATGGTCTAGCAAATATTGTTCTAAAGGATCACTAGGAGGTACGGCAATAGAAGCAAGACCAATAATTTCATCCTTACTAGGCAATTCTTCTTCATGGTGTTGTTTACTAAACTTAGAGAAATTAAACTCATGAATCATATCATCTAAGCCAATAGTAACAACATTCTTTTAGCAGTCTATCTTAGCATTAACAGTATTCAAGAAGGGTCTACCAAATATAATGGGACAAAAGCTATCTTGTGGAGAACCAAGAACAAGGAAATCAGCAAGATATTTGGTTTTCCCACACAAGACTTCAACATCTCTAACAATTCCCATCGCTGATATAGTATCTCTATTGGCAAGCTTAATTGTGACATCGATATCTTCTAACTCGGTAGGTGCAATTTCATGCTTAATTTCTTCATATAAGGTAATAGGTATAACACTAGCACTAGCACCCATATCACATAAGCCATGATAACAATGATCTCCTATTTTAACAGAAATAACAGGCATGCCTACCACAGGTCTATGTTTATCCTTAGCACAAGGTTTAGAAATTCTAGCAGTTTCACCGCAGAACTGAGTAACATGCCCATCTATATTATCAGACAAGAGATCTTTAACAATAGCAGTATTAGGTTCAACGTTAACTTGCTCAGGAGGTGTATAAGTTCTAACATTGCTTTTACGAACCACAGTTGAAGCTTTAGCATGATCCTTTATTCTAACAGGGAAAGGTGGCTTCTCAACATAAGAAGTAGGAACAATAGGATCGTTATAAGTGACAGTCTTTTCTTCAACTTTAATACGTGCAGCTACTTTTACTTCTATGGGAGGATGATATTTAAACGACTTGTCCTTGGGGAGATCAACATAAGTAGCAAAAGATTCACAGAAAGAAGCTACTATCTCAGAGTCAAGTCCATATTTAGTGCTAAATTTACCGAAAACATCGGTATCCATAAAAGACTTAACACAATCAAACTTAGGTGTCATACCTGACTCCTTACCTTCATCGAGATCCGAATCTTCAGAGTTGCGTTTAATTCTATCCAATAAATTCCATTTGAATTCAATAGTCTTCAACATAAAAGAGCCAGCACAAGAAGTATCGAGCATGATGCGATTATTTTCAGAAAGCCGAGCATAAAAATTTTGAAGAATTATTTCTCTTGAGAGCTCATGATTGGGGCATGAATATAACATTGATTTAAGCCTCCCCCAAGCTTGAGCGATGCTTTCTCCTTCGTCAGGCCAAAAATTATATATAATTGCGATCACGATGAACAAGATGCATACGATAATACTTTTGATGAAATTCCAACTTCATTCATTTATAGTTCCATGATCCCGTATCATCACATAACCTATACCATGTCGATGCATCCCCCTTCAAAGATAAAGGGAAGACCTTCTTCTTAACAACATCATCGGGTATACCTGCAAGCTTAAATAATCCACAAACTTCATCCACATCGAGTAGATGTTCATCAGAATGCTTTGTTCCATCTCCTGTAAAAGGATCATCAAGCAGTTTTTCTAACATACCCGAAGGAACTTCAAAGGGAATAATTTCATTTTCAGTAGGTTCAGTAGGTTGAGGAGCAATTCTTTGCTCTGCTGGTCGGGGTGAAGATACCCGAAAGAAGCCCCTCAGAGGATTACTTTCCATAGTAACAAGTGACAGTAAATTTCAGCACACTGTATAAATTTTTCCTTACCAAATTCCACCTACCAAAGGTACTTCACTCCCCGGCAACGGCGCTACAAAAGTGTCTTGATGACCCACAAGTATAGGGGATCTATCATAGTCCTTTCGATAAGTAAGAGTGTCGAACCCAACGTGGAGCAGAAGGAAATGATACGCGGTTTTCAGCAAGGTATTCTCTGCAAGTGCTGAAATAAGTGGTAACAAATAGTTTTGTGATAAGATAATTTGTAATGGGCAACAAGTAACAAAAGTAAATAAAGTGCAGCAAGGTGGCCCAATCCTTTTTGTAGCAAAGGACAAGCCTGGAAAAACTCTTATATAAGGGAAAGCGCTCCCGAGGACACATGGGAATATCGTCAAGCTAGTTTTCATCGCATTCATATGATTCACGTTCGATACTTTGATAATTTGATATGTGGGTGGACCGGTGCTTGGGTGTTGTTCTTACTTGAACAAGCATCCCACTTATGATTAACCTCTATTGCAAGCATCCGCAACTACAACAAAAGTATTAAGGTAAACCTAACCATAGCATGAAACATATGGATCCAAATCAGCCCCTTACGAAGCAACGCATAAGCTAGGGTTTAAGCTTCTGTCACTCTAGCAACCCATCATCTACTTATTACTTCCCAATGCCTCCTCTAGGCCCAAATAATGGTGAAGTGTTATGTAGTCGACGTTCACATAACACCACTAGAGGCTAGACAACATACATCTCATCAAAATATCGAACGAATACCAAATTCACATGACTACTAATAGCAAGACTTCACCCATGTCCTCAGGAACAAACGTAACTACTCACAAAGCATATTCATGTTCATAATCAGAGGGGTATTAATATGCATAAAGGATCTGAACATATGATCTTCC
This sequence comes from Triticum urartu, assembly GCF_003073215.2. Lineage (NCBI taxonomy): Eukaryota > Viridiplantae > Streptophyta > Magnoliopsida > Poales > Poaceae > Triticum > Triticum urartu. The sequence goes on from NC_053028.1 coordinate 703,326,096, forward strand.
ACCAAATAAACCAACTAGCATCAACTACAAGGAATAATCAACACTACTAGCAACCTACTGGTACCAATCTCGGACTTGGAGACAAGAATTGGATACAAGAGATGAACTAGGGTTTTGAGATGAGATGGTGCTGGTGAAGATGTTGATGGAGATTGCCCTCTCCCGATGAGAGGAGCGTTGGTGATGACGATGGCGATGATTTCCCCCTCCCGGAGGGAAGTGTCCCCGGCAGAACAGCTCTGCCGGAGCCCTAGATTGGTTCCGCCAAGGTTCCGCCTCGTGGCGGCGGAGTTTCGTCCCGAAAGGTTGCTTATGATTTTTTCCTCGACGAAAGACCTCATATAGCATAAGATGGCCATCGGAGAGCCAACAGGGGGCCCACGAGGTAGGGGGCGCGCCCTGGGGGTAGGGCGCGCCCCCCACCCTCGTGGACAGGTGGGCCCCCCCTCTGGTGAACTTCTTCCGCTCAATATTTTTTATTATTTCCCAAAATGACTTTCGTGGAGTTTCAGGACTTTTGGAGTTGTGCAGAATATGTCTCTAATATTTGCACCTTTTCCAGCCCAGAATTCTAGCTGCCGGCATTCTCCCTCCTTATGTAAACCTTGTAAAATAAGAGAGAATAGGCATAAGTATCGTGACATAACATGTAATAACAGCCCATAATGCAATAAATATCGATATAAAAGCATGATGCAAAATGGACGTATCACGCGCCTTCGCCCCGTGCCCCTGCCTCGACGCCGTCCGCCCCGTGGCCCTGCCCCGACGCCGCCCCGCGCCCCCGGCCTGCCCTGACCACGCCTGCCCCGACCACGCCGCCACCACGTTCGGTCCGGCCGGCCTTCTCCTCTCTGTATGTATATATATATTTCTCGCTATCTTATTCAGTGGTACAAAACGAAATACGACTCCAATTCTTGCCCGATGTAGGTAGCCACGCCCACACTAATTCCATCCAATGTATACCACACTTTGGTAGAAGTTAAGCGCTTAAGCAGCTCCAGAAGCTGCAGAGAGGTGAAAGCTGGAAAGCCAATAGCCAGAATTCTTTTGGCAATAGTGGAATAGCCAGCTAATACTGGTGCAAGCTCGGGTATCGAGCAACACTACCTAGTAACCATACCATACCATACATCTACTAAACAGAGGATGACATAGCCAATAAAGGATTGGTAATTCCTGTCAGAAGAAGAATCAGAGGAATCGAAGCAATCATAAAAGCAGGAAATTGCAATGCCTTCTCCACCCCGTGTTGATAAAACAATTGTATTTAGCGTGCCTCAAGCCTCCTTCCTCGGGGTAGGTCCCGCGTATGACCCAACCTTTTTTTCAGATTATATGTATATGTGTGATTATATGTATGTGTGTGTATATGATTATATGTCCTGTTTTTTTCCAGATTTTTTGTTTATATATACGATGATTTGTTTTTTGCATTTTTTGAAAAATGTATATATGTACGTATGTTCTGTGTGTATATACGTTCATATATGCAAAAGTTACATTTTTAGAAAAGTTTTATCTATGTATGTTCTCTGGTTTAGTGCATTTTAGATTAGTTTTATTTTTAGAAAAGTTTTATATATCTAGGAAGAAGGAAGAAGAAGAAAAGGTTTTATATATGCAAAAGTTACATTTTTAGAAAAGTTCTATATATCTAGCTAGGAAGAAGGAAGAAGAAGAAAAACTTTTATATATGTAAAAAATTTACATTTTTAGAAAAGTTTTATCTGGGAAGAAGGAAGAAGAAGGAAAAGAAGGAGAGGAAGAAGGAAAATAAGAAGAGGAAGAAGGAGAAGAAGAAGGAGAAGAAGAGGAGAGGAAGAAGAGGATAAAAAATAAGAAGAGGAAAAAGAAGAAGAAAAAAGAGGAAAAGAAGAAAAATAGAATAATATTATTCTGTTCCTTCTTCTTCTTTTTCTTCCTTTGTTTCTTCTTCTCCTCTATTACTTCTTCTTCTCCTCTTTTTTCTTCTTCTTCTTCATCTTCTTATTTTTTATCGGGTATGTCGTTGTCGATATACCCCCTCCCTGATAACTTCGACATGAGGGGGGGTCGATATACCCCCTCCCCGATAACATTTTTTATAAGTTACTAAGGTAAAATGTTTGTATTGTGCATAGTCAGATTTTAGACCACCAGAGCACCCCCCCTCTCACTCGACCAACTCTCGAGGACACCCAAACCCTAGAAAAAAACGTTGTCGGTCTCCTACCCCCTCCCGCCCCTACCCGACAAACTCTCTCGATATTTATAAGAGATTTATCAAGAATGCCCCCATTATGGATGTGCATAATTAAGTTGATCCATATTTTTTCTGATCTCATCTACCATTCTATATGTGCATGTTCTCTTGTGTCAAAGTATTGAAGAAATCCATGGTTTCATAATTAGCAGGAAGTAACAGGCGCATGATGGTATGAAGCTCTCCTGATAGGATAATTCGCTTTTTGGTACGAAGTTCAGCAAGACCTTTCATAATTGGCTCTTGCTGAACTTCGTACCAAAAAGCGAATTATCCTATCAGGACTGTGTTCCAAAAATAACTTTGGAGAGCTTCATACCATCATGCGCCTTTTACTTTCGGCTAATGATGAAACCATGGTTTTCTTGAATCCTTTGACACTAGACAACATGACATATAGAAGGGTAGATGAGATCAGGAAAAATATGAACCATTTTCTGCACATTTAGAATGGCGCCATTTTATTAAATCCCTTGTTTGACATTCATGAGAGAGGCGGTCCGGACGTCGGACATTCTAAGGACAATATGAAGTCCTCAAGGCATGTGAAGAGGAGACTAAAATCTGTCAGAAAACTGAGGAACTCCGGAGTTATTACGTTGGATTATATTCAAACGTCGAAAAACCTGGCAGATCCCTTCACAAAGGGTCTATCACGTAATGTGATAGATAATGCATTGATGGAGATGGGTCTGAGACCCACCGCATCGGTTGTCCACCCACTCTATGTGATCGGAGATCCCGTGAAGTAGAAGTGGGAGACAAGTTGTTGGTCAACTGAGAGGAGAGTAACCCTATTTTAATTATCCCACTCCGTGAAGATGCAGTACTCTCCTGATCTGCATGGCAGGTTGATATTTATCTTAATGTGTTCCTAGTGGCTTATTTGAGTAAGCAGAGATCTTATCCTGTAGAGCATCTTTGAGGAACAAACCTATATGAATTTGACTGTTAACGTCGCAGTCTGTGAGAATTGGGTGTTCTCTAATAAATTCATGAAAGGCCCTGGAGTATGACGTATACGCTCCACCCGCGGGGAAGCCTTGCGGCAGCCCAGTATCGGTCAAGAATTTGTGTGAAACTAGTTTCGCAGAAAACTTGTAGTTCAAGGCATAGTCCACTATTCAAGTTGTGATCTAGTGTAGCATAAAACTCTAAGTGGAAGTTCAACTTCACAGTCTCCACTAAGAATAGGTATATAAACAATGTTTTGAAACTAAATGATGAGATGTGCCAATGAAACTTTGTGGGGGATTGTTGGAATTTTGCTAGTAGGCCTTTGGCCCAAAGCCCAACTAAAATTCTGAAATTCTCTTGACCCATTCATGCACACATGTGAGTGGAGTGAGTGAGACTAAAGTTTAGTCCCACCCCGAAAGTTGAGAGAGAGTTGCACATCTTTATAAGGTGAGCTCTTCTACCACTTGTATGAGCATGAGAAGAGGAGACCTACACGCGCGCTCCTCCTCCTCGCCACGCCACGCCTCGCCTCGTCACGACGCGCCGCGCCGCGGGTTGCGGGATTGAGCCGAGCCGAGGACAGAGCTATGCACGGTCATTAATTAATAATTAACGGACGCGTTAATTACTGAACCGTTTTCGATTCTTTTGGATCATGACGACTCAGACGTGGGATTTACTACCATGACCTACCCGGCCCGCGATATATAGTCAGGCAGACGTCTACCCTAGTCGCCGCTTCATATGGTTTCTCACTACCATTCCAAATCATTGCGCCGCCAAGCAAGTCTTCTCCATCCCTTCTTTCGGCATGCACCGGAAGAAGGGACAGCAGGCCTCCGAAACCCCGCCTCTCGTGATCCTGTACCGGAGAGGGGCGATCAGGTTTTTGGGGAGCGCACTCGCGCGACTGCTGGCAGCGACGACTTCTTCCCCGACCTCGGCAACCTCATCCTCGACGACATGGGCGATAACGTCAATGCAGGCGGTGCTGCTCCCACTGCACCGTATGTGATTCTATCCTTCCTGTTCGAGATCGTGGTAGAATTTATGTTTAGGGTCCCGATAACTGCCACACGTGTGGTGTATCGGGTAGTTGTGCCACACGCCTTGTGTGACATGGACAGCAACTAGCCCACACACCTACGTGTGGGCAAAACAACTAATGCCCACACACATCTTTTTTCCCTCCTGAACCCTCTCACACGTGTGTGTGTGGGCGAAGTTGATAACGCCCACACGCCCGTATGTCAGGCCTCGTACCCTTCTGGTCCCGCACGTGACGCGTGACGCCCACCGCGCGCCCGCAGTTGCCATGGTCCATACCCTCATCCATGTTCGTTTATCTGCAGTTGCCATGTCGCTGAACTACGGTTGCCATGTCGGACAACTGCAGTTGCCATGTATGGTCTGATCTAATGTAGTTGCCATGATTTCATAACTTTAGGAGTTGCCACATACTAACACTAGGTAGTTAAGAGAGTTGCCATGTGCTCACAAGCATGCTAGGGCAGTTGCCATGTAAAATGGAAGAGTTGCCATCTGCTTACATGCACGTTAGGGCAGTTTCCATGTACGTGCACGTTGGGGCAGTTGCCATGTACCATGCAAAAACACATGGCAACTCGGTAAAAGACAGTTGCCATCTGCTTACGTGCACACTAGGCAGTTGCCGTGTACCCTGCAAAAACACATGGCAACTCGGGTAAAAAAAGAGAGTTGCCACCTGCTTATAAAGCACACTAGAGGCAGTTGCCATGTGCGTTGCAAAAACACATGGCAACTAGCAGCTTACGTGTGGGAGAGGAGACGGGCGTGTGGGCGAGATGGCAAATGCCCACACACCAGCCCTTGTGCGTGACTGAAAACTGGTGTGTGGGTGAACTGCTAAACGCCCACACACCGGCCCCTCCGTGTGGTAAAACGAATGTGTGGGCGAACTATGTCACACACCACACACACGCCTTGTCCTACGTGGCACAGAAAATCAGCCAGATTGTGTCAGGATTCGTGCATATAGTACTGGACGGTGATGGATGCGTGTGGTCGAGATGGTCAACGCCCATACGTGTGGGCGTTAACATTTCCGTATGTTTATAGTATGTGCCATATATGTGATCTGTTCATCTGCTATGCTAGTTCGCATGATTAATTCAATCTCTGCTACTGTAGTCATGATTTATTTTCTGTTTATTCATATTAAATCTCGTGCCGCTCCCTGGCGGCACCGGGGCGTCAAACCCTAGCCGCCATAGGAGGGCGTGTTTTGTGCCTGCCCAGCCGCCGCTGCCGCCGGCATTGGCCGCGGTGGCGGCGGGCCCCTGCCTCAAAGGGGGAGGGGCACCCGTGCGTCGTCCTGGGCGGCGGTGGTGGGACTCGGGGCGGCGGCCTCGGACACAGTCATGAAGGCGCTCTTGCCGGCGCGACTGTGAGCGGCGGCGCTCCACTTTGGCTGTGCGGGCAGCGACGGGGAGGCCGGCTGATGGGTGTCCTGCTGACTTTCGATGGCTTCAGGTGCATCTTGGCGTTGAGCTTTCACGAGATCTAGAAGCCTCGAATCCGGCATGGACGACCTGACGGAGGGCACCGACGGCGACATACGTCTTCGTGGCGAGGTTCCGCTGGTTCCAGCCAGCCACGAGGTCGGGAAGACGTGGCTTCCGATGAAAATCGCGCCTGACTGCGGTCTTGGCGGACGATGGCGGCGTCTCAGACGTCGTTTCCTTCTGGAGGCATCGTCGTTGCAGGTCACATCAACCTGACCGGGAAGTTCCGGGGGAAACCCTAGATCTGGGTCTACCGGATCGGACGATGACGGTGCCATCGGTATCGTTTTCCCTCATGGGGGCATTGTTTTGGAGCAAGTGCTGGTTGGAGGGGACAAGAGGAGGAGCAGTGTTTCATCTGCTCCATTGATGACGGCGGATCTTGGCGGCGTGGCGCAGTGGAGACTCGGCGCCTGATGAGCGAAGATGGACTCGCGCAAGAGGGTGATGCTGCCTGGCATCGTGGTGGCGTCGGCGGCAGTTGGACCGGGCAAGGTTGATGCAGCAGTACAGCTCTGAAGATGGATTGGTGGCAGGTGGCTGCGGCGGCCTCATACCCGGCAGGGGTCCTGGATGAGAAGCATGCCGGACTGGTGGGTGCCCATACTCGGCAGGCGTCCTGGTTGGGACCTCAAGTCTTAGATGTTAGGTTTGGCTGCGTGGTCTGTTTGGTATTAGGCCCAGACTTTCAGCGCCCCTTCATCAACTGGATAGGGATAGCGACAGATGTTGCTTTGTTTGGTGGCTTTAGACTTATTGTTGTATGACTTTGTAAGATCTTGTGTCAATAATTAATAAAGTGGCCGTATGCATCGTCCAGATGCAGAGGCCGGGGGTCGTCCTCCTTTTCTAAAAAAAAATTAAATCTCGTAGTAATTTACTCATATTTTCAACAGGGATGGCATCATCGTCTTCAATGAATGAGATGAGATGGAGCCGACGGCCCACCTCGACTCGGGCCGTCCGGCCCCAGCTCCGGTCATGGCCATGGAGTGGGATGCAGAGAGAGGGAAGAGATTGGACGAGAGGGAAAGATCAGTTCCGGTCCTCACCTTGTGAGAAAACAATCGGCATGATGGCGATCTTCGTCGGTGGCTCCGGTGAGCCTGGTCCTGCTGTGTACGGGAGTCTCGGCCGCCTGCGCGTGCTCTCCCGTATGGCCGCGCCCGCCGGGAGTCCTGACCTGGGGCTCCTTGTCGCCTGGCTTGTTGCGTTGGAGGTGGATGGATGTGTTCCGTGCCTCCTGCGTGCCTGAGTTCCTCTTGCCGGCTGGAGAGCCCTGTGTATTTATAGTCAAGATAGATAGGAGATGCACGCGGAGTTGGCCGTTCGGCTGGCCCGATCTTCCCGTCCGAGAAAAACGTTCAAGTCCTATAGCTCCGTGGTGTTTATCTCTTCAGATCATCTTGGCGCACACGCCGGCCTACGAGCGAAACACACATTGTCTCTCGTATGTGCGCATGACAACTCGGGCCCAGCCGTTGCGTATTTGAGTACGCGCCTCCTTGCCGGCCGGTATGCGGGTATTCAGATACGTATTTGTACACCAACATACCGATCGACACTCGCGTCGACCGGGCCGTCCGCGCACGCGTTGGCCGCACAAGTCTTGCGCCAAGCCTGTCACGCGCATGTGCCATGCTAAAGCACACATGTGCTAGTACGTGGGACGCTTGCCATTGATCTTGTACGTGCCCAGCCATGCATAGTCCATGCAGTTCAATTGCACCCCTACGTACACATACGTAGCAACTTGGGCTAGCCAGTAATATACGGCTGATTAGTCAGCCGGCTGCTAACACGTTTTGATGTACTGTGTATTTGTTTAATTGAGCCGGTATGAGTATAGCACCGTATATATGTCTGGGCATCTTTGGAACGCACGCACATGTCCATGGACAGTTCTTTGCTCCATCTATATTTTATACGTATACCCTGGTATGTGCAATTTGATAATCGATGTTATGTGCAATTTGATCATCAAACAGTATAAACTTTGTTTTTGCCACTCTACCTTTTGCCAATTTTGCTTATGCCACTTTAGAATTTGACATCTCATTTTTGCCACTCTTTGCTTTTGGTAATACATCACAAATACCATTCCATGGAAAAAACGATAATTTTTTATTTCACTTTTGCCACTCTTAGCTTTTGACAATGTATCACAATTGCCACTCTAAATTTTTTGTTTTTACCACTGAATGGCAAAAGTGATATATTGTCAAAAGCTAAGAGTGGCAAAAGTGAAATGTCAAATTATAGAGTGATATAAGCAAAGTGGGCAAAAACTAGAATGGCAAAAACAAAGTTTTCCTTCGTAGGCCGGCGTACTCAAATACGCAACGGCTGTACACTACGCCCGGCTGTACACTACGTCGGCAAACATTTGACGCTGCCGCCCCTTGCCATCGCGGATCCGCTTCAGGAGCCGGCGCTGATCCCCATCCAGGTCACAGTCGGGACACCTCTGCTAGGGTCCTAGACGTTTATACTGCCAAGATCGGCGCTGATCCCTATCCAGGTCACAGTCGGGACACATCTGCCAGCCGTACTTACCCTCCTCTGTGTGCTGGTGGTGGTTATGCAGCGCGTCATCGATCGTGAGATTGGCAAGCCCAAGTACCGCTGAGCTTGGGCCTGTGTCGAGTGTCGACACGGCCGCGGACGGCGGCTGCAGGAGGACCAAGTGCGGCGTCCAGTACTCCACGCAAGATCAGGTCGGCACCTGCCCGATCCCCATCCGAGTCCAAGGCCGGCTGTGCCGTCCGCGGCGACCGGCCGTGCTTCAGCCTTCAGCTGCCCCGGCCTGAGGCCAAGTTCTTTTCAGCTTTTGATTCTCTAGAATCAGATTCTGAGAAACTTCCCACAAAATCAGCTTCCCACATAATCAACCATCCAGTTCTTTTCTAAGATTGTAGTATGAGATTGTGGGATAAGTTATGTGCTCAAATGTCTGTAATGCCCTTGACTGAAATTAAACTAAACATGCCTGTAATACACGTCTAGTTGTATTTCATTCATTTGTGCTATCGCTACAGAGCTCACTGCCTTCTTCTTCCTCTGACTCTTCTCTCTCCTGCCTCCAAACACGACATTCAGACCTTCAAATTCATGCCAAGCAACAACGGATCTCGAAGTTGTTCAATAAAAATGGATTCCACATGCTAGCCTCTGGCCACCTATCCTGTTTTCCCCATCAATTATAAGCCCTGAAATTAATTTGCGTTCATGATATCTACTCCTATTTAACAGAGAAGAGGAGGAGGTCAGAGGAGACAGGAAGATGAGGAGGAAGACCGGATCACCAGAGAACTGGGAGGGACGACGCGGGCTCCCACGAGTTCGGCCGAGGGCGGGGTGAGCTCCGGCGAGGCGGGGTCGGAGGTGCGGTGTGAGATCCGGCTGGCCAGATTCATTTTCTGGGTGCGCTGCAGTTCGCCCCGAGTGGCAGTTTGGATGTAATTTGATGCTGTAACAGGGGTGGCTACTTAAAGTGAACCGTTTTCTGTTGCGGGAGCGACCAGAATCGCCAGAATCGGGGGTTGCGGATGCTTTTCGATTGCACTGGCGATTCTAGCGATTCTCAGATGATTTTGGAGAATCAGATTGAGTTCTTTTCAGCTTTTTGATTCTGCAGCCACGATTGTCCAGAATCGCCTGAAAAGAACTGGGCCTCAGCCTAGGACCGTCAGGACCGCCTCCCAGTCGTTCGACGGTTTGCCTGACTCGGCTTGCCCAGACACTCGGTCTTGCCCCGCTGCCTTCCTCTTCACCGGAGCCAAGTATGTATGATCTCTATCATTGTGCATTAGCTAGCTAGGAGATGTCATGTTCATGCTTTTTGTCATCTTCCTGAACACGCATCTGAATGTTTGTGCATTGGAACGGCAGGTCTTTCGGATCAACGGTTCCTGCTGTGACTTCACTTTTTAATTTGACTGACTATCTACAATTCTACACACGCTCTCCAAGATTGTTCTTATGAGTTTCTTTAAAACCTATTTGCACACCTAGCTAGATTATACATCTGTTAACATATGGAGTATTTTTTGTTGGATCTATTTATCTCAGGGCTCTGACACGCCGGCTTCATTTAAATAGTTTTTAGAGCTAGCATTTTTCTGTTTTTTATATGGATGATATGCAAAAGTATTTAACACTGCATTTTTTTACCCATAACTTGGTTGTGTTAATTAATAGTACAAAACTACATTGAACTTGTATGTGGATTTGATTTGGACTTTCTGTACATAGTCGAATTCAGATTCATAGTGAGCTAAACGATATTACTTTTAATCATCAGTAACTTGATAATTTTTGACAAAAAAACACATATTAACATAGTTATCTAAACTAATTACTTTTCATTTATATAACCTTACAACTTCGATACACAGTTCTTGTGGCACCAGTGGCCAACTGGGATAACAAACAAACCAGTGCATGACAATCTGAAGAGCCAGCATGGAAAGTGAGTCACCTATGAGATATGCACAACAGCACAACCCTCAGGCAGAAAACTATACCCCCAGTGGTGGTCAGCTGATCTCAGTATCTTATATACTGCATGAAACTTATAGGAAAGCTCATGTGAAATATGAATTTAGACAGCCTGTGTACATGGTCAGCAAGCCACCTATGGGACCACTGTTTTCCTGTAGTATATTTTCTTTGTATTAATATATGAACTGCAGATCTCTTTTTTTGTTGATATCTTCGCTGGCGTAATGCATCTGATCGGTAAGCATTAGGATTCATTCATTGTCTTCCTTTTGCTGGTTTTAGCGAAGGTGTATTCATGTGAGCCGATCGAATACCTTCCTTTTCTTGCCTTCAACTATCTGATGCGTGTTGCTTATGGTTTTTTAGTCATCAATTTACCTTTCCATGCAAAAACATATGTACCTTTGCCATTTCTTTTGCAGATACTGGTGATGGGCTCAACAGCAGCATCATTGTTGGTAAATACCATCGGCACTTACAGTCTACTGCTCCACCTACAAAGAGCTATGGCAAGGTGCACACTTTAGTGATGAGCTGGGAAGAGAATGAAGTTTGTTTTTTATTTTGTCTGGTCATAGATCAAGTGATAGGAAGGATGCTGGCTGCTGGTGCTCGTTCATCAGGATCATCTGAATAATGTTTTTCCAAGGACCCATTGAATTTAGAAATGGACTCTTATGGTGTCTGACCCCGGAAATTCCAATAAGCAGAGCTGACGTTTTATTTTCTTTGTTGGTGACACAACCAAAGGGAACATATGATATTGTTACATGCAAATTGAAAGATATAGCAGGTACCTAAGAGTGAACAACAATCTAAGTTCCTTTCTTTTTCTTAGCAATTGTTTGATTAAAGTGCCTATAGATTTTTTCTTTTTTTTTCTTCAATTTGGAAAGTCAAGTTCGCATTTTTTTATACACCTAAATCTATCTCTTAATTTTCAGCAAATGGTATTATATATGACAAGTTATATGGCAAACCAGAAGGGCGAGTTAGCCGAAAAGTTTCTAGCTGATTACCAAGGTACTGCTCAACCATAAATTTGTAGGAATTGCTATTGTTTTGCGAGCAGAGAGTGGACACTTATAAGGAGGAAGTTGAAGGTAACTTTGAAATATATATCAACCGTTGATCTATTTGTTTTTTCTGTGGTTAGGACCATATTTTAACCATAAAATCACACAAAATGGTTTTGTTCCCTCCTTGCATTTTCCTCTGTTTTTTTTTTACTTCTGTCATTAAACGACTTCTACATATGGCTATGTGTGGATGAAATTTCCTATGCCTTTTTGACTGTGTATGATGAGCTTCTCTCACCATGCCCATACTACAAAATATTTTGTTTTGCTATATCATATAAATTGAGCAGGAAATGCTTCCTTCACTTGCACCTTTTGTTTGAGTGTTGGTTGTCTGTCAATTTTTTTTGTACATTACTAAGGATACACTTCGACTTACCATTATTTTTTCTTTCCTCGTGTTATTTTGAAGCGATGCCAACACTTGCAAAGGAACTGACTTTAGCTGCAACTAGGTGCGACTGGGTGCTCCGTCCTTGCCTTTATGTGTTGTTTCCTTTGCGCAACATCCTATCTAAGAGTTATTATATTCTCACTTGCTGATTAAGCAACTCTTGGAAACTAAGATGTCAACAATCCTAAGAAGAGGTACTTGATGTTCCTTCTACGCCTTGCTTTCTTTGGCCAACATTTGCAGTTGTTGCTTCCTTCTTATAAATCATGTTTCATTTTCCTCAACAGCAAGGTATTGACTGATGCGCTCTCTGTCGCTGCTCCTGCCAAAGCTTGCTTCTCTTTTGGTAGCAAGAGAAGTATCAAGGTGGAATGTTGGGGCCGGGAAGCACTAAGTTCTCTCGTGGCTTACCACTAAGTATCAAAGGCATTTTAATATGGTTTTTTTCCCGTCTGTAAGATGGCAATTCTATTTACCAACCGAAAGGTATGTTGCTTTCTTAATTGATGTAAATGAAGGTAGCTCAAGAATATCTCAATTTGCATCATGCATTAGTACTCCGTAATGTGTATATGTGTACTTGTGTTGAGAATTTAGCTGGTACTCCCTCCCTCCGTCTTATATTGTGGGACGGAGTAGTATTTATTTACAACATGTTATACAAAAAAGAGTGGCGTTAGATGGTGTACTATTTATTTTGGTTGTCCCAAACAAACTCTGCGCTATATCATTCTTTCTGCTACTCGGGGCCTCTTTGATTCAAAGAATTTTTCATAGGTTTTTTACATGATTTTTTTCCTAAGGAATCATTTCTACTACATTCCGGAGGAAATCTAGAATCCACTCCAATCTCTTGGGGATAAAATCCTTTTTTTTCATGTGATGCAATCAAACAAACTCAAATCCTACAATGTGTTTTTCATATTCCTATGTTTTTACAGTCTCATGATTTGAAGGGCATGACATTTCATACAATGTGTTTTTCATATTCCTACGTTTTTACAGTCTCATGTTTCTACAAACTATGTCTTTTTCTTCTTCTTCTGTATCATGTATATTTTCCATTAGCATAAATTCATCAATGTTGCATACTGATGCCAGGGATATCAGAACAAGGAGAAGGTGGCCTAAAAAAAGAAGCTAGAGAACAACAAGCTCATCACCGAATTTACATAGAGGAATATGAAGAAACAAGACTCTTAAAATATTATACTTGGTCAATTTTTGCAACAGCAAAAAATCTTTCAAACTGACGTTGTGACCAGATTTAGGACAACATTGGTCTTCATCTTGTTGGACATGAATAGACCGATGTTTGTTAATTGGTACTCCCTCTGTAAGCTAATATATGATATTTTAGATAACTATTTAGTCATCTAAAACATCTTATATTAGTTTACAGAGGGAGTATCATATTCAACATGTTTAACTAAATTACACATATTTTTTAAGTGTAAACGCTTGGATTGACTGGGAAAATCAATCAGCTCACGCACAATTTCTTGGCTAGCTGCGTGTGCAAGGTTGCACATCGAGCCGGGGAAGGTTGGCGGGGATGCCGTTGTGACGATGAATGCATGCGCGAACGATGACATGATTGACCTGCCTGCCTATTCGCTCATCCAGGGAGAAGGCACGGTGCATGCACGACAGGACCGGACTTCCGCAAGGGCGGGGTGCAAGTGCAGTGATGAATGAGCGGACGAGGCAAGCCCCATCCAATAGGAACCGCCCCTTCCGCCTTGCGGCCACATTCCCAACGGGCCCACATGGTAGGATGGAACGACACCCTGCGTACTTCACACGTTGCTCGTCCCTTCCAGTATGTACACCCCCGTTTGGCGTCTGTTGATGTCCATCCAGACATACTAGCAAGAAATGAGTTTTGACCTTGAAGATGATTTTAACCATTTGTTTGATTCATTCATATGTATTATAGCCCGTAGCAATGCACAGGCGTTCTACTAGTCTGACTTAGTGTAGGAGTTCACGTCTTCCATCTGAGAACATAGACCAAATCGTTTTTTGACTAAAAAAACTTTTCTCCTTTTCAATCTCAGTCGTCAATTTTTGCAGTAACACAAATTAACGGATATAAAGGCTTGACCTATGGAGAATTGTGAAAGCCCCGTCCTTTAATATTAGGTATATATAAAGATGTGTCGCTCTGCCTATGTTGTAGATTGAAGAAACATCTGGTTTTCCCCAGATGGCCAAGCGTCTTTCTGTAGCAAATATTTTCTTATTGGACATTTTTCTGTAGCAAATATTAGTAGTAGGGTTTTGTGTGTAAGATGTTTGTATTTACCCTGGACATCCGCATCGAAGCAAATCCTTTTTTGGATGTGCCCTCATCGTCATAGTGCTGTTTTCATAGAGCTGCGTTCAGTGCTGGCCTAGGGAATAGTACGGTCTAAAAACCAAGCAGTTCATCACAAAAGAAACACTAAACTACAACAAGCAAAAGGCAAAAAGGAAATCCAGAAAAGAGATCGTGTAGAGAAAAACGGCACGGCAACGGCGCGGACACTTCTAGTATGCTCTAAACCTAAACCTAGCTTCCACAGGCCACCCGGCGTTTGTTGGCCCGCGGACCGCGGTGCTGCACGCTCAAAGGGAAAACCCTATTTGCCGCTCTCTGCGGCAAACAGTCGGGGCTGCATAGGGCTATGGACAGAGCGCTCGCAGGTGTGCCGGCCGGGCCGGCATGTTAACCGTTCCAACTCTATCGGTTTGGGAAACCTTCTATGAATGTTCCTAGCGTACTTTTCCGGTTTTGGGAACCTTCCAAAAGATTCCAAAAACGGTTTTTTCTTCTAATATTTCTTTTCTGTTTATATATTTTTTTCATTTTTCATTTTTTCGTTCTTTTTTCAGTCTTTTTTATCTTCTTGCTCTTTTCTTATTTTCTTTTTTCAAAGAATGTTTCAGAAATTTTTCCAAAATGAATTTTTCAGATTTTGTTGGCTTTTTCAGAAAATGTTCCTGTTTTCAATTTTTTGTTCAGAAATTTCAAAAAAAATTAGAATTTCAAAAATTGTTCGTTTATTTTGAAAAAAATTCAGAATTTCAAAAAGTGTTCGTCCTTTTAAGTTTGATTCACAATCTAAAAAATGTTTGGATTAATATATATGCTCCCATTTCAAAATTTGTTGAAAATTCAAAACAAATTCATGTTTCAAAATTTATTCACAAATTCAAAAAGTGTCTGCATCTTTAAATATTATTCACAAATTAGAAAATGCGCAGGAAATTTAAAAAATGTTCCCATTTTTTGGAAAGTGTTCATTTTTTTGGAAATGTTCCCATTTTCAAAACCTTTTTTGCAAATTCATCACTTTCAAGTTTTTCATTTTTTTCACATATTCAAAAAAAATTTGGTAACTTTAGAAAATGTTCCTTTTTTACAAATTTGTTCAGCAATTCTATAAATATCCACTTTTCCAAATTTGTTCACAAATTAAGATATATTTGGGGTTTCAAAAAATGTTCCAGTTCTGAAATTTGTTTAGATTTCAAAACAGGTTCATAAGTTAAAAAAAATCATTTTTCCAAATCTCGCTCACAAGTTCAAAAATTGTTTCCATTTTCAAGTTGTTGTTCACATATACAAAACATCTTCGGGATTTTCAAATTGTTTTCAGGTTCAAAAGTTTGTTCTTCATTTCAAAAGTTTTACCTGTTTTGTTAAGTTTTTCACCAATTTAAAAAATGTTTGAGTTTTCCAAAAATGTTCTGGAATTTGAAAATTTGTTCGTGTTTTTCAAAAAATATTTCTATTTTAATTTTTGTTTGTGTGTACATATAGTCTTAAGGATTTTGAAATTATTCTCAGGTTCAAACTTTTTCTCTACATTTCAAAAGTTGTGCACGTTTTCAAAGTATGTTCTGGAATTTGGAAAATTATTCACATTTTAAAGAAATTGGAAAATTTCAGAAATGTTTGTTCTATAGAAAATTGTTTGGATTTTCCAAAGATATGCAATGTTCCACATTTTTTACTAATTCAAAAAATGTTTGGGTGTTTAAAATGTGTTCGCAATTTGAAAAGATGTTCGAAAATTCTAAATTTGATTCACTTTTGTGAAAAATATTCGGGATTTCAAAATGGTGTTAATAGTTTTTAAGTAATGTGGAATTTACGTTGCGGTTTCTAGTTCATTTGATTTCGCGCCACATATGTGGAACGAATGCTTTGTGGGTGTGGTGGCTATCATGATGGGTGTACACACTGGATGTCTGCAGTTCGAATTCTTGGTCGGCCGCTGTTTATTTTTACGCATTTGTCACCCGACCGCTCGCGCGAGGTCAACCTAAATGGGGCGGCCCGGTTGCGCGATTCCTATGTGAACGGATTCTGCGTCAAATAGGTGCTCCCCGCTCCAAGCCTACCTTGCACTTCAAGCTGGACTTGCGGTAAATACACTGGTAGTCATAGAACTTGCGTGCGGCGGTTAGTTTGGTGCATAAACATCAAACTTGCGCGGACGTGCAAACACGATCACATTTTCCGTACGCGGGTGTATTCGCTGCCTGCATGGCACGTCAGCATGGTCAGGGCCCATTGTCAGTGGCTGAGAGCAGCTGAAGTGCAGTGCACGTTATTTTATTTTAGAAACACCCTCAGTTGTTTTAAGTTCATACAAGACAGTGTATGGTTTAAACAAACTGTGCTGAAAACAATCGGTCGGTGTGGGATCGAACAGGCGCCATGTCACGTTAGTGCACGCCTCCTAACCAACCCATCTGATCTGCTTGTGTTAAATACAGACTACTAACGATATATTCTTTTGAATAAAAGTACACATTTTG
The DNA here is from genome assembly GCF_003073215.2 of Triticum urartu. Taxonomy (NCBI): domain Eukaryota; kingdom Viridiplantae; phylum Streptophyta; class Magnoliopsida; order Poales; family Poaceae; genus Triticum; species Triticum urartu. The sequence goes on from NC_053028.1 coordinate 703,342,638, forward strand.
AAGTATATTTTCTTTTCTCTAGATTTTAAAATTTAAAATTATTTGGATTCAAACAAATTTCCGCTGATTTTTTCCGAAAGGAAATTATGTACATTCATTCTGCACTAGATTTCCTTTTATCTAGATTATTTAGTTTAAAATTTATTGAATTCAAACAAAAATTGAGTAGATTTGACAAATTTATGTACATTCATTCTGACCTATATTTTCTTTTATCTAAATTTTCAAATAGGAAATTATTTGAAATAAAATAAAATTTTCGTTCATTTGTAGAAAAGATACGTAAATACATTGTGCACTATTTCCTTTTATCTAGATTATGAACTTTCAAATTATTCGAATTCAAATAAAAATTTAGTTGGTTTGTCCGAAATTTATGTAGATTCATTCTGAACTATATTTTTTTATCTTGATTTTCGAATTTAGAATTGTTTAAATTAAAAAAATCTGTTGATTTTTCCGAAAGAAATGTATGCACATTTTTATGTAGATTATTCAAGTTTGAACAAAATTTAGTTGATTTGTCTGAAAAATGTACGTACATTCAGTATGCACTATATTTCCTTTTATAAAAAATTTGAAATTTAAAATTTTTCGACTTCAAACAAAAAATCTAGTTGATTTGTCCGAAAAGTTTACTTAGAATATAAGTTATTTTCTTACATAGTAAAAAATAAATAAGAATACATAAGATAAATTTTGTTTATCTCTTTCAGTCTATATAATTGTGCCCGAGTGGTTGGCGCTCGCAAACGCTGCGAGCTTATGCGATCGTAGGTTCGAACCGGGGCTTCCCCTTTATTCACACCTCTTTCCAGTTTCGATTTGTACTTTAATTTGTATGCTCCATCTTATATAAAAAAATTGCTCATAGATCTATTCGTGGCGAAACTCAGCAGGTAGTGGGTTCAAATCCTGGGCATTGCACCTGCATTTTTCATTTTATTATTTGAGGATTTTCACCGTTAATAAATAAAATGCAAGGGGGCTTTTGAAAATAAATTTGTGCGCGGATTACACACAGTGGCCCCCGCCACGTTGGCATGCCACGCATGCACGGGATACGAATGGATACTGTAGAAAGCACTATATATGAACGGAAGGACAAGTTAGATGACCGGAAAAGTTTATCCATCAAACTAACCGCCCCCCAAGTAGCGCAAGTTCTATGACGGGTGTATTTACCTCTTCTCTTTTCACCGTTAATAAATAAAATGCAAGGGGGCTTTTGAAAATAAATGTGTGCGCGGATTACACACAGTGGCCCCCCGTCACGTTGGCATGCCACGCATGCACGGGATACGAATGGATACTGTAGAAAGCACTATATATGAACGGAAGGACAAGTTAGATGACCGGAAAAGTTTATCCATCAAACTAACCGCCCCCCAAGTAGCGCAAGTTCTATGACGGGTGTATTTACCTCTTCTCTTTTCACCGTTAATAAATAAAATGCAAGGGGGCTTTTGAAAATAAATGTGTGCGCGGATTACACACAGTGGCCCCCCGTCACGTTGGCATGCCACGCATGCACGGGATACGAATGGATACTGTAGAAAGCACTATATATGAACGGAAGGACAAGTTAGATGACCGGAAAAGTTTATCCATCAAACTAACCGCCCCCCAAGTAGCGCAAGTTCTATGACGGGTGTATTTACCTCTTTTCTTTTCTATAAAAGATCAAAAATAGAAGAGGGAGCCAGGTTCGAACTCGATACCACTCGACTACTACGACACCACGATGGATTATGCAATCTCTATTCTTCCACCTTTTTATTCTCTTCTGTTCGCGAAACATTCCCTTTTTTTCTTTCTTTTTTTTCTTTTTAATGCACGAGAATTTTTTCAAAATAAAATTTAAAATTTGCCGGACCTATTTTTGAAATTTGATTTTTTTCGAATTTGGTGAACTTTTTTCGAATTCGGTGAACTTTTTCCAAATTCAGTGATTTTTTGTATTCGATGAACTGTTTTTCAAATTCAGTGAACTTTTTTTGAATTCTATGAAATTTTCTAAAAAATGATTAAATTTTTTTCAAATCCGGTGAACATTTCTCAAATTCAATGAATCGATGAACTTTTGTTTCAAATTTGATGATTTTTTTAAATCGATGAACCTTTTTCGAAATTGATGAACTTATTTCATTTAAAACAACTTTTCCAAATAATTCAAAAATCTAAATGCTACTATGTACTGTATAATAATTAATAACTAGCATGGCTACAATCATTCTTAAACAGTTCGCGTTGCAATCCATCACTGTCAACTGGTAGGCGTACTGGTTTGCTAGACAGTTCGTACACAGTTGCGGCGCGGGGTCGACCTATCCAGGGCCCCTCCCAGGTATACGTACGTTAGGTATACGTAGCAGGTCTTCGATGGAATCTCTCACCGCCTCGCTCAGCGCCTCAGCCTCGCGTGCTAGCCTAGGAAAAAAAAATCCCAATACGCTGTTGGGCCTGGCCCATGTTTGCACGTACGTGGTCAGGAGAGATCGGAGAGGAAAGGAATCGTTGGGGCGAACGGGGCGGCCGCCTCGGGCCCCCAAAAGCCAGGGGCCCCTCCCAGGTATACGTACGTTAGGTATACGTAGCAGGTCTTCGATGGAATCTCTCACCGCCTCTGGGGCGAACGGGGCGGCCGCCTCGGGCCCCCAAAAGCCAGGGGCCCCTCCCAGGTATACGTACGTTAGGTATACGTAGCAGGTCTTCGATGGAATCTCTCACCGCCTCGCTCAGCGCCTCAGCCTCGCGTGCTAGCCTAGGAAAAAAAATCCCAATACGCTGTTGGGCCTGGCCCATATTTGCACGTACGTGGTCAGGAGAGATCGGAGAGGAAAGGAATCGTTGGGTTGATTTCCTGTAACTTAGGAATTAGGATTGATCGTTCCCTACCCTTTTCCTATTCCGCTGTTCCTCACGAACGAACGACGCGACTCACGCGAGTAGCCGAGTACGCGACGACTGGAGCAGCAGGATCTCTTCGAGTTCGACCTTGGCTGCGACTGCAGCAGGTATGTTTGGGCGCGCCCTCTTCCCTCGCATGATCTTCATCCTATTTCTGTTCTTTCTAATCCTGATTCCCAATTTCTCGATCGATCGGACAGATTAACAGGGATTCGTTTTTAGGGCGCTCGAATCATTGTGCCCACGTTGCCAGATTAGATTATAGAGAGAAGGTACTATACCGTATACCATGCCCTAGCAGATTCTTATTATATTAGATGATCTTCTATACTTAATGTAATATTTTAATTAGCTTTGCGTTAATTTTAAAGTGAATTGTTCCTTTCACTTTCAGCAGGGTCATGTCGAGTACGGGTAGAAAGTATCCATCCGGAAGTCAAAAAAGAAAGAAGAAGGAGGAGGAAGATGAGGAGAAAGAAGAATTGAGCGGATCTCTTTTTAAATATTATAAGAGCGATACGAGCACGCCAAGAAATCCAGACGAGTTGGCGATAGTTCTTGCGGGTGACCGAACTAATGGCAATTCAGAAGATGATGGCGATACGCCTACAGAAGGCAATGCCGATGTCAACATGGATGATACCAATGTGAGTGATTATGAGCCCATATTTAATTCATCTACGGCAGAATCTACTAGTGTTGATGAGGAACCAGTTAGTGTGGATATTTATGATCCAAGCAATTGGGGTAATCTTGATAACAAAGCGAGGGACATATTAGTGGAAAAGGGGCCTAAAAGGGAAGAAGAAAACACTAAATATCCTTTGGATGAAAATTTAAGACATTTTTCGTATAGCCATTACTCAAGAAAGATGAGCAATGGAGAGGTGCGTGATAGAAAATGGTTAGTGTTTTCAAAACACACAAAGAAAGTGTTCTGTTTTTGCTGTAAGCTTTTCAATTCTGATAAATGCAAGAGTGCAATGGGGAATGATGGGTTTTGTGATTGGAGGCATATTAATGAGAGACTGAAAGAGCACGAAGTAGTGTCGACCATATTACCAACATGAACTCATGGACTGAATTGAGAGTTAGACTGAGCAAGCATGAAACAATTGACAAAGATTTACAGCAACAAATCACAAAGGAGAAAGAACGCATAAGGCATGTTTTGTTAAGAATTGTTGCCATTGTGAAATTTCTTGGTAAGCGCAATTTGGCTTTTAGAGGATCCAGTGAGCAACTTTATGATGATTGTAATGGAAATTTTTTAGCCTATGTGGAGATGGTTGCAGAGTTTGATTTGGTAATGCAAGATCATCTTAGGCGTATTCAAGATAAAGAGATCCATCACCATTATCTTAGCCACAAAATTCAAAACGAGCTGATTTCTCTTATGGCTAGTGACATTACAAATTCTATTCTCAAGATTGTCAAAGTGGCCAAATATTTCTCTATTATCCTAGATTGTACCCCAGATGTGAGTCATCAAGAACAAATGAGTTTGTTGGTTCGATGTGTTCATATATCTGATGGAAAAATACAAATTGTGGAGTACTTCCTTGCTTTTTTGGTAGTGGAGGACACATCTGGTTTGGGAATTTTCAAGGTATTGGTTGATTCTATGAAGTCCTTCAATCTTAATATTGATGATATTAGGGGCCAAGGTTATGACAATGGATCCAACATGAAAGGAAAATACAAGGGGGTGCAAAGTCGGTTGCTTGAGGTAAATCCAAGAGCTTTGTATATGCCATGTGCTTGCCACAGTCTTAATCTTACCCTTTGTGATATGGCTAAATCTTGTGGTAGAGCTGTTTCTTTTTTTGGAATCGTGCAACGGATATATGTATTATTCAGTGGTTCTACGAAAAGATGGAAAGTTTTTGTTAGCCATGTGACAGATATGACTGTGAAATCGTTGAGCAATACTCGTTGGGAGAGTCATATCAAAAGTGTTAAAGCAATTAGATTTCAAGCTCCTAACATAAGATCAGCTTTACTTGATTTAAGTGAAGATAGTGGTACCGAACCCAAGGATAGGAGTGATGCAAAAAATTTGTTTGATGTGCTTGGCAGCTATGAGTTCATACTTGGCATGGTCATTTGGCATGACATTCTATTTGCTGTAGATTCAGTAAGCAGGAAGCTGCAATCACCATCCATGTGCATTGAGACTGCCTTAAAGCAAATAGATGGTATGAGGACTTATTTTGACACTTATAGAGAGGAAGGGTTTGATTCTAGTATGATCATTGCCAAAGAAATCGCAGCTGAAATGGGTGTAGAGCCATCATTTCCAGTAAAGCGTCGTGTTTCTAGGAAGAAACAATTTGATGAAGATGACAATGATGAAGCGATATTGGAAGCTGAGAAGGATTTTAAAGTCAATTATTTTTTGATTATGGTTGATAAGGCGGCCACTTCACTGAAAATTAGATTTGACGAACTTGAGTCATTCAAAAATATATTTGGATTTTTAATGAGTTCAATGGCCTTGAAGTCATTGGACCGTTCTGAACTTAAAGACAGTTGTACAAAATTTGCAAGTGCTTTCTCTTCGGGTGGTTCATCTGATGTTGATTTAAATGATCTGATTTCTGAGTTAATTGTTATGCAGTCAACTTTGCCCGATAGAACAATGTCCGCTATGGAGATTTTTGAGTTTGCAAGGGAAGCAGATTGTTATCCAAATATTGCTATTGCATATCGGATTTTCTTTACTATGCCTGTTACTGTGGCATCAGCTGAAAGAAGTTTTTCGAAGTTGAAATTGTTGAAGAACTACTTGAGATCTACAATGTCGCAAGAGAGGTTAAATGGCTTGGCAACTTTATGCATCGAGAAAAATTTGGTTGATGAAATTGACATTGATACTATCGTTAGTGATTTTGGATCTCAGAATGTTAGAAGAAAATTTTGAAGGTAATATGTAATACATTATTTGATATGCACAATCATTTTGGACGCACTTAATTATTTTCTTTGATACAAATTATATGTATATATGATGGTAATTAATTAGGCATTTATATTAAGGGCCCCGAAGGGCCCCGGATTGTAGTTTTGCCCTGGGCCCCCAAAATCTCAGGACCGGCCCTGGTCGAGTCCATGTACATGCAACTTTTTTCTGGTTTTCCACTGAGTTACTCGTCCTGCAATACACCGGCGATACCCTTATCCTTTGTCGCGCCGACATTCCCTCCGTCACTCGTCTTAAACAAAGTCTCGATGCCTTTGCCCTCGGGCTTTCTATTAACTTTCATAAGTCCGGGTTCATTCCCATACATTGCGCCCCCGAGCTGTCGACCGAAATGGCCTCGATCCTCGAATGTCCTATCTCCACCTTCCCCCAACCCTACCTAGGTCTTCCTCTCTCCCCTCTCAAACTCCCCATCTCTGCCTATGACCCCCTCATCAGATCCTTCGACCGCTATTTGTCTGGGTGGCGCGCTCTTCTCCTTTCCTCGGGCGGTAGGCTTGTCCTTTGCAATGCGGTGTTAAATAACCTTGCCACTTATTACATGTGTTCCTATTGTTGGGGAACGTAGTAATTTCAAAAATTTCCTACGCACACACAAGATCATGGTGATGCATAGCAACGAGAGGGGAGAGTGTTGTCTACGTACCCTCGTAGACCGAAGCGGAAGCGTTGACGCAACGTAGAGGAAGTAGTCGTACGTCTTCCCGGTCCAACCGATCCAAGCACCGTTACTCCGGCACCTCCGAGTTCTTGGCACACGTTCAGCTCGATGCCGCTCCCCGGGCTCCGATCCAGCAAAGCTTCAGGGAGGAGTTCCGTCAGCACGACGGCGTGGTGACGATCTTGATGTTCAATCGTCGCAGGGCTTCGCCTAAGCACCGCTACAATATGACCGAGGTGTAATATCGTGGAGGGGGGCACCGCACACGGCTAAGGAACGATCACGAAGATCAACTTGTGTGTACTAGGGGTGCCCCCTGCCCCCGTATATAAAGGAGTGGAGGAGGGGAGGGCCGCCCTCTCTATGGCACGCCCTAGGGGAGTCCTACTCCCACCGGGAGTAGGATTCCCCCTTTCCTAGTCCAACTAGGAGTCCTTCCATGTAGTAGGAGTAGGAGACAGGGAAGGGGAAGGGAGAAGGGAAAGAAGGAGGGGGCGCGACCCCTCCCCCTAGTCCAATTCGGGGGGGGGGGGGGGGGGGGGGGGGGGGGGGGCGGCCTGCCCTAGGCAGCCCCTCTCTCTTTCCCGTATGGCCCAATAAGGCCCAATACTTCTCCCGGCGAATTCCCCTAACTCTCCGGTACTCTGAAAAATACCCGAACCACTCGGAACCTTTCCGATGTCCGAATATAGTCGTCCAATATATCGATCTTTACATCTCGACCATTTCGAGACTCCTCGTCATGTCCCCGATCCCATCCGGGACTCCGAACTCCTTCGGTACATCAAAACTCATAAACTCATAATATAACTGTCATCGAAACCTTAAGCGTGCGGACCCTACGGTTCGAGAACAATGTAGACATGACTGAGACACGTCTCCGGTCAATAACCAATAGCGGGACCTGGATGCCCATATTGGCTCCTACATATTCTACGAAGATCTTTATCGGTCAGACCGCATAACAACATACGTTGTTCCCTTTGTCATCGGTATGTTACTTGCCTGAGATTCGATCGTCGGTATCCAATACCTAGTTCAATCTCGTTACCGGCAAGTCTCTTTACTCGTTCCGTAATACATCATCCTGCAACTAACTCATTAGTTGCAATGCTTGCAAGGCTTAAGTGATGTGCATTACCGAGAGGGCCCAGAGATACCTCTCCGACATTCGGAGTGACAAATCCTAATCTCGAAATACGCCAACCCAACATGTACCTTTGGAGACACCTGTAGAGCTCCTTTATAATCACCCAGTTACGTTGTGACGTTTGGTAGCACATAAAGTGTTCCTCCGGCAAACGGGAGTTGCATAATCTCATAGTCATAGGAAGATGTATAAGTCATGAAGAAAGCAATAGCAACATACTAAACGATCAGGTGCTAAGCTAATGGAATGGGTCATGTCAATCAGATCATTCAACTAATGATGTGATCCCGTTAATCAAATAACAACTCTTTGTCCATGGTTAGGAAACATAACCATCTTTGATTAACGAGCTAGTCAAGTAGAGGCATACTAGTGACACTCTGTTTGTCTATGTATTCACACATGTATGATGTTTCCGGTTAATACAATTCTAGCATGAATAATAAACATTTATCATGATATAAGGAAATAAATAATAACTTTATTATTGCCTCTAGGGCATATTTCCTTCACCTATATGCTGCCCCCCTGGAGTGCTTGAGCAAATTGATCGTCGGGGTCGTGCTTTCTTTTGGACCGGCAAGGATACTTGCTCCGGTGCTCGTTGTTTAATTGCTTGGGACAAAGTGTGCGTTGATTTGCAGGAAGGCGGACTCGTCATGCGCGACCTCCGGCGACAAAATATGTGCCTTCTTCTCAACTTCGTCGACGCTCTTCATCGGCCCGGCTCCCCGCCCTGGAAGCTCTGGTTCCTCCGTCACGTCAGGGGCGACGTTGGGGACCCCTGCTCGGCGCCTTCGTTCCTCCAGACAATCATCCAGGCGGCGCTACCGACCTACCGATCCATCACTCAGGTGCAGCTTGGTGATGGGCGCATTACCTCCTTCTGGCAGGATTGGTGGCTCCCAGGGGGTGCGCTCTGTTTCACCTTCAAGGCGCTCTTCTCCCACTCGACGCAGCGCAACGCTTCGGTCGCTGCGGTCATGGAGGACGGCCTCGCGCTTCAGCCGAGGCTTTCCACGGTGGCAGGTGTTCAGCTTGATGTCGTGCACGCACTCCTGTGGGATGTTCATCTGCTGGGCGTGCATGACCGTCGCTTCATGGCGTGGGGAGATGACCTTGCTTTCAGCTCGCGGGCTGCTTTCCGCGTCCTGTCACCACACGACGTGCTCGATCAGGACTCCATCGACATATGGGGTTCTCGGCTCCCTGGAAAAATCAAGATCTTTGCTAGGCTTTTGGTTGGCGATCGGCTTAGCACTCGGGCGAATCTGTGCGCCAAAAACTGCGCTCCTTCATCGACATGTGCCTCCTGCCATGCGACGGAGATGGCGGACCATCTCTTCGCTGCCTGTCCTCGTGTGGCACCGGTCTGGGCCGGACTTGGCTTGGGCCCCTTTCTCTCCGTGAGTGAAATTCTCTCTACTTCACCCACGCCGCAAATTAATGGTTCTGCCCGGAGAGATGGCCTCTACATCCTGCTCTGGAACGTGTGGAAAGCCAGGAACAATGTGGTCTTCAACTCCATCAGCTGCACGACCGACGACGTTCCCCGGCGCACGGCCGAAGATGTGCTTCTGTGGTCCAAACGTTTTGAGACTGGATCGAGCGAACAGCTCCTCCTGTTCCGCTCCTTCCTTATCTCGGGCACTTAGATTACCTCTCTCTCTCTTTTTTGTTTCTTTGCCTCTTTATCTTGTTGTTTTTTATCTCCTCGGTGGAAAACATTGTATGACGCCATGTCGTTTCGAGTAATATAACAACCGGTGGGGCTTCCGCTCCCCCGTCATTCTCGAAAAAAGGGCTCGGCCCAGTAGACACTGTAGTAGGCGCCGGTTGCCTTCTTCGGCACTGAATGCGCTGAATAGGAGCACCCTCATGGTACACATGTACATGAATTTGTTAGTAGACCTTTGGCCCAAAGCCCATCTAAAATTCTGTAATTCTTTTGGCCTATTCGTACATTGATAGTGCGTGGTGTGAGTAGGACTAAAATGTAGTCCCACCTTGAAATATGATAGAGAGTTGCATCTCTTTATAAGGTGAGCTCTTCTACCATTTGTATGAGCATGATAAGAGGAGACCTACATGCGTGATCCTCGCCACGCCTCGCCTCGTCACGACGGTTCGTGCCGCGGGTTGCCGGAATGAGCCGAGCCGAGGAGAAAGCTAATTCTTTTGGATCGTGGGGCTGTTACTTGGATGTGCAGTTTTCTCCACAACCTTAATCCTGTGCAGCAGGAAGCTTTTGAGAAGATCGATACCCTCTTTAAAGGCGCCCTTCTAAGTGTTCTTGACGATTCCATTGTAGATTCATATATGTCGTTTGACAACGGCAAGGACATGTGGGCTGCGCTCGAGGCCAAGTTTGGTGCCTCGGATGCTGGCAGCAAGTTGTACGTCATGGATCAATTCTATGACTACAAGATGACTGATGAGCGGTTGGTTGTATAGCAGGCTCATGAGATACAGTCACTCGCCAAGGAACTTGAGTACTTTAAGTGTTTGTTGCCGGAGGCATCATTGCCACGCTCCCACCTTCGTGGAACAATTTTGCTACTTCCCTGAAACACAAGAGACAGGAGTTTTCCATTTCAGATCTCATTGGTACTCTTGATATTGAAGAGAAGGCGAGAGCAAAAGGCACACATTCTCGAGTTGCTGAGGGAGCTTGTAGTGCCCACATGTTACAGAAGTAGAACTTCCATCCCAACAAGTTCAAAACAACAAGAACAAAACTCACGGAAAAGGCAAGTTTGATGCAAAGAACAAGTTGTTAAATCCTACCAACTTCAAGAAGAATTCTCATAAGAAGGGAAAGGGACTATGCCATGTCTGCGGTGATCCGAATCACTGGGCTCCGAGATGTCCTAACAGCTTTGAGGAGCGTGAACGTGAGAAGAGCGCCAAGTCCGCTAATGTTTTCATCGGTGATATTGATATGAAGGAATCTGGGTACGGTATTTTTTCTACCATCCTTTCAGTATTTCAATCTCCTGATTGGTTAATTGACACCAGTGCCAATGTACATGTTTGTGCTGACTCCTCCATGTTTTCTTCTTACCAGGTCACAGGGACTTCTCCCGTGCTCATGGGGAATGGGTCACATGCCATTGTTCGAGGTGTCGGTATGGTCGATCTAAAGTTTACTTCAGGGAAGATCGTGCGCCTGAAGAACGTTCATCATGTGCCCTCCATCAATAAAAATCTCATTAGCGGTTCCCATTTATGTCAAGATGGTTTTAAGTTGGTTTTAGAGTCCAATAAAGTTGTAATTTCTAAGTATGGACAATTTGTTGGAAAAGGCTATGAGTGCGGAGGTTTGTTCCGCCTGTCTTTGTCAGATATTTGCACTAAAGTTATTAATCATGTCTGCCACGATAATGAGTCTAATATTTGGGATTCAGGACTTTGTCACATTAATTTTGGGTGGATGACGCGGCTAGCCATTATGAGTTTAATTATGAAATTCTCTATTGTCAAGGGCTCCAAGTGCCAAGTGTGTGTGCAAGCTAAGCAAACCTCGCAAGTCCCATAAGACTGCAGAGGCAAGAGACTTGGCACCACTAGAGCTTATACATTCTGATCTTTGTGAGATGAATGGCGTGTTGACAAAAGGTGGAAAGAAATACTTCATGATTTTGATTGATGACTCCACTAGATATTGTTATGTGTATCTTCTGAAATCAAAAGATGAGGCTTTAAATTTTTTCAAAAATATAAAGATGAAATAGAGAACCAACTTGATCGAAAAATTAAATGGCTTAGATCTTATCGTGGTGGAGAGTATTTTTTCAATGAATTTGATTTGTTTTGTGCGAAACATGGTATAATCCATGAGGACGCCTCCCTACTCACCTCAGTCAAATGGGGTGGACGAAAGAAAGAACTGAACTCTAACTTATTTAGCTAACGCCATGTTAAACTCAACGAGTCTCTCCAAGGCATGGTGGGGGGAGGCGCTAATGACTGCATGTCATGTCCTAAACTGAGTTCCCACAAAGCATAAGACCATGACTCCATTCGAGGAATGGGAAAGGAAAAGATTGAAACTCTCCTACGTACGTACTTGGGGTTGTTTGGCGAAAGTCAATATACCAATTCCCAAGAAGCGCAAGCTTGGACCAAAAACCATAGATTGTGTTCTTATGGGCTATGCTTTTCATAGCGTTGGCTATAGATTTTTGATAATAAAATCCGAGATATTCGACATGCATGTTGGTACAATTATGGAGTCGAATGATGCGACTTTCTTTGAGGACATATTTCCTATGAACGATATGTCGAGTTCATCAAATCAGGAGATACCTACTTCATCTAGTGAGGAATTTGTTGTAATTCCTGAACCCACCATTGTGATGGAACACGTTGAGAATCCTGTTGGGGATGACAATGAAACTCTTCTAAGGAGTAAGAGACATAGGACCGCAAAGTCCTTTGGTGATGATTTCATTGTATACCTCGTGGATGACACACCCAGGACTATTTCAGAAGCCTATGCATCTTCTGATGCTGACTACTGGAAGGAAGCTGTCCGCAGCGAGATGGATTCCATCTTAGCTAACGGAACTTGGGAAATCACTGATCGTCCTTATGGGTGCAAACCTGTAGGATGTAAGTGGGTGTTCAAGAAAAAGCTTAAACCTGATGGTACGATTGAAAAGTATAAGGCACAGCTTGTGGCTAAGGGTTATACCCAGAAAGAAGGTGAAGAATATTTTGATACTTACTCACCTGTGGCTAGACTGACCACTATTCGGGTGCTACTATCACTGGCTGCCTCACACTATCTTCTCGTTCATAAAATGGCTGTTAAGACGACATTCCTCAATGGAGAGTTGAAGGAGGAAATTTACATGGATCAGCCCGATGGTTTTGTATTACCTGGTCAAGAAGGAAAGGTAGGCAAGTTATTAAAGTCTTTATATGGCATTAAACAAGCTCCTAAAGAGTGGCATGAGAAGTTCTAAAGAACATTAACTGTTGCAGGCTTTGTAGTAAACGATGGTGACAAGTGTGTGTACTATCGGCATGGTGGGGGTGAAGGAGTTATTCTTTGTCTGTATGTCGACGACATACTGATCTTTGGAACCAAACTTGATTTAATCAAGGAGGTTAACAATTTCTTATCTCAATGTTTTGAGATGAAGGATCTAGGAGTAGCTGATGTCATCTTAAACATCAAGTTGTTGAGGTATGAGAATGGTGGGATTACACTGCTTCAGTCCCACTATGTGGGAAAGGTCTTGAGTCATTTTTGGTATGGCGACTGCCAGCCTTCTCCAACTCCATATGATGTTAGTGTGTTGCTTCGAAGGAATCGACAGATTGCTAGAGATCAATTGAGATATTCTCAGATTATTGGCTTGCTTATGTGCTTGGCTAGTGCCACGAGGCCTGAAATCTCGTTTGCTATGAGCAAACTAAGCCGATTTGTATCAAATCCGGGAGGTGATCATTGCCCTGCACTTGACAGAGTTATGCGCCATTTGAAAGGCACTACAAGCTATGGGATTCACTATACCGGGTACCCAAGGGTACTCGAGGGTTATAGTGACTCAAACTGGATATCTGATGCTAGTGAGATTAAGGCCATGAGTGGTTATGTTTTTACACTAAGTGGTGGCGCTGTTTCCTGGAAGTCTTGCAAATAGACCATCTTAACGAGGTCAATTATGGAAGCAGAACTCACAACATTAGACACCGCCGCTGTTGAAGCAGAGTGGCTTCATGAGCTCTTGATGGACTTACCTATGGTTGAAAAACCAATACCCCCTATCCTGATGAACTATGATAATCAAACTTTGATCGTCGAGATAAATAGTTCTAGGGATAATATGAAGTCCTCAAGGCATGTGACAAGGAGATTAAAATCTGTCAGAAAATTGAAGAACTCCGGAGTTATTACGTTGGATTATATCCAAATGTCAAAAAAATTGGCAGATCCCTTCACAAAGGGTTTACACGTAATGTGATCGATAATGCATCGATGGAGATGGGTTTGAGACCCACCGCACGAGTTGTCCACAGTGGTAATCCACTCTATATAATCGGAGATCCCGTGAGGTAGAAGTGGGAGACAAGCTGTTGGTCAGTTGGGAGGAGAGTATCCCTATATTAATTATCCACTCCGTGAAGATGCAATACTCTCCTGAGATGCATGGCAGGTTGATACTTATCTTAATGTGTTCCAAGTGGCTTATTTGGGTAAGCAGAGATGTTGCCTTGCAGAGCATCTCCTGAGGAACACACCTATATAAACTTGACTGTTAACGAGCAGTCTGTAAGAATTGGGTGTTTTCTAATAAATTCATGAAAGGCCCTGGAGTACGACACATACTCTCCACCCGCGGGGAAGTCTTGCGGCAACCCAGTATCGTTCAAGAATTTGTGTGAAATTAGTCTCGCAGAAAACTTGTAGTTCAAGGCATAGCCCACTATTCAAGTTATGATCTAGTGTAGCATAAACCTTTAAGTGGAACTTCAACTTTACAGTATCCACTGAGCACCGGTATATAAACAATGTTTTGGAACTAAATGATGAAATGTGCCAATGAGACTTTGTGGGGGATTGTTGGAATTTGTTAGTAGGCCTTTGGCCCAAAGCCCAACTAAAATTCTGAAATTCTCTTTGCCCATTCATGCATAACTAGTGAGCGGGACTAAAGTTTAGTCGCACCCCGGAAGTTGAGAGAAAGTTGCACCTCTTTATAAGGTGGGGTCTTTTACCACTTGTATGAGCATGAGAAGAGAAGACCTACACGCGCGCTCCTCCTCCTCGCTCGCCTCACCATGCCTCGCTGCGCCGCGGGAATGAGCCGAGCCGAGGACAATACATTTTCTATATTTTTGCTGCTCCGGAATAATTAATAAGTCATTAATTAATAATTAATGCACGCGTTAATTACTCAGCCGTTATTGATTATTTTGGATCATGGGGCTGTTACTTGGGCGTGGAGCTTTCTCCACAACCTACCCGACCCGCATTATATAGTCAGGTGGTGAACGTCTACCCTAGCCGCCGCCACAACATATGGTTTCACATCGTTCGAGATCATTTCGCCGCCACGCAAGTCTTCTCCACCCCTCCTCCCGGCGTGCACCGCAAGAAGGGACAACAAGCCTCCGGAACCCCGCCTCTCGTGATCCTGTACGGGAGAGGGGCGATTAGGTTTTTGGGGAGCGCACTCGCGCAACTGCTGGCAGCGACGACTTCGCCAACGACAACTTCTTCCCCGGCCTCGGCAACCTCCTCATCAACGACATGGGCGACAACATCAACGTCGGCGCTCCTGCTCCAGCTGCACCGTATGTGGTCTTGTCCTCCTTGTTCGAGATTGTGGTAGAATTCATATTTCTAGTTTGTACCCTAGATTCGATCTGTTCATCTACTATGCTAGTCCGCATAATTAGTTTAATCTATGTTATTGTTGCCATGATTTACTTTCTATTTATTCGAATTAGATCTCGTAGTAATTTGCTCATATATTCAACAGTACACACACAGGCCACGATGCAATTCATGACACAAAGCGAATGACATACTTTCTATTTCTGAAATTTCAACGACGAACCCACCTGAATATAAATGCCATACTCAAGTTTGCTAGTACAAAAGCACGCACACACATACACACAGTTCGTCAATAATTAAGTTTATTACAATAGCTAGCACACACACTAGAGTTCATCCATAGTTAAGTCTATTACAATACCTAGCACACAAGCAGAGTTCATCAGTAATTAAGTTTACAATAGGTAGCGCACACATATAGTTCATCGACTGAACAAGTCCTCGTACATCCGGCTAAAGCCATACACTTGGCTAATCAAATAAAACACATCACTAACATAACAAGTTGATTCTGAGAAAAGGTTCTTTTCGACGGGCATGCTTGAACGACTAATGTAGAATCCATTCTCTCCTGCTGTACAGCAAGGTAATTAGGAATCCCCTTAAGAGAAACAAGGCAATTAAGAAGTTACTTAATTAAAAAAATACTCCCTCAGTAAGGAAATAAGACCGTTTAGATCACTATTTTAGCGATGTAAATGGTCTTATAGTATTTCTTTACAGAGAGAGTACAAAGAAATAAAAAAGGATAGCCAAGCTTAAGCTTAGTAACAGTACATAGGACAAAACAAACCAACATAATCTTGTATTTGTATGCATGGCTGAAACACATGTTCATGCATAAGCAAACACAACTGAATAAAAAACAGGTGCATGAACGAGTAAACAGAAGGGAAAAAGGAAGTAATCCATGGATTTTTATTTTCACTAGCTATCTGCTAGCTCAATTCATTATTAATCAGACTGAATAATTAAGCATGTTTAATTTACTCAAACTCTACAATCACCACACAATTTTTATGTGCTCCCTCCATTTTTCTATACAAAGTCACTATCGAAATTACAATTTGCAGCTATATTACCAAGTACCAAGTATGATTGCTAGATATTAACACAGTTCCCTATACTTATATTTCATCTTTCAAGTTTTATGTACTTCAAGTACCAAACTTGATTGCTGATTAATTTGTGGAACATACTTCAGCTTGGATAAAGAAAAATACAATGGCTGCATTTTCCTTGGCTCTCTAGTTGATTTTTAGCCAAAACTTGGATGGCCAAATTAGCCATCCAGTTCGAAAATGTGGTAGTCTGGCTGGGTTTTCATGTGTTTAAGTCATACACTAAAGCCTCATAGACTACACCACACAACTGCGTAAACCAACCAGTTTAGGACATAAAGTTAATGTTGTTGGAGAGGGTTAAATTCATACCAGACCACCGAATATCAAGGAGGAGCCTCTTTAACGTTCATCCGGTTTTGTCTCCACGTACTCCATTGTACAACCACCTACATGATGATTTTTATATATATAAAAGATGTTAACATCACAGACACAAAAGCACGCACAATTAGTTGTAATTAATTTAGTGATTCTTACCTTTTGGATTTGCCACGGGCTCAATATCATGGGTTAGAAATACCATGGTTCCCAAAACAGAGCATCCTTCAGCCTCAGCGAAAACAAAGTCAGCCTCCTCTCGAGTGTAAAACTGGAAGTCAATATAGTGAAAGTCCTTATGTTCGCCGATCCGATAGTGCTTAACCTTCAAATCAAAGAAAAATGTGAGCATTAACCATTTGCCAAGTGAAAATATAAATGTGTCCTAAAAGATTAGTTATGTTTGTACCGATGCTTTTTTTTCAACAAGCTGACTTATGCGCCTTAGCGATTGCTTGTTTGTTGTCTGCACCCGTACTGTGTTGGACTTGGAAGAGGAACTCATCTGCATTGCAACTCGAAGATAGGAAGTAGCATAAATAGCTTAACTTGATTTATAGAGTCATTGGAGGAGCATCAATTGTACCTTAGAACAGAATGAACATACTATCTATATATCTATCTAATGGAAGTCGGGTTCCATCGGGATCCTACCCTTATCCAGAAACAAATTAAACAAACAAAGTGAAAGCACATAACGAGGCAGGAGAGCAAGGCCGTGAAGAAATACTAGTACCTTAAGCTTACGATGCTGACTTGAGAGGACAAATGAGAGGGAGAAAGCTAGTTGCAGCAGGTCGACTGGTTGATTGTTTGGCGAGGCGAGCTAGCGCCCCTGCTACTTGTAGTACCTTGGAGACGGAGAAGACGAAGACGGAGAAGAAATGGCATGTATCCTACCACTACCAGTAAGCTAGTGGGACGTTCGGCTTGTTGGTGTAGCATGTGCGGTCTGCAGCACGCGCGTGTCCTTGAATATTCACTGTAGCAGCTAGCCTACCCGATGCGTGCAGCCATAGATGATGAACACCGTCCTTGTAGTACCTTGTATGAGTTACGTGTCGACCAACCAACGGCTACCGAGTTCACCACCCATGATGCATGCAACATTTGACATGATGAACATGCAGCGACAGCAGCAGCAGCTCCATCATGCATGATGCCTACTGTCTACAGACTACAGTAGTAGTACTACAACATTTAATGTAGCTGCTTCATGCATTGCAACCCTGCCGTGGCCCGTGGCCTGCCCAGCCCACGAGGGAAAATGTTCGCATATGCGCGGCGCAGCAGTAGCACTGTTTCGCTCCCTCCCATCCAGCATTGCATTTTACCCTCGCACAGCACTGCAGTTGTTTGGTTGTAATGTATGTACTGACGCATGCTGAGCTGAAATTGTGTTTGATAGGCTGCATCAGACGAGACATGTTGCGTTGAGACTGTCTTTGGTAGCCTGTATCTGCGGTAGACTGCATGAACGGAATTTTTGGTGCCAAGACAATATTTAAACAACATTTCGACACTTCACTAAACAATTCGAGCAATAAAACATTATCATCGCAACATAATCTGAACAATGGTAAAATGAAGAAAATAATTAACAATTAACATAACACATAATCTTATACTCCCTCCATTCCAAAATATAGTGCGTCCGCGTTTCTCGAGGTTCAACTTTGACCATAAATTTAACCAACGAGACCAACTGCGGCGGGAGAAAAAATATATAATTGAAAACTTCTTTCGAATACGAATTCACTGATATAATTTTTGGTCCCGCCGCAATCGGTCTTGATAGTTAAATTTACGGTCAAAGTTGAAGCACGGGGATAGAGGAAGCACTACATTGTGAAATGGAGGGAGTATTTACTAATTGGAGGCACCATACGAGCCTCCACGTTAATCCTTAAAAACTATCTATAAATAACCATTAGATCTTAATCCTACGTCTAGAAATAACCATATGAGCCTGCACGTTAATCCTCAAAATCTACCGATAAATAACCATTAGATCTTAATCCTACGTCTAGAATTAAATGAGATATGAGAAGTCTATTTCCTCATGTTTAGAAATCTGCACGTTTAAAAGTGAGATCTGATCAGCCAAAGAGTCCATAGCGTAGCTACAATCACCTAACAAGTTCAAGATTCTCTTTCCTGATCTATGATGTTACATGTCCATGCATAACACGGCCAACAATATACATACATCACGGATGATGATGTTCTTTTCCATAAAAATCTGCGTACACTACTTCAGTGTATTGTACACAACCACAACTCATATATTTTTTAGCTGAGTACAACTCACATATGGATGTATAATATTAATCCAGCCCATAAATAACACTTAAGTATATATCCTCAAATCTGTGCATGACATGCGCACATGGCATTTTCTAAATATAAAGAAATTACTATAGAAAAGGATCTAAATTTATGTGAAAACATATTTAATAAAATAATACCATATTTTTTTTACGGGGGAGAAATAATACCATATTACATTTTTAAAAATAATCCAAAATGGCTAAACCGTGCAAGTGCATCAGAAAAACACCGAGTTCAAACATAGGGTGTAACTTTCATATTTATATGATATTCAAGAAATAAAGCACAATGCAAGAGTTTTTATACCTGATAAAAATGCAATTTAATAGTAATTAAAAGGATAGATGTGCTCCAGATAAATTCATGGCATAGGCGTCACGTGGATAAAGCTATATATCATGGACTGAGATACAGGCCGATAGCAAAAAGGACTGGGATATGGGCTAAACAAAAGCGTCATAATTACTTTACCCGATGGCTTAGTTGGAATTTCAATTTAGAAAAATATACAATAAATTTTCGGCAGACATAAAATAATTACGCGATTTGTTAGGAAAAAACAAAGGGGCGAGCTTCTATAAATATATGTGCAATTTAAAAATATTCAAGTAGACTCCCAAATTTTGGTGTTTAGGTTTTAAAAATACAATGATGGATTCTAGAACTATACAGTCCAGGTACAAAAATGATCTGAACAAAATCAAAATTTAGTGAATTATTAAAAAGCCATAGAAGGCTTTCACAAGTTTAAATAAACTTCCAGAAATTCAATGATCTTCCAAACATTTAAAAGTACACGGATACGCTGGAACTGAGGCGCGACCCATGTCGAGGCCTGCTGCTCATTCGCATGCTGAACTGATGAGCACTTGCTGGAGGGTGCGGTGACAAATTAGGTCAGGGTCTGTGTGTTGGGGAACGTAGCAGAATTTTAAAATTTTCTACGCATCACCAAGATCAATCTATGGAGTCATCTAGCAATGAGGGAGAGGGGAGTGCATCTACATACCCTTGTAGATCGCTAAGCGGAAGCGTTCAAGTGAACGGGGTTGATGGAGTCGTACTCGTCATGATCTAAATCACCGATGATCCTAGTGCCGAACGGACTGCACCTCCGCGTTCAACACACGTACAGCCCGGGGACGTCTCCTCCTTCTTGATCCAGCAAGGGGAGAGGAGAAGTTGAGGGAAAACTCCGACAGCACGATGGCATGGTGGTGATGGAGCTCGTGGTTCTCCGGCAGGGCTTCGCCAAGCACTACGAAGGAGGACGAGGTGTTAGAGGAGGGAGAGGGCTGCGCCAGGGGAAGGCTGCGGCTGCCCTCTCTCTCCCTCACTATATATAGGGGAAAGGGAGGAGGGGGAGGCGCCCTAGGGTTCCCTAGGGGAGGGGCGGCGGCCACAGGGGAAACCCTAGATGGGTTTGGGCACCCCCACCCCCTAGGAAACTTGCCCCCAAGCCGGGAGGGGCGGCTGCCCTAGGGGTGGAGCCCCCACCTCTCCTGGTTACGTGAGATGGGGTGGGAGGGGCGCTCAGCCCCTTAGTGGGCTGATGTGCCCTCTCCCCTTGGCCCATTAGGCCCCCCAACGCTTGCCGGGGCCTCCGAAACCCCTTTCGGACACGCTGGTCATCACCTGGTACCCCCGGAACAATTCTGGACTCCAATACCCTTCGTCCAGTATACCGATCTTCACCTCCGGATCATTCCGGAGCTCCTTGTCATGTCCGGGATCTCATCCGGGACTCCGAACAACCTTCGATAACCACATACTATTTCCCATAACATCTCTAGCGTCACCGAACCTTAAGTGTGTAGACCCTACGGGTTCGGGAACCATGTAGACATGACCGAGACAACTCTCCGGCCAATAACCAACAGCGGGATCTGGATACCCATGATGGCTCCCACATGTTCCACGATGATCTCATCGGATGAACCACGATGTCGAGGATTCAATCAATCCCGTATACAATTCCCTTTGTCCAGCGGTATTGTACTTGCCCGAGATTCGATCGTCGGTATCCGATACCTTGTTCAATCTCGTTACCGGCAAGTCTCTTTACTCGTTCCGTAACACATCATCCCGTGATCAACTCCTTGGTCACATTGTGCACATTATGATGATGTCCTACCGAGTGGGCCCAGAGATACCTCTCCGTTACACGGAGTGACAAATCCCAGTCTCGATTCGTGCCAACCCAACAGACACTTTCGGAGATACTTGTAGTGAACCTTTATAGCCACCCAGTTACGTTGTGATGTTTGGCACACCCAAAGCACTCCTACGGTATCCGGGAGTTGCACAATCTCATGGTCTAAGGAAATGATACTTGACAATAGAAAAGCTTTAGCATACGAACTACACGATCTTTGTGCTAGGCTTAGGATTGGGTCTTGTCCATCACATCATTCTCCTAATGATGTGATCCCGTTATCAACGACATCCAATGTCCATGGTCAGGAAACCGTAACCATCTTATTGATCAACGAGCTAGTCAACTAGAGGCTTACTAGGGACATGGTGTTGTCTATGTATCCACACATGTATCTGAGTTTCCTATCAATACAATTCTAGCATGGATAATAAACGGTTATCATGAACAATGAAATATAATAATAACCAATTTATTATTGCCTCTAGGGCATATTTCCAACAGTCTCCCACTTGCACTAGAGTCAATAATCTAGTTCACATCGCCATGTGATTAACACTCACAGGTCACATCGCCATGTGACGAACTGAAGGAAATATGCCCTAGAGGCAATAATAAAGTTATTATTTATTTCCTTATATCATGATAAATGTTTAGTATTCATGCTAGAATTGTATTAACCGGAAACATAATACATGTGTGAATACATAGACAAACAGAGTGTCACTAGTATGCCTCTACTTGACTAGCTCGTTAATCAAAGATGGTTATGTTTCCTAACCATGAACAAAGAGTTGTTATTTGATTAACGAGGTCACATCATTAGTTGAAATGATCTGATTGACATGACCCATTCCCTCCCCTTAGCACCCGATCGTTTAGTATGTTGCTATTGCTTTCTTCATGACTTATACATGTTCCTATGACTATGAGATTATGCAACTCCCATTTGCCGGAGGAACACTTTGGGTGCTACCAAACGTCACAACGTAACTGGGTGATTATAAAGGAGCATTACAGGTGTCTCCAGAGGTAGATGTTGGGTTGGCGTATTTCAAGATTAGGATTTGTCACTCCGATTGTCGGAGAGGTCTCTCTGGGCCCTCTCGGTAATACACATCACATAAGCCTTGCAAGCATTACAACTAATATGTTAGTTGTGAGCTGATGTATTACGGAACGAGTAAAGAGACTGGCCGGTAACGAGATTGAACTAGGTACTGGATACCGACGATCGAATCTCGGGCAAGTAACATACCGATGACAAAGGGAACAACGTATGTTGTTATGCGGTCTGACCGATAAAGATCTTCGTAGAATATGTAGGAGCCAATATGGGCATCCAGGTCCCGCTATTGGTTATTGACCGGAGACGTGTCTCGGTCATGTCTACATTGTTCTCGAACCCGTAGGGTCCGCACGCTTAAGGTTACGATGACAGTTATATTATGAGTTTATGCATTTTGATGTACCGAAGGTTGTTCGGAGTCCCGGATGTGATCACGGACATGATGAGGAGTCTCGAAATGGTCGAGACGTAAAGATTGATATATTGGAAGCCTATGTTTCGATATCGGAAGTGTTCCGGGTGAAATCGGGATTTTACCGGAGTACCGGGAGGTTACCGGAACCCCCCGGGAGCCATATGGGCCTTAATGGGCTTTAGTGGAAAGGAGAAAGGGGCAGCCCAAGGTGGCTGCGCACCTCCCCCCTCCCCTAGTCCTATTAGGACTAGGAGAAGGTGGCCGGCCCCCCTCTCCCTCTTTCCCCCTCGGGGAATCCTAGTCCAACTAGGATTGTGGGGGAGTCCTACTCCCGGAAGGAGTAGGACTCCTCCTGCGCCCTCCTCCTGGCCGGCGCCCCCCTCCCCCTTGGCTCCTTTATATACTGAGGCAGAGGCACCCCAGAAACACACAAGTTGATCCACGTGATCTATTCCTTAGCCGTGTGCGGTGCCCCCAGCCACCATAGTCCTCGATAATACTGTAGCGGAGTTTAGGCGAAGCCCTGCTGCTGTAGTACATCAAGATCGTCACCACGCCGTCGTGCTGACGGAACTCTTCCCCGACACTTTGCTGGATCGGAGTCCGGGGATCGTCATCGAGCTGAACGTGTGCTCGAACTCGGAGGTGCCGTAGTTTCGGTGCTTGATCGGTTGGATCGTGAAGACGTACGACTACTTCCTCTACGTTGTGTGATCGCTTCCGCAGTCGGTGTGCGTTGGTACGTAGACAACACTCTCCCCTCTCATTGCTATGCATCACATGATCTTGCGTGTGCGTAGGAAATTTTTTGAAATTACTACATTCCCCAACAGTGGCATCCGAGCCTAGGTTATTTATGTTGATGTTATATGCACGAGTAGAACACAAGTGAGTTGTGGACGATACAAGTCATACCGCCTACCAGCATGTCATACTTTGGTTCAGCGGTATTGTTGGACGAGACGACCCGGACCAACATTACGCGTACGCTTACGCGAGACCGGTTCTCCCGACGTGCTTTGCACACAGGTGGCTTGCGGGCGACTGTCTCTCCAACTTTAGTTGAACCAAGTATGGCTACGCCCGGTCCTTGCGAAGGTTAAAACGGAGTCTATTTGACAAACTATCGTTGTGGTTTTGATGCGTAGGTGAGATTGGTTCTTACTTAAGCCCGTAGCAGCCACGTAAAACTTGCAACAACAAAGTAGAGGACGTCTAACTTGTTTTTGCAGGGCATGTTGTGATGTGATATGGTCAAGGCATGATGCTGAATTTTATTGTATGAGATGATCATGTTTTGTAACCGAGTTATCGGCAACTGGCAGGAGCCATATGGTTGTCGCTTTATCGTATGCAATGAAATTGCGATGTAATGCTTTACTTTATTACTAAGCGGTAGTGATAGTCGTGGAAGCATAAGATTGGCGAGACGACTACGATGCTATGCTGGAGATCAAGGTGTCGCGCCGGTGACGATGGTGATCATAACGGTGCTTCGGAGATGGAGATCACAAGCACAAGATGATGATGGCCATATCATATCACTTATATTGATTGCATGTGATGTTTATCCTTTTATGCATCTTATCTTGCTTTGATTGACGGTAGCATTATAAGATGATCTCTCACTAAATTATCAAGATGTGTTCTCCCTGAGTATGCACCGTTGCCAAAGTTCGTCGTGCCCAGACACCACGTGATGATCGGGTGTGATAAGCTCTACGTCCATCTACAACGGGTGCAAGCCAGTTTTGCACACGCAGAATACTCAGGTTAAACTTGACGAGCCTAGCATATGCAGATATGGCCTCGGAACACAGAGACCGAAAGGTCGAGCGTGAATCATATAGTAGATATGATCAACATAACGATGTTCACCATTGAAAACTACTCCATCTCACGTGATGATCGGTTATGGTTTAGTTGATTTGGATCACGTAATCACTTAGAAGATTAGAGGGATGTCTATCTAAGTGGGAGTTCTTAAGTAATTTGATTAATTGAACTTAAACTTATCATGAACTTAGTACCTGATGGTATCTTGCTTGTTTATGTTGATTGTAGATAGATGGCTCGTGCTGTTGTTCCGTTGAATTTTAATGCGTTCCTTGAGAAAGCAAAGTTGAAAGATGATGGTAGCAATTACACGGACTGGGTCCATAACTTGAGGATTATCCTCATTGTTGCACAGAAGAATTACGTCCTGGAAGCACCGCTGGGTGCCAGGCCTGCTGCAGGAGCAACGCCGGATGTTATGAATGTCTGGCAGAGCAAAGCTGATGACTACTCGATAGTTCAGTGTGCCATGCTTTACGGCTTAGAATCGGGACTTCAACGACGTTTTGAACGTCATGGAGCATATGAGATGTTCCAGGAGTTGAAGTTAATATTTCAAGCAAATGCCCGGATTGAGAGATATGAAGTCTCCAATAAGTTCTATAGCTGCAAGATGGAGGAGAACAGTTCTGTTAGTGAGCATATACTCAAAATGTCTGGGTATAATAATCACTTGATTCAATTGGGAGTTAATCTTCCAGATGATTGCGTCATTGACAGAATTCTCCAATCACTGCCACCAAGCTACAAGAGCTTCGTGATGAACTATAATATGCAAGGGATGAATAAGACTATTCCCGAGCTCTTCGCGATGCTGAAAGCTGCGGAGGTAGAAATCAAGAAGGAGCATCAAGTGTCGATGGTTAACAAGACCACTAGTTTCAAGAAAAAGGGCAAAGGGAAGAAGAAGGGGAACTTCAAGAAGAACGGCAAACAAGTTGCTGCTCAGGAGAAGAAACCCAAGTCTGGACCTAAGCCTGAAACTGAGTGCTTCTACTGCAAGCAGACTGGTCACTGGAAGCGTAACTGCCCCAAGTATTTGGCGGATAAGAAGGATGGCAAGGTGAACAAAGGTATATGTGATATACATGTTATTGATGTGTACCTTACTAAAGCTCGCAGTAGCACCTGGGTATTTGATACTGGTTCTGTTGCTAATATCTGCAACTCGAAACAGGGACTACGGAATAAGCGGGCATTGGCAAAGGACGAGGTGACGATGCGCGTGGGAAACGGTTCCAAAGTCGATGTGATCACGGTCGGCACGCTACCTCTACATCTACCTTCGGGATTAATATTAGACCTAAATAATTGTTAGGTGCCAGCGTTGAGCATGAACATTATATCTGGATCTTGTTTAATGCGAGACGGTTATTCATTTAAATCAGAGAATAATGGTTGTTCTATTTATATGAGTAATATCTTTTATGGTCATGCACCTTTAAAGAGTGGTCTATTTTTGATGAATCTCGATAGTAGTGATACACATATTCATAATGTTGAAACCAAAAGATGCAGAGTTGATAATGAAAGTGCAACTTATTTGTGGCACTGTCGTTTAGGTCATATCGGTGTAAAGCGCATGAAGAAACTCCATACTGATGGACTTTTGGAACCACTTGATTATGAATCACTTGGTACTTGCGAACCGTGCCTCATGGGCAAGATGACTAAAACACCGTTCTCCGGTACTATGGAGAGAGCAACAGATTTGTTGGAAATCATACATACCGATGTATGTGGTCCGATGAATATTGAGGCTCATGGTGGATATCGTTATTTTCTCACCTTCACAGATGACTTAAGCAGATATGGATATATCTACTTAATGAAACATAAGTCTGAAACATTTGAAAAGTTCAAAGAGTTTCAGAGTGAAGTTGAAAATCATCGTAACAAGAAAATAAAGTTTCTACGATCTAATCGTGGAGGAGAATATTTGAGTTACGAGTTTGGTGTACATTTGAAAAATTGTGGAATAGTTTCGCAACTCACGCCACCCGGAACACCACAGCGTAATGGTGTGTCCGAACGTCGTAATCGTACTTTACTAGATATGGTGCGATCTATGATGTCTCTTACTGATTTACCGCTATCGTTTTGGGGTTATGCTTTAGAGACGGCCGCATTCACATTAAATAGGGCACCATCAAAATCCGTTGAGACGACGCCTTATGAACTATGGTTTGGCAAGAAACCAAAGTTGTCGTTTCTTAAAGTTTGGGGCTGCGATGCTTATGTGAAAAAGCTTCAACCTGATAAGCTCGAACCCAAATCGGAGAAATGTGTCTTCATAGGATACCCAAAGGAGACTGTTGGGTACACCTTCTATCACAGATCCGAAGGCAAGAGATTCATTGCTAAGAATGGATCCTTTCTAGAGAAGGAGTTTCTCTCGAAAGAAGTGAGTGGGAGGAAAGTAGAACTTGACGAGGTAACTGTACCTGCTCCCTTATTGGAAAATAGTACATCACAGAAAACTGTTTCTGCGACATCTATACCAATTAGTGAGGAAGCTAATGATGTTGATCATGAAACTTCAGGTCAAGATACTACTGAACCTCGTAGATCAACCAGAGTAAGATCCGCACCAGAGTGGTACGGTAATCCAGTTCTGGAAGTCATGCTACTAGATCATGATGAACCTACGAACTATGAAGAAGCGATGGTGAGCCCAGATTCCGCAAAATGGCTTGAAGCCATGAAATCTGAGATGGGATCCATGTATGAGAACAAAGTATGGACTTTGGTTGACTTGCCCGATGATCGGCAAGCAATTGAGAATAAATGGATCTTCAAGAAGAAGACTGACGCTGATGGTAATGTTACTGTCTACAAAGCTCGACTTGTCGCAAAAGGTTTTCGACAAGTTCAAGGGATTGACTACGATGAGACCTTCTCACCTGTAGCGATGCTTCAGTCTGTCCGAATCATGTTAGCAATTGCCGCATTTTATGATTATGAAATTTGGCAGATGGATGTCAAAATTGCATTCCCGAATGGATTTCTGGAAGAAGAGTTGTATATGATACAACCGGAAGGTTTTGTCGATCCAAAGGGAGCTAACAAAGTGTGCAAGCTCCAGCGATCCATTTATGGACTGGTGCAAGCCTCTCGGAGTTGGAATAAACGTTTTGATAGTGTAATCAAAGCATTTGGTTTTATACAGACTTTCGGAGAAGCCTGTATTTACAAGAAAGTGAGTGGGAGCTCTGTAGCATTTCTGATATTATATGTGGATGACATATTGCTGATTGGAAATGATATAGAATTTCTGGATAGCATAAAGGGATACTTGAATAAGAGTTTTTCAATGAAAGACCTCGGTGAAGCTGCTTACATATTAGGCATTAAGATCTATAGAGATAGATCAAGACGCTTAATTGGACTTTCACAAAGCACATACCTTGACAAGATTTTGAAGAAGTTCAAAATGGATCAAGCAAAGAAAGGGTTCTTGCCTATGTTACAAGGTGTGAAGTTGAGTCAGACTCAATGCCCGACCACTGCAGAAGATAGAGAGAAAATGAAAGATGTTCCCTATGCTTCAGCCATAGGCTCTATCACGTATGCAATGCTGTGTACCAGACCTGATGTGTGCCTTGCTATAAGTTTAGCAGGGAGGTACCAAAGTAATCCAGGAGTGGATTACTGGACAGCGGTCAAGAACATCCTGAAATACCTGAAAAGGACTAAGGATATGTTTCTCGTATATGGAGGTGACAAAGAGCTCACCGTAAAAGGTTACGTTGATGCAAGCTTTGACACTGATCCGGACGATTCTAAATCGCAAACCGGATACATGTTTACATTAAACGGTGGAGCTGTCAGTTGGTGCAGTTCTAAACAAAGCGTCGTAGCGGGATCTACATGTGAAGCAGAGTACATAGCTGCTTCAGAAGCAGCAAACGAAGGAGTCTGGATGAAGGATTTCATATTCGATCTAGGTGTCATACCTAGTGCATCGGGTCCAATGAAAATCTTTTGTGACAATACTGGTGCAATTGCCTTGGCAAAGGAATCCAGATTTCACAAAAGGACCAAGCACATCAAGAGACGCTTCAATTCCATCCGGGATCTAGTCCAGGTGGGAGACATAGAGATTTGCAAGATACATACGGATCTGAATGTTGCAGACCCGTTGACTAAGCCTCTTCCACGAGCAAAACATGATCAGCACCAAAGCTCCATGGGTGTTAGAATCATTACAGTGTAATCTAGATTATTGACTCTAGTGCAAGTGGGAGACTGAAGGAAATATGCCCTAGAGGCAATAATAAAGTTATTATTTATTTCCTTATATAATGATAAATGTTTAGTATTCATGCTAGAATTGTATTAACCGGAAACATAATACATGTGTGAATACATAGACAAACAGAGTGTCACTAGTATGCCTCTACTTGACTAGCTCGTTAATCAAAGATGGTTATGTTTCCTAACCATGAACAAAGAGTTGTTATTTGATTAACGAGGTCACATCATTAGTTGAATGATCTGATTGACATGACCCATTCCATTAGCTTAGCACCCGATCGTTTAGTATGTTGCTATTGCTTTCTTCATGACTTATACATGTTCCTATAACTATGAGATTATGCAACTCCCGTTTACCGGAGGAACACTTTGGGTACTACCAAACGTCACAACGTAACTGGGTGATTATAAAGGGGTACTACAGGTGTCTCCAAAGGTACATGTTGGGTTGGCGTATTTCGAGATTAGGTTTTGTCACTCCGATTATCGGAGAGGTATCTCTGGGCCCTCTCGGTAATACACATCACTTAAGCCTTGCAAGCATTGCAACTAAATGAGTTAGTTGCGGGATGATGTATTACGGAACGAGTAAAGAGACTTGCCGGTAACGAGATTGAACTAGGTATTGGATACCGACGATCGAATCTCGGGCAAGTAACATACCGATGACAAAGGGAACAACGCATGTTGTTATACGGTCTGAACGATAAAGATCTTCGTAGAATATGTAGGAGACAATATGGGCATCCAGGTCCCGCTATTGGTTATTGACCGGAGACGTGTCTCGGTCATGTCTACATTGTTCTCGAACCCGTAGGGTCCGCACGCTTAAGGTTACGATGACAGTTATATTATGAGTTTATGCGTTTTGATGTACCGAAGGAGTTCGGAGTCCCGGATGAGATCGGGGACATGACGAGGAGTCTCGAAATGGTCGAGACGTAAAGATTGATATATTGGAAGCCTATGTTTGGATATCGGAAGTGTTCCGGGTGAAATCGGGATTTTACCGGAGTACCGGGAGGTTACCGGAACCCCCCGGGAGCCATATGGGCCTTAATGGGCTTTAGTGGAAAGGAGAAAGGGGCAGCCCAAGGTGGCTGCGCACTTGCCCCCTCCCCTAGTCCTATTAGGACTAGGAGAAGGTGGCCGGCCCCCCTCTCCCTCTTTCCCCCTCGGGGAATCCTAGTCCAACAAGGATTGGGGGGGGGGAGTCCTACTCCCGGAAGGAGTAGGACTCCTCCTGCGCCCTCCTCTTGGCCGGCGCCCCCCTCCCCCTTGGCTCCTTTATATACTGAGGCAGAGGCACCCCAGAAACACACAAGTTGATCCACGTGATCTATTCCTTAGCCGTGTGCGGTGCCCCCAGCCACCATAGTCCTTGATAATACTGTAGCGGAGTTTAGGCGAAGCCCTGCTGCTGTAGTACATCAAGATCATCACCACGCCGTCGTGTTGACGGAACTCTTCCCCGACACTTTGCTGGATCGGAGTCTGGGGATCGTCATCGAGCTGAACGTGTGCTCGAACTCGGAGGTGCCGTAGTTTCGGTGCTTGATCGGTTGGATCGTGAAGACGTACGACTACTTCCTCTACGTCGCGTCAACGCTTCCGCAGTCGGTACGTAGACAACACTCTCCCCTCTTGTTGCTATGCATCACATGATCTTGCGTGTGCGTAGGAAATATTTTGAAATTACTACGAAACCCAACACCAACATCCAAGAGTCTACTAGACTCAATGATCTAGTTCACATCACTATGTGATAAACACTCAAAGAGTTCTGGGTTTGATCATGTTATGCTTGTGAGAGAGGTTGTAGTCAACGGGTCTTGCCATATTCAGATCCCTATGTATTTCGCAAAATTTTATATCGTAGATGCTGCTGCCATGTTCCACTTGGAGCTATTCCAAATTATTGCTCCATTATACGTATCCGGTATACTCAGAGCTATCCGGATAGGTGTTAAGCTTGCATCGACGTAACTCTTTATGTCGAACTCTTTATCACCTCCATAACCGAGAAACATTTCCTTATTCCTCTAAGGATAATTTTGACTTCTATCTAGTGATCCACTCCTAGATCACCTTTGTACCCTCTTGCCAGACATGTGGCAAGGCACACATTAGGTGCGGTACTTCAGCATGGCATACCGTATAGAGCCTATGACAAGAGCATAGGGGACGACCTTCGTCCTTCTTCTTTCTTCTACCGTGGTCAAGCTTTGAGTCTTACTCAACTTCACACCTTACAACTCAGGTAAGAACCCCTTCTTCGACTGATCTATTTTGAACTCCTTCAAAAACATGTCAAGGTGTGCGTTCTTTGAAAGTGTCATCAGGCGTCTTGATCTATCTCTATAGATCTTGATGCCCAATATGTAAGCAGCTTTATCCAGGTCTTCCTTTGAAAAACACCCTTCAAACAACTGTTTATGCTTTCCAGAAATTCTACATTATTTCGGATCAACAATATGTCATCCACATATACTTATCAGAAATGTTGTAGTTCTCCCACTCACTTTCTTGTAAATACAAGTGTCTAACAAACATTGTATAAACCTAAAAGCTTTGATCACTCCATCAAAGCATATATTCCGATTCCGAGATGCTTGCTCTAGTCCATAGAAGGATTGCTGGAGCTAGCATACCTTTTAGCATCCTTAGGATCGACAAAACCTTTTATTGTATCACATACAACTTTTTCTTACGAAAACTGGTAAGAAAACTTGTTTTGACATCCATCTGTAAGATTTCATAATCAAAAAATACAGCTAATGCTAACATGATTCCGACGGACTTAAGCATCACTACGGGTGAGAAATTCTCATCGTAGTCAACTCCTTGAACTTGTGAAAAGATTCTTTCCCACAAGTCGAGCTTCATAGACGGTAACATTACCGCCCACGTCCGTCTTCTTCTTAAAGATCCATTTATCTCAATGGCTTGCCGATCAACGGGCAAGTCCACCAAAGTCCATACTTTGTTCTGATACATGGATCCTTCTCGGATTTCATGGCTTCTAACCATTTGTCGGAATACGGGCCCACCATCGCTTCTTCATAGCTCGTAGGTTCATTGTTGTCTAACAACATGACATCTAAGACAGGATTACCGTACCACTCAGGAGTAGTACATATCCTTGTCGACCTACGAGGTTCAATAGCAACTTGATACGAAGCTTCATGATCACTATCATTAACTTCCTCTTCAACAAACGTAGGCGCCACAGAAAACATCTTTCTGTGTTGCATCACTCTCTGGTTGAAGTAAAGGTTCGACAACCTCATCAAGTTCTATCTTCCTCCCACTCAATTCTTTCGAGAGAAACTCCTTCTCGAGAAAGGACCCGTTCTTAGCGACAAACAATTTTCCCTCGGATCGGAGATAGAAGGTATACCAAACTGTCACCTTTGGGTATCCTATGAAGATGTGTTTGTCCGCTTTTGGGTTCGAGCTTCTCCGGCTGAAGCCTTAAGCATCGCAGCCCCAAACATTAAGAAATGACAACTTTGGTTTCTTGCCAAACCAATGTTCATACGACGTTGTCACAACGGACTTATATGGTGTCCTATCTAAAGTGAATGCAGCTGTCTCTAATGCATAACCTCAAAATAATAGCGGTAGATCGGTAAGAGACATCATAGATCGCACCATATCTCATAAGGTTCGATTACGACGTCCGGACACACCATTACGCTGTGGTGTTCCAGGTGGCTTCAACTGCGAAACAATTCCACAATGTCTTAAGTGATTGCCAAACTCATAACTCAGAAAATCCCCTTTTGATCAGATCGTAGGAACATGATCTTCTTGTTATGATGATTCTTAACTTCACTCTGAAATCGCTTGAACTTTTCAAACGTTTCAGACTTGTGCTTCATTAAGTAAATATACCTATATCTACCCAAATCGTCAGTGAAGATGAGAAAATAGCGATATCCACCGCACGCTTCAATTCTCATTGGATCACATGCGTCAGCATGTATGATTTCCAACAAGTCACTTGCCTGTTTCATTGTACCTGAAAACGGGGTCTTAGTCATCCTGCCCATGAGGCATGGCTCGCATGTGTCAAGCGATTCAAAATCAAGTGACTCCAAACATCCATTGATATGGAGTTTCTTCATGCATCTTACACCAATATGACCTAAGCGGCAGTTCCACAAGAAAGTGGTACTATCATTATTAACTCTACATCTTTTGGCGTGAACATGTGTATTACCACGACCGAGATTCAATGAACCGTTCACGTAGGGTGCATGACCATGAAAGGTATTATTCATGTAAATAGAATAACCGGTATTCTCTAACTTAAATGAATAACCGTATTGCAATGAACATGATCTAATCATATTCATGCTCAACGTAGACACCTGATAACATTTATCTAGGTTCAATACTAATCCTGAAGGCAGATGGAGCGTGCGATGGTGATCTCATCAACTTTGGAAACACTTCCAACACACATCGTCACCTCGCCCTTAGCCAGTCTCTGTTTAGTCCGAAGCTTTTGCTTCAAGTCACCAATAATAGCAACTGAACCAGTATCCAATAACATTAATAACACATATATACTTTGTTGAAGTTGCCAGCCTTCTTATCTACCATGCATTTGGGGTAATTCCGCTACCAGTGACCGTTCCCCTTACAATAGAAGCACTTAGTCTCGGGTTTGGTTTCAACCTTGGGTTCCTTCACTGGAGCGGCAACTGGTTTGCCATCCATGAAGTTTCCCTTCTAGCCCTTGCCCTTCTTGAAACCAGTGGTCTTGTTAAACCATCAACACTTGATGCTCCTTCTTGATTTCTACCTTTTGCGGTCTTAAGCACCGCGAACAGCTCCGGGATCAACTCCATCCCTTGCATGTCATAGTTTATCACGAAGATCTAGTAGCTTAGTGATAGTGGCTAGAGAACTCTATCAATCACTATCTTATCTGGAAGTTTAACTCCCACTTGATTTAAGTGATTGTAGCACCCAGACATTCTGAGCACATGCTCACTAGCTGAGCTATTCTCCTCCATCTTGTTGGAAAAAGAACTTGTCGGAGGTCTCACACCTCTCAACACGGGCATGAGCCTGAAATCCCAATTTCAGCTCTTGGAACATCTCATATGTTCTATGGCGTTCAAAACGTCATTGGAATCCCGATTCTAAGCCGTAAAGTATGGTGCACTAAACTATCAGGTAGTCATCAGAATGTGTCTGTCAGGTGTTCACAACATCCACAGACGACGTTGTAGGGGTTTGCACATCGAGCGGTGCATCAAAGACGTAAGCCTTCTATGTAGCAGTGAGGACACTCCTCGGACTATGGACCTAGTCCACATCATTGCTTACAATATCTTTCAACTTAATCTTTCTCTAGGAACGTATTGAAACAAGGAGCTACAACGTGAGCTATTTATCTACAACATATTTGCAAAGACAATTTAGACAATGTTCATGATAATTAAGTTCATCTAATCAAATTATTCAATGAACTCCCACTCAGATAGACATCCCTCTAGTCATCTAAGTGAAACATGATCTGAGTCAACTAGGCCGTGTCCGATCACCACGTGAGACGGACTAGTCAACATCGGTGAACATCATCATGTTGATCGTATCTTCTATACGACTCATGCTCGACCTT
The DNA here is from genome assembly GCF_003073215.2 of Triticum urartu. Taxonomy (NCBI): domain Eukaryota; kingdom Viridiplantae; phylum Streptophyta; class Magnoliopsida; order Poales; family Poaceae; genus Triticum; species Triticum urartu. Next base: position 703,376,839 of record NC_053028.1, read on the forward strand.
TCGGTCTTCCGTGTTCCGAGGCCATGTCTGTACATGCTAGGCTCGTCAAGTCAACCTAAGTGTATTACATGTGTTCCGAGGCCATGTCTGTGTTGGGGAACGTAGTAATTTCAAAAAATTTCCTACGCACACGCAAGATCATGTGATGCATAGCAATGAGAGGGGAGAGTGTTGTCTACGTACCAACGCACACCGACTGCGGAAGCGATCACACAACGTAGAGGAAGTAGTCGTACGTCTTCACGATCCAACCGATCAAGCACCGAAACTACGGCACCTCCGAGTTCGAGCACACGTTCAGCTCGATGACGATCCCCGGACTCCGATCCAGCAAAGTGTCGGGGAAGAGTTCCGTCAGCACGACGGCGTGGTGACGATCTTGATGTACTACTGCAGCAGGGCTTCGCCTAAACTCCGCTACAGTATTATTGAGGTATATGGTGGCAGGGGGCACCGCACACGGCTAAGGAATAGATCACGTGGATCAACTTGTGTGTCTAGAGGTGCCCCCTGCCTCCGTATATAAAGGAGTAGAGGGGGGGAGGCTGGCCGGCCAAGCTTGGTGCGCCAGGAGAGTCCTACTCCCTCTGGGAGTAGGATTCCCCCCCCCAATCCTAGTTGGAATATGATTCGTGGAGGGGGAAAAGAGGAGGAGGGGGACGGCCACCTCTCCTAGTCCTAATAGGACTAAGGGAAGGGGGGAGGCGCGCAGCCCATCTAGGGCAGCCCCTTCTCTTTTCCACTAAGGCCCACTATGGCCCATATAGCGCCCGGGGGGTTCCGGTAACCCTCCCGGTACTCCGGTAAAATCCCGATTTCACCCGGAACACTTCCGATGTCCAAACATAGGCTTTCAATATATCAATCTTTATGTCTCGACCATTTCGAGACTCCTCATCATGTCCGTGATCACATCCGGGACTCCGAACAACCTTCGGTACATCAAAATGCACAAACTCATAATATAGCTGTCATCGTAACCTTAAGCGTGCGGACCCTACGGGTTCGAGAACAATGTAGACATGACCGAGACATGTCTCCGGTCAATAACCAATAGCGGGACCTGGATGCCCATATTGGCTCCTACATATTCTACGAAGATCTTTATCGGTCACACCGCATAACAACATACGTTGTTCCCTTTGTCATCGGTATGTTACTTGCCCGAGATTCGATCGTCGGTATCCAATACCTAGTTCAATCTCGTTACCGGCAAGTCTCTTTACTCGTTCCGTAATACATTATCTCACAACTAACATATTAGTTGTAATGCTTGCAAGGCTTATGTGATGTGTATTACCGAGAGGGCCCAGAGATACCTCTCCGACAATCGGAGTGACAAATCCTAATCTCGAAATACGCCAACCCAACATCTACCTTTGGAGACACCTGTAATGCTCCTTTATAATCACCCAGTTATGTTGTGACGTTTGGTAGCACCCAAAGTGTTCCTCCGGCAAACGGGAGTTGCATAATCTCATAGTCATAGGAACATGTATAAGTCATGAAGAAAATCAATAGCAACATACTAAACGATCGGGTGCTAAGCTAATGGAATGGGTCATGTCAATCAGATCATTCAACTAATGATGTGACCTCGTTAATCAAATAACAACTCATTGTTCATGGTTAGGAAACATAACCATCTTTGATTAACGAGCTAGTCAAGTAGAGGCATACTAGTGACACTCTGTTTGTCTATGTATTCACACATGTATTATGTTTCCGGTTAATACAATTCTAGCATGAATACTAAACATTTATCATGATATAAGGAAATAAATAATAACTTTATTATTGCCTCTAGGGCATATTTCCTTCAGTCTCCCACTTGCACTAGAGTCAATAATCTAGATTACACTGTAATGATTCTAACACCCATGGAGCCTTGGTGCTGATCATGTTTTGCTCGTGGAAGAGGCTTAGTCAACGGGTCTGCAATATTCAGATCCGTATGTATCTTGCAAATCTCTATGTCTCCCACCTGGACTAGATCCCGGATGGAATTGAAGCTTCTCTTGATGTGTTTGGTCCTTTTGTGAAATCTGGATTCCTTTGCCAAGGCAATTGCACTAGTATTGTCACAAAAGATTTTCATTGGACCCGATGCACTAGGTATGAAACCTAGATCGGATATGAACTCCTTCATCCAGACTCCTTCTTTCGCTGCTTCCGAAGCAGCTATGTACTCCGCTTCACATGTAGATCCCGCTACGACGCTTTGTTTAGAACTGCACCAACTGACAGCTCCACCGTTTAATGTAAACACGTATCCGGTTTGCGATTTAGAATCGTCCGGATCAGTGTCAAAGCTTGCATCAACGTAACCTTTTACGGTGAGCTCTTTGTCACCTCCATATACGAGAAACATATCCTTAGTCCTTTTCAGGTATTTCAGGATGTTCTTGACCGCTGTCCAGTGATCCACTCCTGGATTACTTTGGTACCTCCCTGCTAAACTTATAGCAAGGCACACATCAGGTCTGGTACACAGCATTGCATACATGATAGAGCCTATGGCTGATGCATAGGGAACATCTTTCATATTCTCTCTATCTTCTGCAGTGGTCGGGCATTGAGTCTTACTCAACTTCACACCTTGTAACACAGGCA
>NC_053028.1:703380799-703652158 GCF_003073215.2 Triticum urartu
GACTTTTTGGTGTCCTTGGATTATCTTGGGGGTGCCATGGGCATCCCCAAGCTTAGGCTCTTGCCACTCCTTGTCCCATAATCCATCAAAAGAACTCACCCAAAACTTGAAAACTTCACAACACAAAACTCAAAATAGAAACTCGTGAGCTCCGTTAGCGAAAGAAAACAAAAGACCACTTCAAGGTAATGTAATGAACTCATCTTTATTTGTATTGGTGTTAAACCTACTGTATTCCAACTTCTCTATGGATTATAAACTATTTTACTAGCCATAGATTCATCAAAATAAGCAAACAACACACGAAAAACAGAATCTGTCAAAAACAGAACAATCTGTAGTAATATGTAGCTAGCACAAGATATGGAACCCCAAAAATTCTAAAATAAATTGCGGGACATGAGGAATTTATCTATTAATCATATGCAAAAAGAATTAACTAAATAGCACTCTTCAAATAAAAATGACAGCAGTTCTCGTGAGCGCTAAAGATTCTGTTTTTTACAGCAAGTTCAATAAGACTTTCCCCAAGTCTTCCCAACGGTTCTACTTGGCACAAACACTAATTAAACACAAAAAACACAACAAAAACAGAGGATAAATAATTTATTTATTACTAAACAGGAGCAAAAAGCAAGGAACAAAAATAAAATTGGGTTGCCTCCCAACAAGCGCTGTCGTTTAAAGCCCCTAGCTAGGCATAACGAGCAAGAATAGATCTAGGTATTGCCATCTTTGGAAGGCAATCCATAAGTGGCTCTCATGATGGTTTCATATGGCAATTTTATTTTCTTTCTTGGAAAGTGTTCCATACCCTTTTTTAATGGAAATTGGAATCTAATATTCCCTTCCTTCATATCAATAATCGCACCAACCGTTCTAAGGAAAGATCTACCAAGAATAATAGGGCAAGAAGGATTGCAATCTATATCAAGAACAATGAAATCTACGGGCACATAATTCCTATTTGCAACAATAAGAACATCATTAATTCTTTCCATAGGTTTCTGAATAGTGAAATCCGCTAGATGCAAGTTTAGAGAGCAATCATCAAGATCGCGGAAATCTAGCAAATCACATAATGTTTTGGGGATAGTGGAGACACTAGCACCCAAATCACACAAAGCATAAAACTCATGATCTTTAATTTTAATTTTGATAGTTGGTTCCCACTCATCATAGAGTTTTCTAGGGATAGAGACTTTCAACTCAAGTTTTTCTTCATAAGATTGCATCAAGGCATCAACAATATGTTCGGTGAAGGCTTTCTTCTGACTATAAGCATGCGGAGAATTTAGCACGGATTGCAACAAGGAAATACAATCAATCAAAGAGCAACTTTCATAATTAAATTCCTTAAAATCCAATATAGTGGGTTTAGCAACATCTAAATTTTTATTTCTTTCAATCCCACTTTCATCAATTTCATCATAAAGATCTAAATACTCTGAATTTTTCGAACGCATTCTAGGTAAAGGAAGATCATATTCAGTTTCATCAAGATTCATATTGCAAAACAAAGATTTGATAGGGGACACATCAATAACTTTTAGATCTTCATCTTGATTTTCAAAAGTATTCGGTTTAGCGGCCATCTTATTGACTAAGGTGGCTTGCATGTCCGAAATTTCAGCAGTCATCTTTTCTAGACAAGCAATTTGGGATCTTATACCCTCAAATTCTTTAGACATATCATCAAGCTCTTTATTCATATAACTCATAAAGCTTTTTTGTTCCTTAAGCTCGTTTCTAAAGAAATTATTATGCTCAAATTGCAAAACCATAAACTTCCTAACGTTGTTTTCGATCTCCTCTAACCTTTTAAGGTGAAGATCACCAAATCTTGGTTGAGCCATCGCGACAAGCAAGCAATCTAACACACGAGCAAACAAAAGCAAATGAGCAAAAAGAGGCAAATAGAGAGGGATGATAGGGAGAGAGAGGGCGAATAAAACGGTAAGGGTGAATTGGGGGGAGAGGAAAACGAGAGTCAAATGGCAAATAATGTAATGCGAGAGATAGGGATTGTGATGGGTACTTGGTATGTTGACTTTTTGCGTAGACTCCCCGGCAACAGCGCCAGAAATGGCTCGTTGTCGGGAGTCAAATCTTGACTTGCGCGAACCTCCCCGGCAACGGCGCCAGAAATCCTTCTTGCTACGTCTTGAGCTTGCGTTGGTTTTCCCCGAAGAGGAAGGGATGATGCAGCAGAGTAGTGTAAGTATTTCCCTCAGTTTTTGAGAACCAAGGTATCAATCCAGTAGGAGCCCACGCTCAAGTCCCTCGTACCTGCACAAAGCGATAGCTACCCGCAACCAACGCGATTAGGGGTTGTCAAGCCCTTCACGGTCACTTACGAGAGTGAGATCTGATAGATAGAATATTTTTAGTTTTTTTGATATAAAGATGCAAAGTAAAAAAGTAAAAGCAAAGTAAATGGCAAAACAATATAAAAGTGATAGAGATTGATATGATGAGAATAGACCCGGGGGCCATATGTTTCACTAGTGGCTTCTCTCGAGAGCATAAGTTTTCTACGGTGCGTGAACAAATTACTGTTGAGCAATTGACAGAATTGAGCATAGTTATGAGAATATCTAGGCATGATCATGTATATAGGCATCACGTCCGTGACAAGTAGATCGAAACGATTCTGCATCTACTACTATTACTCCACTGATCGACCGCTATCCAGCATGCATTTAGAGTATTAAGTTAAAAACAGAGTAACGCTTTAAGCAAGATGACATGATGTAGAGAGATAAATTCATGCAATATGAAATAAACCCCATCTTGTTATCCTCGATGGCAATGATACAATACGTGTCTTGCTGCCCCTTCTGTCACTGGGAAAGAACACCGCAAGATCGAACCCAAAGCTAAGCACTTCTCCCATGGCAAGAACTACCAATCTAGTTGGCCAAACCAAACGGATAATTCGAAGAGACTTGCAAAGATAACCAATCATACATAAAAGAATTCAGAGAAGATTCAAATATTGTTCATAGATAGACTTGATCATAAACCCACAATTCATCGGTCTCAACAAACACACCGCAAAAGAAGAAGATTACATCGAATAGATCTCCACGAGAGAGGGGGTGAACATTGTATTGAGATCAAAAAAGAGAGAAGAAGCCATCTAGCTACTAACTATGGACCCGAAGGTCTGAGGTAAACTACTCACACTTCATCGGAGAGGCTATGATGATGTAGAAGCCCTCCGTGATGACGGCCCTCTCCGGCGGAGCTCTGGAACAGGCCCCAAGATGGGATCTCATGGATACAGAAAGTTGCGGCGGTGGAATTAGGTTTTTGGCTCCTGTTTTGATCGTTTGGGGTACGTGGGTATATATAGGAGGAAGGAGTACGTCGGTGGAGCACCAAGGGTCCCACGAGGCAGGGGGGCGTGCCCTAGGGGGCGGGGCGCCCCCTACCCTCGTGAGCACCTCTTTGCTTCCTTGCAGTAGGGTCCAAGTCTCCTGGATCACGTTCGGTGAGAAAATCACGTTCCCGAAGATTTTATTCCGTTTGGACTCCGTTTGATATTCCGTTTCTTCGAAACACTGAAATAGGCAAAAAAACAACAATTCTGGGCTGGGCCTCCGGTTAATAGGTTAGTCCCAAAAATAATATAAAAATGGAAAACAAAGCCCAATATAGTCCAAAACAGTAGATAATATAGCATGGAGCAATCAAAAATTATAGATACGTTGGAGACGTATCATGGAGACGCAAGCTTTCCAACCAATCAAAATATGTAGCCGTGCACCAGGAATATCACATCTATTGTTCGTCGATGATACCCTTCTATTCTTCAAAGCTAATGCCAACCAGGCTATTTATGTGAAGAATGTTATACATAGATACGCGAGGGCCACGGGCCAGCTCATAAACCCACAAAAGTGCTCTATTCAGTTTGGTGATAGTTGCCCCTTGGTGATGCAGGCGGTGGTCAGACAGGAATTGCAGGTACAAAAATCCGAGTTTGAAGGGAAGTACCTTGGATTGCCAACACCAGATGGTCGTATGCACAAGGGGAAATTCCAGATGTTGCAGGCGAGTTTGACCAAAAGAAAAATGGCATGGGGTGACACTCTCTCGCAGGCAGGGAAGGAGACTTTGATAAAATCCGTCCTGCAGGCAATTCCTACTTATATTTTGGGAGTGTTTAAATTGCCGTGCTCGGTTTGCGAGGACCTCACACGCTTAGTGAGGAACTTTTGGTGGGGTTCAAAGCATGCGCAGCGAAAGACGCATTGGCGAGCATGGGAGAAAATAATTGAACCAAAGGCCAAGGGGGGACTTGGCTTCCGTGACTTCCGCATCTTCAACCAGGCCTTGCTTGCTCGTCAAGCCTGGCGGCTACTCACCAGACCGGATTCCTTATGCTCTCAGGTATTGAAAGCAAAATATTATCCTAACGGGTCCCTTGAGGATACGGTTTTTTCAGGCAATGCGTCCCCAACATGGCACGCGACCCAACATGGCCTCGAGTTGCTTAAGCAGGGGCTTGTGTGGCGAGTGGGCAACGGTGCGAGTATCCGCATATGGCGGGACCCTGGATCTCGCGGCCCACGTCCTATAGGCCAATCACGGCGTGTGGCACATGCCGGCTCCGGCGAGTGTCAGAACTCCTCGAGGACAACGGTCGATGGCGGGTAGGTCTCCTTCAACAATTCTTCACCACCCCGGATGTGGAATGCATCTTGTCGATCAAAACCAGCCCGCAAAGACTGGATGACGTCCTAGCTTGGGCCCCTGACACCCGCGGCATCTTCACTGTACGTGGCGCGTACAACCTTGCCCTGGAAGGGCGAACCAGCACCGCCATGTGCTCCACGAGCAGGGCACCGGACGGCACTCGTGCCGTCTTGAAGGCAGTGTGGGGGTGCCCTGCTCCCCCGAAGGTACGAGTATTTGCATGGCGTGTTACAACGAACTCGCTGTCCACTCTTGAAAATAAGCTTAAGCGAAAGCTCGAGGTCTCTAATATTTGTGTTTTATGTGGAATGGAGCGGGTGGACACATTCCATGCCTTATGCAGGTGTCCCTTGGTGCGGCGATTATGATGGCGATGGCGAGCACATGGAGCATGCCAAAGGTGGATTCCATCGCCAACACAGGCTCAGAATGGATTATTCATCTGCTGGATGGGTGTACCGATGCTGAACGCCTACCAATTATAATGACCCTGTGGCGGAACTGGTACGTTAGAAATGAAGTCTATCATGAGAAGCCGGCGCCTCCCGTTGATGCATCTTGCAGGTTCCTCTCTGGATACATTGAAACACTGCTCAATATTCAGCAACACCCCCACAGCTGATGTTGTTAAGGGGAAGACAGCCATCTCCTACGGTGGATGGAGGGAGAAAGGAAAAACAAAAGCTCTCACGACGACCTGCACGCTAGCGCCGGAACGCTGGATAAAACCGCCATTGGGGTGGGCGAAGCTAAATGTTGATGGCTCATGGAAGGAAGAGGAAGGTACAGGAGGCGCAGGAATGATTTTGCGCGACCATCATGGTGCCATCATTTTTGCGTCGTGCAGGTTCATTCAGAGATGTTCGAGTGCTCTCGAGGCCGAGGTAGCGGCATGCATGGAGGGAGTGGCCCTGGCTCTTGAATGGAGCACTGAAAGTCTTATCGTCGAGACGGACTGCACGACGGCGGCGCGCATGATCAGCGCCTACGGGCAATAGGTCACCTGTAGCAGCTATGGTGGGAGAAACAAGACAGCTTCTTGCTGGTCGTCAGCATGAAATACGAGTCGTCCGGAGAGACCAGAATAAGCCTAGTAATGCACTTGCTCAAATGGGCCGCTCGTTGCCCAAAACTGCTGTGTGGCTTCGGTGCGCTCCTGAAGATGTTGACGTTTTGTGTCAACAAGACTTGAATGACCTTGCTTAAGTAATGGAAGTGTTTAATTCGCAAAAGAAAAAAAATTCCAACTCCCTACTGGGAATTTTCCTACGGATGAAAACTTATGGATCTAACCCTCCAACTAATCCCCCCCCCCCCCTAATTGCCATCTCAACTTGTAAATTAAATTCCATATAATTCATCCGTGCGTGTAGTAAAATGCCCTGGAAGCATACTATCCGAGGATATATCACTGATGGGTCATTTCATTGAAGAAACCGATTTGATCAACCTGCACCGTGTGGGTATTGTAAAATGCAATCATGCATATGTAAGGATAGAAGATACCAAAATAGAGAAGAGCTAGTCATGAGCCAATGAATTAATCATGAAATTGCCTAACTTTCCAACAATAAATTTCTTAAGAAGGGCTACTGAATTAGGCTAGGCGAGGGAAGCATGCTAATGGGAATTTCCTTCATAAGATGCGGGCAGCTCCTCTTCAGATGATCAAACTCTTGTGTCTCTACGAATGCCCTCATGTTGGCCGGATACTGGAGGAAACGGTAGCACCCATTCTTCAGCCCGTCACAGCTGTGCTGGTCAGCGAGTGTCAGGATGGTTGCTGCCGATCCAATGTCGATGCACTCGCATAGCTTCTTCTCACACATCGCCCTCAGCCGCCGGCGGTCCTACCGATCCGCTGCGATGAGCAGGTGTTGCAGAAGAACGCTCTCGTTCTCATCCACCGGAGGAGCTGGCAGTGAGTCACCGTAGATGAACCACAACATCATGTTGAATACCACAGCGTGCATGTCGTCTATCCGCACGATGGTGGCCGTGGACGACATGCCTTCTTTCATGGGGCCGAAGAGGAATGTCCTGAAGAAAGTAGAGCGGGCCGCGAGGATGCACTTGTGGGCGTTGAACGTCTCGCCGCCCACCTCAAACATGACGTCCGTGCCCACACCAGCCAGGAGAAGGTTCATAAAGTTCTGCTGCATGTCGGGCGGTGGCACCGGGATCAAGGAAGAAATTTCAATGGGGAGGACATCCTCGTCAAGGACCATGACGTCGCACCCAATGGTGAAACTCTCGTCCCTGATGAATTTCTCCAAGAACTCTGTTTTGATGACCTTTTTATGGTGGTCGCACCGGTCTCGGAACTCAAATATTTTACTGCCACCATGGATACGTGCCCGCTCTTGCTTGTCCGTAACTTCAACGAAGCTGAACTCGAAATGTGCCTTCACAGGATCTATAGTGCCCTCGACGAGGCAAAGTCGTAGAGTCACGAGGCCGCCATAAGCGTGGGGGCAGCAGTAGATGCGCCAACACTGACCGCCGATGATGAAAAAGCAAGAGCCGATGGATCCGCGAATGCGCGAGTGGCCGTCAACGACAAGCAAGTGGTACCCGCTGGCTGTGCTGGCGGTGATGATGTTGTCCTCGAGGAGCTTGCCGCCGGAGATGGCAGATCTACCCGTGAAGGACATGATGATCGATGAATCGGGTGTATCGTGATACAAAGCAAGCTCAGGATATTTATTGCGTGTGTGGCCGAATTCAGTCCGTTGGAACGTCAAGTTATTTGGAATGTCCTGTTTAATATCTGGTCGTGCCAGCTTATACCTCTGAGAAAATTCTTTCCCCAGTATGTTGACGTCCCGGATTTACCATATATACATTTATTCGCTGGAGATTCATAGTACAATACAACCGCATGTTTACCTAGTTTAGTATTGTTTGGATTTTTGCCTTTTGCATGACGCATCTCCTAACCCTGCTTTCCGTTTTCTCTCTCTTATCTCTTCTCCGCTCTATTTGTATTTTTAGTATGACTAGTTTTTGTTAGTATGACTCGGTATCGTCCGTGCGTTGCAACTTCGACACAAATATTCTATCCAAATGATAAGTGTCATATATATAGCAGGAAGCACCCCGGCGCTGACGTTTTCTACAACTAAAGTTGTCATCTAAAAAAAAACTAAACTTGCCATTTGAAATGAAAGTTGCCACGTTTGACAACTAAAGTTTTTATACCCACGTCACTAAACTTGCCATAAAAAAGTTCGAAGTAGTCATGTGCTTATGCCACATGCGTGACACTTACCAGGTCCATATTCTAAGGGAAAATTAGATTCAGCCGGCTGATAACAGCGAGACATGGACCGCCTTTCCAACCGTTCGATCAGTGTTTGATCATGCGGCACACATCATCTTCCTCACCGCACATGTTGTTTGCAACATTGGTCATGTTGCAATCAACTGAGCGCAACACAAGGCATTTTGCAGAACGCCAAGCCCATCTGCCTACTCGCTACCTCGTCCAATCCACAACCGCGACAAAGCCAGGGATAAGCGCCCCACGACGGCTGGTCTTAGACGACCGCCAGCGAAATCACCCCACCACACGCCTCCCCTCCTCCTATTCATTGCCGCGGGAGACAGCCCTTGCACTTCGCCACCATGGAGCTCCGCCACCCCTATGTCGACCCAACAGCCGAGCCCGCCTGAGTAGGCCGCCTCCAGGTCATTGTCGCTCAGCACCACCATGTTGGATCTCCGCCGTCGATTGCCTCCCCGCCGACCGGCTCAACGGATCCAACGAGGAGCGTCGCCAACCTCACCGTCGTCCTATCAGCACCTCCGGCATCGGCCACAACCACCGCGCCGTACGTTGACGCTCACCCTGCGCTTGGCCCTGCATCGTTGTTTGCAACATCACCTTCAAGACAAGTTTCTGCAACAACGATGTCGTTGCAGAATGGTGGTGGCATGATTTTGCATCACAAATAAGAATGGTGGTAGCTATATTGGATAAGTTGGACATAGGAAAATTTTGCATCACAAATAAGAACTCATACAACTCTCTATTAAAATATAAGAGCGCTTAGTTCACTAAAGTAGTGATCTAAACGCTATTGTATTTCTTTACTGAGGGAGTAATTTGCATTATGTTCACAACAATTTTTGGGGCACGTGCAAGATAGGAATTCTTCATAGAATCATAGCATTACAAACCACTCAACCAAAACAAGCAAACAACAAAGTCTGATGTATAAATTCAACAATGATACAAGATGACGATGGGGATTAGTAGATGCATGGTGTGATGTATTAATGTGTCAAACCTTGGATTCTTAGGTCTTGGCTAGTTCCCATTGGTTGGATCCAGAAGATTTGAAAGTGAAGAAGGATGCATGGCGTCGTCACCGTGTGAATTGGATCGGCAGCAGCAGGGTAGGGAGAGCGAGCAGAGGCGGCCGGGCAGGCGAGGGCACAGAATGGCGGCGGCTAATTTCTGCGTACTAATCCAGGTACGGGCTAATCACATGAGAACGCAACGCCAGGCCAGGAGACTATGAGCCGGTTGCCCAACCTGGCCGATTGTGGGCTTCACACGGGCCTTTTCCCTTTTTCTAAATTAACGTTAGAGGGCGGGGGGGGGGGGGCGTACATATAAACTAGAATATACCCCGTACGTTGTTACGGAAATTGTAGTAAGAAAAAAGATATACATAATTTGAATATTCAATTTCATTAGATTGAATGATGCATTTCTGTGTAGAAAAATACAAAAGATCTTCTGTAATAAAAATATGATCATTGGCTAGTGTTTCAGTTCCCATTGATTAAATACAGTGACCCCGCCATCCTGCAAACATCAAGATGTTTTGACTATGCAGATATACATTCAGCACACACAAATATTTACCAATGGTACATATGCTCACCCGCGAAAAAAAAGATTATGGGTGTCATATCATCAAAAAAGAGTTGCACATTTTTGTAAGCTAATTTCTTCAGTGGTCCCTTTTAACGATGCGCGATACTACTATCTGTGCATAATTGATGTAATCCTACTAACAGAATGGAGGAGCATAAGTTATCTCCAGTGAATAGTAGTCTTGCCTACCCCGAAGGGATTCAGTAACATGATTACGCAACCTGCTAGAGCAAATCAGATCAGTAGCAAATATGCAATGAATTTATACCATCTAAAAGAGCACTAAATAATTAAGTTGGGGAATCAAACCTGCATAGAAGGATATGCACGCACGCCAAGATTTGCCAATACAATACCCAAGCATCAGTACTACATGGCATCACGTACTTTTATTCATTGATGGCAGCGTGAGGGATGGGATCAATCTACGCAGCACGCACACATGTATCAGGTCCAGCCAGCGGCAGATGCTGAAGATCTTGATGAACTGGCCATGGCGAATCGAGAACGGCGACGCTGAGCGGAAAGTTGCCGAACTGTCAAGTAGGAGGAGGGCGACACTGCATACGGTGGCTGCGCAACTGAGGCGGGCGTCTTCGATCGACAACCGACTGGTTCTAGAAGCCTCCATGCTAGCAGGCGACGGGCGTGGACCGTCAGGACTTCAAATTCGTCATCTCCAGCATGCTAAGGGAGAAACCTAATTACCTGAGTACTTGATATGGTGTGGACGGAAGCTGGGGAGAACAAACTCTGATGAAGATGGAAGTTTATAGGGGAGAATCGCTCCATTTGTTACTCATGCATTTATGCAGAGAAGATGAATAGCATCGAGAATATGGACGGGGGAGTTAAGTGGGAGATGGGTGGGAGAGTTAATTAGGGAAGGCAGCGACTCCTCATTCATTGTGTGGGCCACGACAGCAGAAAACTATGACGATGCAACAGAACAGCTGATGTGGCACATGCGATGACGTGGATGCTCTGCATGTTGAGATAAATCCTATAGTGGGGATCAATCTCTTAGGTATAATAGATTTGAGGAATACGTGCATTCGCATCGCTAATCACGTAGCATCGCTCGATCGTTAGGGAGGGGGGAGGGGGGCGGGGGTGGCAAACATCAACAGTGCAGGGCATGAGGCGACGGCGATGTTTCTGCAACATGATATTTGTTGCAAAAAATTGTGCAATAAGGGTCTTGTTGCAGGAATACAAGGAAGATGTCTGAGATGATGTTGCAAATTTTGCCACAAAGGCCTTGTTGCAGGAATTTTCCATCAAGGGTCTTGTTGTAGAAATATAAGGTTATGAAACATGGGTGTTGTTTTTAACAAAGGGAATATATTAATATCACGGAGATACCAATTACCCCAGCTTGTGCAACAATGCAATACCCTAATGACACTATGGATGCACACAACCAAAAAAGAAAAAGAAGCAAAAAAAAAAGTCCCGCTACAGTGATCTAGTCTTTGAAGTAGCAGTAGAAAAACAACCAAGACAATACCTAAAGTCCAAATTCTCCAAAAGCGACGCCTTCAAAAAAGAAACAGGCACAAGCGCCGTTTTCACCTTAAATCAAGTCACGCAGGACCACCTTCTAAAAAAGGAGAAACTATTTTTTATGCTTTTTTATATACCTAGCTAAAAAAGAACAAGGAGGGAGACAGGAGAGGTCCAGCAGACTGCACTAACGAGACCTCCTCGTGCAACTGACGGCACCTGCAGCAGCAACATTAGCGTCGATGATTATATAATACTAGATGATACCCCGCGCCGTTGCTGCGGGAATTTGTAGTGATGTACAGGAGAGGATTTATGGAGTGAGTAAATAGTGAAACTACGAAATGAAATATATAAATGCATGTCTATTTGAACCTTTGGTAGAATGATATATAAAGTCAGAAGTTTTTTTATTGTGGTTGATATGTGCATTGGTAATGTACTGATATATTGAAAAATATCATTGATTGTATTAAGCTTAATTAATGATAAAAATTCATATCATTCGTACCTTGGTAGTTCTTTATTGAGTAAGAACTTGTGCCCAAAAAATCACCTTAATCGCTGTTTATTGTTGGCGAAGTGAACATCATTGGCTGCACCGTGCTAACAACCCAATTTTTTGAACTCTTATATGCTTAAATACAATAATAATGTATACATGGATATCATAGGAAAGGTTATCCTGTAATATAGGAAGCTTATCCTGTAGTATAGTAGGGTAACATAATATTTGAGTAGCAACTGAGACCTATGTTGTATGTCGGGCAGCATAAATATTTATCTATATCATCATGTCTCACTTCTCTAATAGAAGCCAAATCTCACAGAAAATCTCATCAAATGCAGCCGGAGATACATTGAAGAAATGTGTCAATGTCTCAGCGGTGGACCTCTCAATGTATTTGTTGTATGGTGCAACATGTTTTCCAGACACACTTCAGATGTGATGCAGGCGCTATGATAGTCTTCCCATACTGCATTAATAGCAAGCTTGAAATGAATATATTCCGAACTCTCTCGAACAAATTTCCTGGAACATATATATCATCTCTGAAACATGAAAGCCAGATAGATTTCTGGAATGAGTACCGTATATATAATACAACCACAATGCCTTCACATCAAAACTGCACAAATAATTGGAAAATAAGTGTTCTCATACCACATTTACTGAATGTTCCAAGGTACATGGAACATATTGTGCAAATCCAAAGAAACATATAAAACTGAAAGACAATGACCAGATGATATCAAAAGGAAGCACCATATACGTATTGAAAGAGCAATATACAGTCTATGCTTTTACATATTTACATGCAGAGAACAAATATATATAACAAACCAGTAGATCATCAATGGATAGCAACACAAAAGGCATCGGATAAATGGTGAGAAATCAACGGACAAATTAACGGTGAGAGAAATGATCTGGTGCACAGGCGCGAGATATCTGCAGGCTGATTTCATGAAGCGAAGGTGAGTGAATATTTCTCATGCAGGCCATTGATTAACTAAGAATAGAAGTACTCCGGAAGTCCAGGTCAACATGTTGAAATTTAAGCAACCATCAGATGGCATGAACAACATCAGCTTGGGAGCCTAAACGGAGGAGAATTAAAGTCGATTGAGAACAACTTCGTCGTCTTGCTCACCACTTGCACGAGCTCAGATCAACAAAAAGGAAAAATTGCAGTCGCGCCGGAGTTGAGAGCCGTCGAAGGCAAGGGAGCGGCGGTCGGACCGTAGTCGGAGAGCCGTGAAAGGCGAGGGAACTGGTGGTCGCGCCATAGTCGGAGAGCCGTCGGAGGCGAGGGGGCCGGTGGTCGCGCCGTAGTCGGAGAGCCGTCGAAGGTGAGAGAACAGGTGGTTGCGCTGGAGGAGCACACAGGGAAGGGGACCACAATTCGAGATAACCCCGCGGAAAGCCGGCGGAGAAAACCAGTGGCTGGGGGTATGTCTCACACGAGACAGTTGTGGCATGGGAGAACGGCGGAGGAGGCATGGAAGATGAGATGTGCAGCTGTAAAGCCCGCTCTGTTCGCTGGAGAGAAAATGCGGTGGGGAGGAGATTAAGATGAGGCATCTGGGCTCTTAGGCTGCCTCGTCCGTTTCAGAAATCAGAAGACGGAAGAGGAAACGACCTTTAGGGGATGGTACCTACTAAAAAAATGAATGAAACTTCTTATTGGCCAGCTTGTGCTCGGTAATGGAATGCATGCGGGCAATAGTTGCTGATGTGGCTGGATGCATTGACGTGGGCAGATGCATGTCAAGATAAATAGGGGTGGGATGAGTGGGACATGTGTGGTGATGTGGATTGCTTGCATGTTAAGATAATTGAGAAAGTGGGGATGAACTTCTTAAGTATATAGGATACCAAACCAATGCAAACAGGCACGGGTGCACTATTTAATTTGTAGCACGCCTGCACGTTCACATTTAACATGCCAGTGTCATCAGAATAAGAAGACCCATTTAATCCCTCGAAAAAAGGCCCACTTAAGATCTTGACCTCCTCTGATTTGTTTCCACAGTCCTTATCTCTACCTATTAATAAACCACCGATTGCTTCTGGTCGTCCGTCGTCAGTCTTTTTGCAAAAAAGTCCCCCTGTTTCTTAGAAATTAAGCCGCAGTCCTCGTCATAAGTCAGCCTGAACCGGTACGGAAGAGAGAAAAAAAATAGCTCAGCCGCCCGCACCACCCTGCCTCCTCGATCCATCTCCACCTCCAGCCGCCGCCACCTCCTGCCCCGCCGCGCCTCACCGCGCCCCTCCCGACACCGCCGTGCGTCGCCCGTCCCCGACACTGCCACCTCCTGCCCCGCCGCGCCTCACCGCGCCCCTCCCGACACCGCCGTGCGCCGCCCGTCCCCGACACCGCCACCTCCTGCCCCGCCCCGCCTCACCGCGCCCCTCCCGACACCGCCGTGCGCCGCCCGTCCCCGACAATGCCACCTCCTGCCCCGCCCCGCCTCGCACCCCCTGCCGCCTCCACCTCCCACCCCGCCCCGCCGCGCGCCGCCCCTTGAACTTCGTCGACGGCCGAATCCAGGATAGCAGCGGCGGGACCTTGCAAGGCGTCGGGGGTTCTCGGGGGCGGCACCATGGTTGCTCTGGCGTGCTGCTGGAAGAAAAGGAGGGAGGACGAGGGAGAGGGAGAGAGAAAACTGGGAGGAAGGAGAGAAACGAGGGTAGGCACGGGCTCCCAGGGGGAGATGGACGAGGACGAGGACGGTCTGGTGCGCTGCTGGTGCAGGGAGGGCAGGTGAGAGGGACGATTGCTCTGTATGTTGTGCGTTGCTGGTGTGCTCCTGTTAGTTGCATATTATACTGCTGCTTTCTTGTTGTTTGTTGATTGATGCTGCTGATGCTACTATTTTGATGCAGCAGCTGCTAATTTCATGTGGAGGAGACGCAGGGGCGGACGGCGAGCGAATTGAATCTGGACATTCACCCAGGGAAGCAACATATATCTTCTGATCTTTGTCTTGCCTCCGGTGCAATTTCAGTTTGTCCAGTAGTGCTCTTGACAAATTTCTAGAATGAAGAATGAAATACTTGGAGATAGGCCACCAATTCGGTAAGAATATATATGTCATGGATCTGCTTATAACTATTTTACCGTGCTTAAATTTGGTCGGCAATTTTTAGGCTGTACTGCAGCCTAAATGTGCTCCTGCTTGTTGTTGCTATGCATTTTATATTTCCTGATGTATTATCATTTTTCCCGTTTTTAATCAGTTTGGGGCTTCTAAGAAGAGAAAGTGAATAACTGAATGTGATGGCAGGTGTTGAACTCAGGTTTACACATTGGTGCACATGATGTGTCAATCAAACATACTATAGCCCTCATATAATGGCTACTGCTGTTTGCAAAGTAAGAATCGAATGATGCAAAGAGATTTATGTTGTAGAAGAACTTACAAGGTAGTCTCTGAAGCCCTTTCATTGGAATTTGACGAAATTCACAACCACATAGGTCACACACAATTTAAGCCTCCATGGTATTAAATATGCCATGTCTGTCGGTCCTCTGTTTAGAAATGTTTTAGTCACATATTCTTATGTATTACGGTATGACAAAATTAGAACTTCAGGCCGTTGTTAACCGTGTTTCTCCTTTGTTGGTCTTCTCTTAATTTGTTTGTTTGCTTCAGGATGCCCCTAATTTTCTAACAAATGCATGTGAGTAAAGATTACAATGGCTCAAATAGCATGTAGATTTAATAAACCGAATAATTGATTGTTGGTGTTGTTTTACTGATTAGCTTAGAAGCAGAGACTTAGCATGGGGGACTGCCGCTTGAAGAGATGCAAATGTTGCAACTTCACCAGAGGTTCTATGTTGGAAGTTGTGTGTGTCGGTGGTTCAAGGTTCTTTCCCTTATTCTATTTTTCTCTCTGCAGTTTCTGTGTAATATATGATTTATTCGTTCTAAAAGTTGTATGGTAACGGGCGAGCCTAATCTGAAAATATATTAGGAAAAAGCATGTAAGCTGAAGCCTGGAAAAATGCAGTATGAAAAATGCCTTGATATTCAGTAGCAGTAGTGAGAACATGTATATATTCTGTTGGTGAAAAGTTTTCAGATATACAGTAGTAGTAGCAGTAGAAATGCGCTAGGGGATGTGAACGCCATAGAAATAGCAGAGGCCTACCTTGATATCTGAAAAACACCTTGATATTCAGTAGCAGTAGCAGAATGAAATGCGCCAGGTTTTCTGTTATATAGTCCTTTTGCCCTGTGTTTAATTATTACATGCGCTGCACACTGATCCATGTATATATTCTGTTGGTGAAAAGTTTTGACTATCGAGTTTCGTCAGATATGAGTTTTAGAAATTTTCAGTTACTTTTCTATGCCTACATTCATCTCTGAACCGTTGTGATGTAGATTGTAATACTGTGTGTAAAATATGTCAGTCCATGTGCGAGATCTTCTTTTCAAGATGGCAACCATGATTGTATCATATATGTGTAGTTAATGTGTTTGCATTAGAGCTTTCATAGGGAAATTGCATAAGTTCTTATAAAACCATCTTGTCACACACATTTTTCTGAATGGCAGCTGCAAGTGCCAGGTAGCAGCTTGCACTAGGTTGATTTGAATAGTTACTCTTCTTTTGCACTGGTACTGAAACTTGGCAGTTCACAAGGATTGGCACCATGGACTGGAGAATTGTCGCAAACAACATGGACACACCAGGGGCAGGGGCTGCATGCTGCCAAGTCCAAGGCGACTGCCAAGAAGACTGGGCTCGATGTAGTGACCGAGGAGGCGCAGGCCGCAGGGTATGCTCTTCTAATTAGTATGATGATTTGCATATGTACCAATGCTACTCTCAATGGATTTGCTAACAATCTTCATATTTTCGCATTGAATGTGGAGCTATAAACATATATATGTTTCAGTAGTCATTCAGTAGTGGTCCAGTCGTAATACCTAGCAAGTACCATGCTAATCAGAAAATTTCTTGATCAAGTTTATTATTATTTCCATTGCACCATACTTTATTTCCATGGTATCAAGTTCTACAAATGCATGTTCTGGTACAATATTTGTTTTTTCAGATGCAGTCTTTTTTGCTAATAAATCTATAGTTCAATCTGGATTCAAAATCTAAGAAATTTATGGCCTGGTGTTGATAGTTGCAGTTACACACTGATGGAGTGTGTTTACTTTTTGTTAATAGAAACAGAGAAGCTGATTATTCTGTTTGCACGACGGGTATCCCAAATTCTAATTCAAACATTAGTGATGATATAACAATGTCGTCTGCCAAATTGTGATTCGGGCGAGCCTAGCTTAGCTGGGAACCACCGGAGATTGTGTGGTGCACGGGAGACAGAGGCTCCACCGGATATTTTGTCGTGCCCACTAACAACAATGACATGGATAGTGAAGTCATTGCTGGACATGATTGCACTATTTGTAATTTGTTGGGTAGTCCTATTTGGTGGATTGTATCTTCAATATATCCGATCTTTCTCTACAAGGAGCCTACAGTTTGTAATGTTGTATTTCTAAAGAAACCCTGGCATCAGTTGAAATTGTTATCTTAATCCGCTGAAAAATATGTAATCTTGTTTTTGTCTTGATGATATGAAGAGGATGGATGTATTGTTGTGGCATCTTAAAATTAATAGTGATCTCGAAGTTTTCTTACAATACAATGCATTGTGGTAATCCAAGATTGTGGCGTCTGATTTGTTTTGTCTTGGCAATGGAACCGCCATTCCGATCATTCTAAAAAAAGAGGATAGGTGTGTGATTGTCAGAGTAACCACACCACAAAGAAAAGAAAGTGGCGCGACTACCTGAGACAGCAGGATGATCCCTAGGACAGTGTTAATGCATCTGGTTAAGAGTTACAATTGTGCTTGAGTTTACATATGCTAGCATTTGTATATATGTTAGATATGGGCATAAAGAGGCGACACCAAAGAGTGTGTCGATGATTAGTTAAGAGTCTGACCATTCCAGCAATTATCTTTAAGTAAGACTACAATTCTAAGATGTGTTCTCGCTTTTTTCTTCGATCAGATTTTGTCTTCTTTTTCCTATGACTCAAGATTGTTATAGTAGTCATCCATAGATAAGACTGTAATCTGACGGTGGTCTACAAGAAGGTGAAGTTGATGCTCTTTCGGTGGTACCTCGTCAGTCAGATCATTCATTTAAAGGTGTTGATGCTCTTTTAGTGGTATTCGACAACCTAGCAAATCATTCCTTTAGAGGTGCCTCTAGCATTCTATTTTTATTTTCACTGAAATGTTGTGCTGGTTCTTTGCTGCATCAAAATATTTCATTTGTAATCCTTTTCCTAATGGGGCCAAATTATCTTGTCACTGCAACTTCATGACACTTGAATTTATCTGTTCATCTTCAATCAATCTTCAACAATGAATTAAATCTTTTTAAGAGTTATAAATGTTTTTCTTTGTTCATAACCTTTAGTGTAAATTCGTTTTTTTGCTTGATTGCAGATTTTGTGAACTTTCCCTATGGTATAAGAAAGAAAATCTTTTTATTAGCTTTGGAATGTTACACTTTGCTTTAATTGCTTTGTTGAATGTCTGCACTAGGAGAATTACAGTTTCTCATGTCATGCAATTGGGAAGATCTCGATTGGTGGTTTACACATTTCTTCAACAGGTGCACGGGTACTTATTTTCCCGCCGCAACGCACGGGCACATTTCCTAGACAATGTCACTCCTGCTGTCATGTCATGTTTGCTAATACTTATGGAGCTGTAAAACGATGTTTTTATTTTATAAGCTAGCCCTTCTTATTATGTTTCAGAAGATCGATGATACCCATTACATTACTACAGTGTAATACGCAGAACCTGAGTTTTGGTTGCCAAGAAAATGTATGTGCTAATTCCACAAGAAATTTGTGTTTGAAAAATTATCACTTTATCAGGGCAATATCTTTTATATGCTTAATGAAATCGAATATGATGCTAGATTTGCAGATGACTAAGCGACATAGAAATTCTTGATTTTGTGTTGATGTTTCCGATGGATTCTTTTGTCATATGACATCAGGATGTAGGATGATTGGGTGCACAAGCTTTCTATGAAACATCCAGATCCCGGCAGCGACGTCCTCTGGCATAGTGACAAACGAAGGCAGGGGATAGAGCAGAGCGGGAGGGGTATTGGGTTGATACCGTTGTGGGCATTGTCAGTGCCATGATGGTGGTCAATACACACAGGAGATTCTATTCCTGTGGGCGGATTAAACAGAGCTGAGTAAACTTCATCCATAGAAGATGCATGTGCTGACTAAGTTTAGAGGAGAGAGTGGTTCTTTATTCTGTTCAAACGCGGATTCATGGAGTACCAAATGACTTCTCCTTATTGTACAGGAGTGCTATTGAGAGGCTCATATCTTTGCGATTTTATTACAGGGAGCTGAACCGCTTCTTAACCTGTCATAAAAGACGCCATTGTGGGGGTTCCACTACTGCAAAACTACATTCAGAGCAATCTCTGTGACTTCTGAAGAAAAATAACTGCTATTTGCATTCCTTTTGCGTTTGCACGGAAACCATTGTACTTCCATTTTCATTGCCAGTACTTTCCATACTTGCATATTTCTTATGCACCTTATGACCTGTTGTTGGCCTATTATAATTTCCTTTTCATTGAAGGTAATGGTAAAAAATAAGAATATGCTACTTTGCGACGCACACATGTCATGTTTAACCAGCTGACTTCTTGGATGGTTTATGGTATTCCTCAAGATCATTAGTACCAACAATGTTTTTTCTCATGAATGGCCCATGGTAATTTTATATTGTTTTGCTACTTGAAAGTTGTTTGAGTGGCTAAATTATTTTTCAGGTTTCTAAGAACATATTATTTATTTCTGTTGCATGGATCCTGGCATGCTGACAACAAATTCTTATTTTGAGCCGGATTGTATACTGGACCGAGGTTCTACAGCGGTTGGTTTGCTAGGACTATTACGTGAAGCAGTGTAAGCTCAATTGTCAATACTGAAGAATTCGTTAGAGGAAAGTGCCACAATTTGGAGCTCCGGGAGATTTTTTGAGGTAATGGAAGGTAGTGAATATCTCAGTTATATAAAACCAACATAAGCTTTTGGGCAGCAACATTAGAAGGATCTTTTTTACAGGTTTCATCCAATCCTGAGAAAACAACTTGCTTTTACAAGGCAATCTAGAATAATGTGACCTTGGCAGATTATGTCCATGAAAAAGGTAATGGCCTGTAGGAGACTAGCTGTTTGTTGAGTGAGGAAAGGGGAAACAAATGAGCGACTGACAGTGTTATCTGTAGCCAAGGAACGGGAGGTCAAAGATAGAGCTCAGATGTATTAATGGAGATGCCACACAAATTATCTCCTGAAGCGAGCCACAATGTTCAAAGTTGCATTGGCAAGAGTATGCATCTACCGTCATGTACCTGAAGTGCGGCGTTGTGCTACAATACTCTTAAATATTTGTGATAAATTTAATTTCCCGTTACAACGCACGGGCACTTTTTGCTAGTACACCCTAAAGTCATTAAAAGGCGATTAGCGTTGCCGGCCGCCCCTCTGCTGCCTCCTGCCTCGGTGTAATTCTCCTACGGTCTAGCTAACTAGCCACCCAAGGTTCATTGATCGCCGGTAGTGAGTTGCAGATTAGTCTACCATGTCATTCGCCGGTGTATCTGTCGTCACCGTGAGCTCCTAGGCGCTGACAGCTCTCCTACCTGCCCCAGCGCCAACGGGTACCACTTGCTTGTCGTCCAAGGCCACTCGCGCATGCGCGAATCCAACATATCTCACTGTTTCTCCGTCGGAGGCTACCGCTGGAAAATCGTGTATAATCCTGCACTTTATGACCTGGGCGAAAACGGGCGTCGTAGTACTTTGTGTTTTTCTCGACGAGAAAGTAGACACCACAGAAGGGCCCATGAAGGCGCACATCAAGTTTAGCTTCGTTGACGCGACTGACAAGCAAGAGCTGGCACGTATCCATGGTAGCAAAATACTAGAGCTACGAGGCGAGTGCACTGATGCGTTTAAGTACATCGAGAGGGCAGTCTTGGACAAACATCTCAAGAACGACAGTTTCACCATCCGGTGCGACGTCGTGGTCCTAAATCGAACATGGGACACCGCATTCATTACAGTGCCACCTTTCAACATGCAACAGAACTTCACCGACTTTCTCCAGGCTGGGGAGGGCACCGACGTGGTCTTCCATGTGAGCCACAAGACATTCACCACTCATATGTGTATTCTCGCGGCCCGGTCTACGGTCTTTAGGGCAGCTATCTTTGGCCCCATGAAGGAAGGTACGTCCACGACCGCCACCGTGCATATAGATGATATGGATGCTACGGTATTCAAGGCCATGCTTGGGTTCATCTACAGTGACTCATTTCCAGTGATCGTCGCGGATGAAAATGAGGGCGCCCTGCTGCAGCACTTGCTCCTCGCGGCAGACAGGTACAACCTCCCAACACTTCGGGCGATGTGCGAGAAGAAGCTTCGTGAGCACATAGACGTGAGCACGGTGACCTCCATACTAGGGCTTGCCGAGCAGCATGGCTGTGACGGGCTGAAGAAGGCGTGTTGCAAGTTCCTCCGGTGTCCGGACAACCTGAGGGCAGTGGTGTCCACGAATGGCTTTGATGATTTCTGCAGGAGCTGCCCCACTCTTATGAAGGACATGATCCTTGGCATTCTACCGGCAAAGTAGGACTTCTCCATATTAATGTTAGCTCTTCATATATTCCGTCAATTTTTTCGCGTGCCTTGTTTACTCTCTTTGTCATTGCAGAAGGAAATGGAAAAGGAAATGAAGGCTCTTCAAATTCGATCTAGAAGATTGTAGTAGCCGACGTGTTTTGCAGGTCAAGGTGGTGGGTGCCCTTGGATCACTCATGGATGAGGTCGTCTGCTTTGCAACGAATTGCTTTCTTCAGTTTCGTACCTTTGTTGCTCGCTACGTTGTAGCATGTGTGCGGATGTTTCCTAAAAGTTTCCTGTAAGAGGGGATCTTCGTATCCTCCAGGATGTTGCTATTTCTTTACATGCTGCACTTTGGAACTTTGTGCAAACATCTAGTGATTTCCTTAATTAAATTGGGAGAGAAATTATTTTTTTAAGAAAAAGTAGGAGAAAAGGTGTTTTCACTTCGTTTTTGCCCTTTTAATTCTATTATTTCCTAGGATTGGAGATTTAAATTTAAAATATGGCTTATTCATTGGAAACGATGGAGTTGGAGTTAACCTAGATATATCCAAAACTTCTAAGAGACAAGGCGTACATTTTTAGATACATTAAAACTGAGAACCCTCCCAGCCCTTTTAGGCCATCAACATTTCTAATCATTGGATCGCCACGTCTAATCATTTTCGGTCGTCAGATTTGTTGTTAGTCCCACCTAAATCTCGTGTGCATGCTAACTCGCGTGTCAGGCTACACTGAACTTTTCGGGCTGCTGCTCCGGTGGCTTTTTTGGGCATCTTACGTTCAATTGGGCCTACTGGCCTACTGGCCTGCACTACCATTGTAAAACAAAATGTAGAAATTGCTCGGTTGCTACGTCTGCGAGAAAAAGGAGAAGGAGATCCGGCGCTCCGCATGCGAGACAAAGAAGGGGATCCAGCGCCGCGCGAGAGGTGAGAGGCCGGTGCGGGCGGTTGCTGCGAGAGAAAGAGGAGCGGGTGGATAGATCAGTCTTGGCTCTCATGGCACTGGTGCACCCTATCTGTCCGGCGGCGAGTGATGTCGCCACTGCCACATGTACGACCCCCATCTCTCTTGCCTCATGATAGCTTGCTCGCCTCACTACTAGGAAAAGGGCTATAACTAATATCGACATTAATGACGCACCACATATGTAGTGCGCCACTGCTATATAGCAGTGGCGCACCATGTGTAGGTACGCCATTAATGTCCATATCACTAATAGCGTACCACACCCACGGTGCGCCACTACTAACATTTTTTTTCCAAACTAGTAATGGCGCACCAGGACATAGTGCGCCACTACTAGTTTTAACTAGTAATGGCGCACCACACACTCTGTGCGCCACTATTAACAAATGTTTTTTTTTACTTTTTTTTTTCAAAACTAGTAATGGCGCACCAGTGTATAGTGCGCCATTACTAGTTCAAACTAGTAATGGCGCACCACAACCACGGTGAGCCACTACTAACATTTTTTATTTTTTTGCAAAAGTTAGTAATGGCACACCACGTAACAGGTGCGCTATTAGTAACCGTTACTAATGGTGCATTGTTAGGTGGTGCGCCATTACTAACTTTCTTTGCACCCCACCCCCCCCCCCCCCGACGCTTTTCAGTTTTAGAAAAAATTAATAATAGTTCCCTGTGATATGTGGTCTAGTTGTTGGGAAAATTTACAAATATGAATTTCGACTTTATTTGCAGAATCTCTCTGGAATTTGTAAAATGGGCATAACTTTTGCATACGAACTCGGATTAAAAAGTTTTCTATATGAAAAATCATCTACGAAAAGTTACATCCGAATTTAACCGGGGAACCCCGTTAACATTTTCAAAATCCTCAAAAACCTAACAGAAGTTACGGGGCTTTTAAGATCTGGGGGAATGAATTCAAACTTACTAGTGGCGCACCATTTGCTAGGTGCGCCACTAGTAACAGAAAAATTGGTTTCATTTTTTTTGTTTTTTTTCAAAATATGATACGTAATATGACCGGGAAGTTTGAAATATTTTTCAAAATTTCATCACACTCATGAACATGAACAAAGTCCTAGACATCAACAAGGTTTAATAGGATTGATATGATAGATATATCAACAAGTGTGTAAGTGAGCTGGTGCTGGGGTTGGATAGAACTGCGAAGTTAAGCGTGCTTGGGCTGGAGTAGTGTGAGGATGGGTGACCTTCGGAAGTTTGACCACGGAGTGCGATTTGACTTGAGATTAAGCATATTGACCGAGATTAAGCCATAGTGACCCGAGATTAAGAAAAAAAAAAATTGAATTTTTTTTGAAAATTTTGAAAAAATTATTTTTTGAAAAAAATTGTTAGTAATGCGCACTTCTATGTGGTGCGCCATTACTAAGTCAGATAGTAATGGCGCACTTCTACGCATACTAATGGCGCACTATAGGTGCGCCATTACTATCTATTAGTATTTGTTACTAGTGGCGTGATAATAGTGGCGCACCTGTAGTGCGCCATTAATGGCAAAAACAGGTGCGCCACTAATTAGCCTTTTCCTAGTAGTGTTCAGTCTCCCACTTGCACTAGAGTCTCATCCCGCGCAGGTCCTGTGCCTAACGCTGCCGGTGGAGCGGAGACTCTGGGTCTGTCGCCACCGCAATGTAAGCATATCTCCGTCGATCCATCTCTTTTCGTTTTCGGCGTTAGTAGAAGAACCTAGCCACCCCTACTTGCTTCGATTCTTCATTTTTCGTGGGAATAACGCACGAAGGTGTGTGGTAGTCGGCAAGGCAGAATTAGCGCCCTAGGATATACTCAGCAACTTTTGAGGGGCCAGTTGTATTTTTTTTTATTTTCTTTATTAATTCTTTCATTTCTAATGATGTTGCTATTTTGATTCCTTGAGTGAGTCTGTTACTCCTCATTCTTGGAAAGGTGAACGCGATCAACACCCGTGCATTGTGAATCAGTCAATGTAATACATCATGCATGTGCCAAAGGGGCACATATTGAGGATGACTATGTTGCTCTACTTATTCCTAGCCTACGGTGTCGACAAGCTTTCTTCTTGCTTTGTTGATGTGTAATTTTTACGTTTACTGTGATCTTAGTGGTGCTTGGTTGATTCACTGGTTTTCGTTATGTGATTTTAAGCTTGTTGATGTTGGGGCTACGGTTTAAGTTTAACGAAATTAAGTTTTGATGAATCATGAAAGTGGCATGAAGATGTTATTGGGTGGGATTCTGACTACAAGGATTGAATTCATTTTGAGCTTCATTATACCATGCCGGTCTTTTCTCTTCATATTTAATTTCGTATGTTGGCTATGTCGTGGCATCTACAATATGTATATTATCACTATGGCAGGATATATCCTTCGTGAACTGTTTGTGTTGGCTTTGATACGATGTAAGGTAATCATATTTTTGATTGTGGTTCAGTTCTGAGAGGGTATGGCTGAGAAAAAAAGTCCACTAACTCCATATCAAGTAATTGTTATGTTATCTAGTTGGCAATAAAACTGTGCTAGATTTGCATCTGAAATTAGGTCTGTATAACTATGTACATATAGGAAAATCTCTATAACTTTGAAGTACAATAATGATATGCAAAATTATTGCTTGTGATTTGGAATAAAAACATTGTAGCACTCGTTTTTAGTTTTTTTTTCACACTTTTTAGTTGGTTTGGGCAAATAAACCTTTTTCTCTGTTTTTGTTCTTAAGGTATTTGGATGATAGTTGTTCAAATCCTCTTACTTGAGTCAATAATGATATTGCAAATTAGCGATAGTGAGTTTGGAATAAAACATTGTAAGAATCTTTTTTCTTTTTATCACTGTATTTGCATAACATTCTCTTGTCTTAGGTTTTGGTGAGATAATGTTCAATTGTATTGTCCTTATTTCTTAGGATTATTATTTCTATGTTCATTTTAGAGATAAAATGTCTTGCATTTTCTTCGGTTGGTTGCCAATTGAATTCTACTCATATTGCTTTCTTCTTCAGAACATATTACCGACCTTCGTGAGATGGGAATTGCTAGCATCTTATCTGGGTCTGAGTCAAAATTCTTGTACGGCTTTGTTGTGGGAACGTAGCAGAAATTCAATTTTCCTACGTGTCACCAAGATCTATCTATGGAGACGACAGCGGAAGGAGGTGCATCTACATACCCTTGTAGATCGCTAAGCGGAAGCGTTCAAGTGAACGGGGTTGATGGAGTCGTACTCGTCGTGATTCAAATCACCGATGATCCTAGTGCCGAACGGACCCTCCGCGTTCAACACACGTACAGCCGGAGTCTCCCATGCCTTGATCCAGCAAGGAGGAGGGAGAGGTTGATGGAGATCCAGCAGCACGACGGCATGGTGGAAGTAGCGGGATTCCAACAGGGCTTCGCTAAGCGCTGCGGGAGGAGGATGTGTCACGGGAGGGAGAGGGAGGCGCCAGGCCTTAGATTGGTTTGCTCCTCCTTTTCCCCACTATATATAGGGCCAAGGGAGAGGGGGAGGCGCAGCCCTTGCCCCTTCCTCCAAGGAAGGGTGCGGCCAAGGGTGGGGAGGAGTCCATCCTCCCCAAGGCACCTCGGAGGTGCCTTCCCCTTTTAGGACTCTCCTTTTTCCCATCTCTTGGCGCATGGGCCTCTTGGGGCTGGTGCCCTTGGCCCATATAGGCCAAGGCACACCCCTACAGCCCATGTGGCCCGGGGCAGGTGGCCCCACCCGGTGGACCCCCGGGACTTCCGGTGGTCCCGGTACAATACCGTGACCCGAAACTTGTCCCGATGGCCGAAACAGGCACTTCCTATATATAATTC
Source organism: Triticum urartu (assembly GCF_003073215.2). Lineage (NCBI taxonomy): Eukaryota > Viridiplantae > Streptophyta > Magnoliopsida > Poales > Poaceae > Triticum > Triticum urartu. The sequence goes on from NC_053028.1 coordinate 703,406,909, forward strand.
TTTACCTCCGGACCATTCCGGAACTCCTCGTGACGTCCGGGATCTCATCCGGGACTCCGAACAACATTCGGTTACTGCATATACATATCTTCACATACCCTAGCATCACCGAACCTTAAGTGTGTAGACCCTACGGGTTCGGGAGACATGCAGACATGACCGAGACGTCTCCGGTCAATAACCAACAGCGGGATCTGGATACCCATGTTGGCTCCCACATGTTCCACGATGATCTCATCGGATGAACCACGATGTCAAGGACTTAATCAATCCCTTATACAATTCCCTTTGTCTTCGGTACGATACTTGCCCGAGATTCGATCGTCGGTATCCCGATACCTTGTTCAATCTCGTTACCGGCAAGTCTCTTTACTCGTTCCGTAACACATCATCCCGTGATCAACTCCTTGATCACATTGTGCATATGATGATGTCCTTACCGAGTGGGCCTAGAGATACCTCTCCGTTCACGGAGTGACAAATCCCAGTCTCGATTCGTGCCAACCCAACAGACACTTTCGGAGATACCTGTAGATGCACCTTTATAGTCACCCAGTTACGTTGTGACGGTTTGATACACCCAAAGCATTCCTACGGTATCCGGGAGTTGCACAATCTCATGGTCTAAGGAAAGGATACTTGACATTAGAAAAGCTATAGCATATGAACTACACGATCTAGTGCTATGCTTAGGATTAGGTCTTGTCCATCACATCATTCTCCTAATGATGTGATCCCGTTATCAACGACATCCAATGTCCATGGTTAGGAAACCGTAACCATCTATTGATCAACGAGCTAGTCAACTAGAGGCTCACTAGGGACATGGTGTTGTCTATGTATCCACACATGTATCTGAGTTTCCTATCAATACAATTATAGCATGGATAATAAACGATTATCATGAACAAGGAAATATAATAATAACTAATTTATTATTGCCTCTAGGGCATATTTCCAACAGTCTCCCACTTGCACTAGAGTCAATAATCTAGTTCACATCGCCATGTGATTAACACTCACAGGTCACATCGCCATGTGACTAACATCCAAAGAGTTTACTAGAGTCAGTAGTCTAGTTCACATCACTATGTGATTAACACTCAATGAGTTTTAGGTTTGATCATGTTGCTTGTGAGAGAGGTTTTAGTCAACGGGTCCGAACCTTTCAGATCCGTGTGTGCTTTACAAATCTCTATGTCATCTCCTAGATGTAGCTACCACGCTCTATTTGGAGCTATTCCAAATAACTGTTCTACTTGGAGCTATTCTAAATTGTTGCTCCATTATACGTATCCGGTATCTCTACTCAAAGCTATCCGGATAGGTGTTAAGCTTGCATCGACGTAACTCTTTACGACGAACTCTTTTACCACCTCCATAATCGAGAAAATTCCTTAGTCCACTAGTTACTAAGGATAACTTTGACCGCTGTCCCGTGATCCATTCTTGGATCACTCTTGTACCCCTTGACTGACTCATGGCAAGGCACACTTCAGGTGCGGTACACAGCATAGCATATTGTAGAGCCTACGTCTTAAGCATAGGGGATGACCTTCGTCCTTTTTATCTATTCTGCCGTGGTCGAGCTTTAAGTCTTAACTTCATACCTTACAACTCAGGCAAGAACTCCTTCTTTGACTGATCCATCTTGAACACCTTCAAGATCATGTCAAGGTATGTGCTCATTTGAAAGTACCATTAAGCGTTTTAATCTATCCTTATAGATCTTGATGCTCAATGTTCAAGTAGCTTAATCCAGGCTTTCCATTGAAAAACACTTTCCAAATAACCCTACATGCTTTCTAGAAATTCTACATCATTTATGATCAACAATATGTCAACATATACTTATCAGAAATTCTATAGTGCTCCCACTCACTTCTTTGGAAATACAAGTTTCTCATAAACTTTGTATAAACCCAAAATCTTTGATCATCTCATCAAAGCATACATTCCAACTCCGAGATGCTTACTCCAGTCCTTAGAAGGATTGCTGGAGCTTTGCATACTTATTAGCATCTTTTCAGGATTGACAAAACCTTCCGGTTGTATCACATACAACCTTTCCTCAAGAAAATCGTCGAGGAAACAATGTTTTGACATCCTATCTGCAAGATTTCATAAATAATGCAGTAATCACTAATATAATTCCAACACACTCTTAGCATCGCTACGAGTGAGAAAGTCTCATCGTAGTCAACTCCTTGAACTTGTCGGAAAACATCTTAACGACAAGTCGAGCTTTCTTAATGGTGACATTTACCATCATTGTCCGTCTTCCTTTTAAAATCCATCTGTACTCAACAGCCTTACGACCATCGAGCCGTTCCGCCAAAGTCTACACTTTGTTTTCATACATGGATCCTCTCTCGGATTTTATGGCCTCGAGCCATTTATCGGAATCTAGGCCCACCATCGCTTCTCCATAGCTCGTAGGTTCATTGTTGTCTAGCAACATGACTTCCAAGACAGGATTATGTACCACTCTGAAGTAGTACGCATCCTTGTCATCCCACGAGGTTTGGTAGTGACTTGATCTGAAGTTTCATGGTCACTATCATAAGCTTCCACTTCAATTGGTGTAGGTGCCACAGGAACAACTTCCTGTGCCCTGCCATACACTAGTTGAAGAGACGGTTCAATAACCTCATCAAGTCTCCACCATCCTCCCACTCAATTCTTTCGAGAGAAACTTTTCCTCGAGAAAGGACCCGATTCTAGAAACAATCCCTTATTGCTTTAGGATCTGAGACAGGAGGTATACCCAACTGTTTTGGGTGTCCTATGAAGATGCATTTATCCGCTTTGGGTTTGAGCTTATCAGCCTGAAACTTTTCCATATAAGCGTCGCAGCCCCAAACTTTTAAGAAATGACAGCTTAGGTTTCTCTAAACCATAGTTCATACGGTGTCATATCATCGGAATTACGTGGTGCCCTATTTAAAGTGAATGTGGTTGCCTCTAATGCCTAACCCATAAACTATCGTGGTAATTTGATAAGAGACATCATGGTATGCATCATATCCAATAGAGTGCAGTTATGATGTTCGGACACACCATCACACTATGGTGTTCCAGGCTGTATCAGTTTTGAAACAATTTCCACAATGTCTTAATTCTGTGCCAAACTCGTAATTCAGATATTCATCTCTATGATCATATCATAGATCTTTTATCCTCTTGTCACGACGATCTTTCAACTTCACACTGAAATTACTTGAACCTTTCAATAATTCAGACCCGTGATTCATCAAGTAAATATACTCAACATCTACTCAAATCATCTGCGAAGTAAGAACATAACGATATCCACTACATACCTCAGCACTCATTGGACCGCACACATCAAAAATGTATTACTTCCAACAAGTTGCTTTCTTGTTCCATTTTACTGAAAACGAGGCTTTCAGTCATCTTGCCCATGTGGTATGATTTGCATGTCTCAAGTGATTCAAAATCAAGAGAGTACAAAACGGTCCATTTGCATGGAGTTTCTTCATGCATATATACCAATAGACATGGTTCGCATGTCCCAAACTTTTCAAAAATGAGTGAGCCCAAAGATCCATCAACATGGAGCTTCTTCATGCGTTTTATACCGATATGACTTACGTGGCAGTGCCACAAGTAGGTGGTACTATCATTACTATCTTTTGGCATGAACATGTGTATCACTACGATCGAGATTCAATAAACCATTCATTTTAGGTGTAAGACCATTGAAGGTATTATTCAAATAAATAGAGTAACCATTATTCTCCTTAAATAAATAACCGTATTGTGATAGACATAATCCAATCATGTCTATGCTCAACACAAACACCAATCTCGATGGTAGAGGGAGCGTGCGATGCTTGATCATATCAACATTGGAAACACTTCCAACACATATCGTCAGCTCACCTTTAGCTAGTCCCCGTTTATTCCGTAGCTTTTATTTCGAGTTACTAACACTTAGCAACTGAACCGGTATCCAATACCCTGGTGCTACTAGGAGTACTAGTAAAGTACACATCAACATAATGTATATCCAATATACTTCTATCAACCTTGCCAGCCTTCTCATCTACCAAGTATCTAGGGTAATTCTGCTCCAGTGGCTGTTCCCCTTATTACAGAAGCACTCAGTCTCGGGTTTGGGTTCAACCTTGGGTTTCTTCACTAGAGCAGCAGTTGAATTGCCGTTTTATGAAGTATCCCTTTGTTCCCTTGCCCTTCTTGAAACTAGTGGTTTCACCAACCATCAACAATTGATGCTCCTTCTTGATTTCTACTTTCGTGGTGTCAAACATCGCGGATATCTCAAGGATCATCATATATGTCCCTGATATATCATAGTTCATCACGAAGCTCAAGCAGCTTGGTGGTAATGACTTCGGAGAAACATCACTATCTCATCTGGAAGATTAACTCCCACTTGATTCAAGCGATTGTTGTACTCAGACAATCTGAGCACAAGCTCAACAATTGAGCTTTTCTCCTTAGTTTACAGGCTAAGAAAATCGTCGGAGGTCTTATACCTCTTGACGTGGGCACGAGCCTGAAATCCAAATTTCAGCCCTCAAAACATCTCATATGTTTCGTGACGTTTCAAAACGTCTTTGGTGCCTCAACTCTATACCGTTTAACTGAACTATCATGTAGTTATCAAAACGTGTATGTCAGATGTTCGCAACATCCACAGACAACGTTCGAGGTTCAGCACACTGAGCGGTGCATTAAGGACATAAGCCTTCTAAGAAGCAATGAGGACAATCCTCAGTTTATGGACCTAGTCCGCATAATTGCTACTATCAACTTTCAACTAAATTTTTCTCTAGGAACATATCTAAACAGTAGAACTATAGCGCGAGCTACGACATAATTTGCAAAGATCTTTTGACTATGTTCAGGATAATTAAGTTCATCTTATGAACTCCCACTCAGATAGACATCCCTCTAGTCATCTAAGCGATTACATGATCCGAGTCAACTAGGCAGTGTCCGATCATCACGTGAGACGGACTAGTCAACCTCGGTGAACATCATCATGTTGATCGTATCTACCATACGACTCATGCTCGACCTTTCGGTCTCTGTGTTCCGAGGCCATGTCTTCACATGCTAGGCTCGTCAAGTTAACCCTAAGTGTTTTTGCATGTGTAAATCTTGCTTACACCCGTTGTATGTGAACGAAAGGATCTATCACACCCGATTAACACGTGATGCTTCGAAGCGACGAACTGTAGCAACGGTGCACAGTTAGGGGAGAACACTTCTTGAAATTTTAATGAGGGATCATCTTATTTACTACCGTCGTACTAAGTAAACAAGATGCATAACATGATAAACATCATATGCAATCAAATAGTAGTGACATGATATGGCCAATATCATATAGCTCCTTTGATCTCCATCTTGGGGCTCCATGATCATCTAGTCACCGGCATGACACCATGATCTCCATCATCATGATCTCCATCATTGTGTCTTCTTGAAGTTGTCTCGTCATCGACATGCAAGTCGTGATTCCCTTGACAAGAACATGATCAATCTCATACATTACATATAACATTCATCACATCCTTTTGGCCATATCACATAGCATACCCTGCAAAAACAAGTTAGACGTCCTCTAATTGTTGTTTGCATGTTTTACGTGGCTGCTATGGGTTTCTAGCAAGAACGTTTCTTACCTACGCAAAGACCACAACGTGATATGCCAATTGCTATTTACCCTTCATAAGGACCCTGTTCATCGAATCCGATCCGACTAAAGTGGGAGAGACAGACACCCGCCAGCCACCTTATGCAACTAGTGCATGTTTGTCGGTGGAACCGGTCTCACGTAAGAGTACGTGTAAGGTTGGTCCGGACCGCTTCATCCCACGATGCCGCCGAATCAAGATAAGACTAGTAACGGCAAGCATATTGAACAAAATCAACGCCCACAACTACTTTGTGTTCTACTCGTGCATAGAATCTACGCAATAGACCTAGCTCATGATGCCATGTTGGGGAACGTAGCAGAAAATCAAAATTTTCCTACGTGTCACCAAGATCTATCTATGGAGAGACCAGCAACGAGGGGAAGGAGAGTGCATCTACATACCCTTGTAGATCGCTAAGCGGAAGCGTTCAAGTGAACGGGGTTGATGAAGTCGTACTCGTCGTGATTCAAATCACCGATGATCAAGTGCCGAACGCACGGCACCTCCGCGTTCAACACACGTACAGCCCGATGACGTCTCCCATGCCTTGATCCAGCAAGGAGAGAGGGAGAGGTTGATGGAGATCCAGCAGCACGACGGCATGGTGGAAGTAGCGGGATTCCAACAGGGCTTCGCTAAGCGCTGCGGGAGGAGGGAGTTGTGTCAAGGGAGGGAGAGGGAGGCGTCAGGCCTTAGATTGGTTTGCTCCTCCTTTTTCCCCACTATATATAGGGCCAAGGGAGAGGGGGAGGCGCAGCCCTTGCCCCTTCCTCCAAGGAAGGGTGCGGCCAAGGGTGGGGAGGAGTCCATCCTCCCCAAGGCACCTCGGAGGTGCCTTCCCCTTTTACTCTTTTTCCCATCTCTTGGCGCATGGGCCTCTTGGGGCTGGTGCCCTTGGCCCATATAGGCCAAGGCACACCCCCTACAGCCCATGTGGCCCCCTGGGGCAGGTGGCCCCACCCGGTGGACCCCCGGGACCCTTCCGGTGGTCCCGGTACAATACCGATGACCCCGAAACTTGTCCCGATGGCCGAAACAGGACTTCCTATATATAAATCTTTACCTCCGGACCATTCCGGAACTCCTCGTGACGTCCGGGATCTCATCCGGGACTCCGAACAACTTTCGGGTTACCGCATACTAATATCTCCATAACCCTAGCGTCACCGAACCTTAAGTGTGTAGACCCTACGGGTTCGGGAGACATGCAGACATGACCGAGACGTTCTCCGGTCAATAACCAACAGCGGGATCTGGATACCCATGATGGCTCCCACATGTTCCACGATGATCTCATCGGATGAACCACGATGTCAAGGACTTAATCAATCCCGTATTCAATTCCTTTTGTCTATCGGTATGTTACTTGCCCGAGATTCGATCGTCGGTATCCAATACCTAGTTCAATCTCGTTACCGGAAAGTCTCTTTACTCGTTCCGTAACACATCATCCCGTGATCAACTCCTTGGTCACATTGCGCATATGATGATGTCCTACCGAGTGGGCCCAGAGATACCTCTCCGCTTACACGGAGTGACAAATCCCAGTCTCGATTCGTGCCAACCCAACAGACACTTTCGGAGATACCTGTAATGCACCTTTATAGTCACCCAGTTACGTTGTGACGTTTGATACACCCAAAGCATTCCTACGGTATCCGGGAGTTGCACAATCTCATGGTCTAAGGAAAGGATACTTGACATTAGAAAAGCTATAGCATATGAACTACACGATCTAGTGCTATGCTTAGGATTAGGTCTTGTCCATCACATCATTCTCCTAATGATGTGATCCCGTTATCAACGACATCCAATGTCCATGGTTAGGAAACCGTAACCATCTATTGATCAACGAGCTAGTCAACTAGAGGCTCACTAGGGACATGGTGTTGTCTATGTATCCACACATGTATCTGAGTTTCCTATCAATACAATTATAGCATGGATAATAAACGATTATCATGAACAAGGAAATATAATAATAACTAATTTATTATTGCCTCTAGGGCATATTTCCAACACCCTTTGTGTTGCATCTTTAGTTTAGTCCAGTTTTGTCCTCGCATATGTTCATCTTTCCGTTCATCAGATTCGATGGGAGACTGGTGCAGCTGCGAACAAGTGCAGCCAGACAACTCACTAAATACTCCATCCGTTCACAAATATAAGATCTTCTAACTTTTTTTTGTTGAATCAGATATACATAAACAAGTTTAGAGTGTCTGTTCACTCATTTCAGTCCATATGTAGTCCATATTGAAATATCTAAAACATCTTATATTTGTGAACGGAGAAAGTAGTATTTTTGCGGTGTTTTTAACTATTGTTGTTTATACTAAATTTTCATTTTTTTATTGATCAGAATAGAAAGGTCATTGTTGCGTTTTGGTTCAATATATGTATTATTTCTGTTTTTATTTTCTATACAAATATACAGGATTCAAGCATTGAGAGTATCAAGCGCACCAATGGTTGGAAGAGCTAATCCATCCACTGAGAGCCCTGGGAAGCTTTCCACAGGCCCATTGACTAATGCATTAGTAGTATCAGATATTCCATCCTCTAATTGTATTGCTTATCTCCTTACATATATGTAACTGAGGGAAAATATGACTTTGTAAGGATGTTATTTTACTGTATCTTGCAGAGAAGTTTTGTCAAGATTAGTACAGTAGTCAGTGTCATGGAATGCCATTTGGCTTCATTTTCCTTCCATGGTCACCTTTTGGCATATTGGTTGTCATAAATGCTAGGTTGTAGACTTATGATCAAATTTATGAGATGCTACAAAGATCTTGGTAGACATGAAACCAAGAGAATGGCCAATATCATCTAGAAAAAGAGAATGGCCAACATGACATGGAAATTATAGAAGATGACAGTTACCAAAAATGATCAATAGTTGGTTCGCCTACATGATGGTTGAGAAGTTCTTTCACTGAAAATAGGAATTTATTTCTTCCAGGTCTATATATTTGTAAAAATACTGGAAAAATAGACGGGCTCAGCAACGCGCGCCAATCATGATCTAGTCAAAATATCAAGATTGACCTTGTCATAGGGCTTTTCGTAATCCAACTTCAAGACCATGCCCTCTTGGTGATTACATGAAAGCAGATTGGAAAGATTCAACAATCTATTCATTAACAGCTCTCGAAAGATGGAAATTTCCAACTCAAGAAAGAAAGAAAGAAAGATTGAAATTCCACATACTTCTTTTTGTCAAATCATATGCACGCACATGACCAAGAAATTACATGTACGCAGTTAATGGACAGGGATATATTTGTGTGTAGGCAGCTTATGGAATCTTCTGTGCCGGGGAGACACGCAACTTGCTTCCATTAATTATGTTGATATATACATACCGGTCGATGTAGTCGATCACGACCGTTACATGTACGCCGAGCTCGATGATGCATGCATGCAAGGCTGTCTTCGATCGACACCATATGATTTGGAAATCTTTTTGGACGGTACGGAAATTTACGGCTCGGAGCTGGAATTAGTGGTGCAGCCGAGCGCCGGTGGCGTCTAATACTCTCTTCGTCCCAAATGTCTCTTTCTACTACTAGTTTTTAATATAAAATATATTAAAATTGAGATACACTTATTTTGGGACAGACCAAGTATGTAGTACACTGTTTGTATGGAGGAGGATGTATGCCCTTTGAGGTCCGTGTAAACTTAATTTTGGCAAAACACGTATGATCGATCTTATCGATGGCGAAGCAGAATTGAGATATTTTCTAGGATGTGATCGACCTTTCCCCCTACCTCCACATAGATACTCCCGGAGAAGTCTATATATATATATGGTCGAAAAAGTTTGGAATCTCAGGCATGCGACGTTCTTAGAGCACATACAAATGGAGGACAGCATCTCCCACTACTACTCCGTCTACCTCGGCTGGGCTCTCGTCCTTGCGTCACTGGCGCTTGCACTTAGGCGCAGGAAGGCGGCAAACAACGGCCTGCAGCTCCCGCCGGGGCCATGGCAGCTGCCGATCATCGGAAGCTTGCACCACCTCGTGAGGCAACTCCCGCACCGCGCCATGCGCGACCTGGCGCGGCGCCACGGGCCAGTCATGCTGCTCCGGCTCGGCTCAATGCCCACACTGGTGCTGTCGTCGCCAGACGCGGCACGCGAGGTACTCAAGAACCAGGACCTGGCGTTCGCGACGCGGCGGCTCACAGCTACCATGGGCGTCCTCACCTACGGCGGCCGGGACATGATCTTCGCGCCCTACGGTGACTACTGGCGCCAGCTCCGCAAGATCGCCGTCACGGAGGTCCTTACGGCGGGACGCGTGCGCTCCTTCCGAGCCATCCGCGAGGAGGAGGTCGCCACCATGCTGCGCGCCATCCAGTCCGCCGGTCCCGTGGTGGAGTTGCGCGCGCTGCTGTCCGCGCTCATCTCCGACGGCACGTTCCGCGCCGTCATGGGCAACCGGTGCGACTCCAAGCAGCGGGACCTGTTCCTGCGTGAGCTTGACAGAATAGTCCGCCTTGCCACCGGGCTTAACACGGCGGACCTGTGGCCGTCATCGTGGCTTGCCGGACGGCTCAGCAACGCCCTACGCCGTGCCGAGGAGATCCATGCCAGCGTGTTCGGGATCATCAAGGGCATCATCCACGAGCATCTAGAGAGGAGGGAGGAGGGCCAGGGCGGCGAGGAGGACGCGCTGGACGTGCTCCTCAAAATACACAAAGACGGTGTCATCGACATGGTTGCCGTCGAAGGCGTCATCTTTGTGAGCATCCGATCCAAATTGTATATCGCCGTGTCTTCTAACCCCTCCTTATCAATATTGATTTGACCTGCGCGCAGGACATCTTCAGCGCCGGGAGCGAGACGTCGGCGACGACACTAGAATGGGTGATGGCGGAGCTGATGAAGAACCCAGCAGCGATGGTGAAGGCGACGGCGGAGGTACGGCGAGCCTTCGAGGGTGATGGCACGGTCGACGAGGGCAAGCTCGGCGAGCTCCCATACATGCGCCTGGTCATCCGGGAGACGTTCCGTCTGCACCCGCCGCTGCCGCTGATGCTCCCGCGCGAGTGCCGGGAACCATGCAAAGTTCTGGGCTACGACGTGCTCAAGGGCACGCAGGTGATCGTCAATACCTGGGCACTAGGCCGCGATGAGCAATCCTGGGGGCCCGACGCGGCCGAGTTCCGGCCGGAGCGCTTCGAGTCTGGCGCTGGGGTTGACGTGGACTTTAGGGGGACAGATTTCGAGCTGCTGCCGTTCGGCGCTGGGCGGAGAATGTGCCCCGGGATGGCGTTCGGCCTCGCCAGCGTGGAGCTCCCGCTTGCTAGCATGCTGCTCCACTTTGACTGGGAGGCGCCGAACATCTCAAACCCGGCCGAGTTCGACATGACAGAGCAATTCGGTGTCACCGCTCGGCGGAAGGCCAACCTCCTGCTGCGCCCTTCGCTTCGCGTGCCACTGCCAACCTCTCCACCTCTTTAAGACCCTTCTGAGTGTACATGTACGTACTAAGCGTAGAAGTAATAGAGGGGAGATTGGTGAAACTGATGTGTTTACTGCTTGAGCCTTGTGGGAGTACATATAGGCAGGGGCTGAGCTGTAGCAAATGTCGTTACCCAATGCACCACTCTAACAAGGCATACATTTTTTATGCAACGATGCATTGCATAAAGATGTATTTCATTACTTGTAGCATACATTATTGAATATAATATAATTGAAGGTGATTTGTAAACACAAAATTTATGTTAGAAATTTAGGGTTTGCGGTCTACCCCCTAATTCCTCTGCGCTTATCCGTGGTGCCGCTCACAATTCGCATATCTGAGGCTAGGGGGTAGGGACCTTCTTATACTGCCTTTCCAAAGAGTTCATCTCTTATACAGATAAGATTCCTAGTCTTTTCAACTAGTTTTCCGGATAGAGTCCAGATCAAATTACCAACCACGATCAAATTTGTCTGTTAACGGATTCTACCCGTTGTGTCCCCGGAGCACGCGCTTGTGAGCAACGCGTCATAACACAGTGTAAATTCCTCTAATTACGTAGATCAACATTAGGGATGTAATCTAACTGTACGATCTAGCTCCTTCCAATCATTAGTGTACCCGGATAGTCTTTCCAATATAAATAGTATATTGTATTCCACTGATAATCGACCAGCTTCCTTAAGCATATATTACTTAAGTACATTCCAACAAGTAACAACTCCATGCTAAACATGTAAAGCAATTCCATGTATAAATACATGTATAATTCCATATGAGGTATTCCGAATATTAATAATTCTAAGTAATTTGAATATAGTTGCAGGACACATAATTCCAACAATTTAGCCATCAAAATGCTTACAATATTGATAAAACAAGGGACATAATTATTTGAAAGAATGTCTCACATTTCCAAATTCCAACATACATTGTCGGACAACAAGGTTCAGTAACCTACAAGATACTAATTGAATAAAACGTACTAATAGAACATAATAAACTGCCCAAATAAAAGTAATAAATGGCTAAAAATCTGGAAATTACCTTAAATATGTGTTGGAGTATAATGTCCAGCCCTCTGCCATGGTTCGGACCTTTGGATGAGTTGGATGGAGCATGACTTCAATATGGTATTAAAGCAGAGAGGTTTTGAGTTTAATACCCTGCCAACACAGTATTATAAAAATGATTTTTTATTGAACTACATCAAACCCACGTCTAAGGAATAAAATAGTCTAGACTTGAGGATGAGTGTTGAAATATATTGCCCACCTTACTCCGTCAGTTCAGACTAATGGGTGAACCGGTTAGGTGCATAACCTTGAAACGAAGAGGTTCAGGGTTCGAAACCCAGTAAACGCAATTAATAATCAACCACTTGAGCATTGGTGACCAGTTTCATAGCAAAATACACCTTAAGACTAGTCACAGTGGGGAGTAACTTAGAGTAGTAACATGCATATGTTAGTAGTCTATGTTAATATACCTCCACAGTGGGTAGTAACATATGTGTTGTGTCATGCATCACTTCATTTATTAGGTTGTAGACTCATCTTTTTTCTTGATATGTATGATGTTATTGTAACTAGCTATGTTACCACATGCCTCTCTTTCTTCATTAATTACATGCCACATTATCTATTTTGTCTAAATAAGTGTGATGTTATATGTTACTCTCATTGTGGATATTCTAAGTAAAGTTATAACCGTAAAAAATGCGCCGGGGCACTAGTGCTGCCACCTGTTTACGCGGCGGCGACGCATATGGTATACTCCCTCCTTCCATCTATATAGGGCCTAATGCATTTTTAAGACAATGTTTGACTATTGATAAGATTAATAATACATAAGATGTATAATGTGAAAATTATATAATTGGAATCTCCTTTCACATACTCCCTCATTCCATCTATATAGGGCCTAATGCGTTTTTCGAGGCTAATTTTGACCAAATGTTAGAGCAACAATATATGACATGCAACTTACACAAAGCATGTCGTCAAATTCGTATGTGAAAGGAGATTTCAATGATATAATTTTCACATTATGCATGTCATGTACTATTAATCTTGTCAATAGTCAAAGGCCGTCTTGAAAAACGCATTAGGCCCTATATAGATGGAAGGAGGGAGTACGAATTTAACGGTATGCTTTATGTAACTTGCATGTCATATATTATTACTCTAACATTTAGTCAAAGTTGACCTTGAAAAACGCATTAGACCCTATATAGATGGAAGGAGGGAGTAGGCTGGCTTCGTATGTGTAACGCATCTAAAGAATGGATCGATGGATCCCCAAAAAAAATTCGATCGATGGATGATGGACGCGTACGTGAGGAGTGGATCGGCACAGCGAAATCTCTTGCTTTTCTTTTTGGGCCACTGCGGAGTGACCCTTATGATGCACCGGCCCTTTTTAATAAATAATTAAACTGGATCGTTGTCCTTGGAAGTGGAAGTCGAAATCATAATGGTGCATGCAGCAGCTCCCGAAGCGATTGACTCTCGATCTCCCGAAATAATTAAACGCGTGGGTTCGTAGTATGAACAGGCGCGAGGAGAAGCCAGGCGTTTCGCTCCATCATCTTCTCGGTGCTATATATTCACTGGTGTGCGACACCACTTGCATTCAGCTGTTGCAGATTCATCAATCCATCATGTTCTTCGCGGGTGAATCGGTCATCTACTGCGATATAGGCTGACCTCATGGGTCCTTCCCACCGTCCCCACCAATGTCCACGACACCGACAGCGGGTACCACTTGCTCGTCGTCGAAGCATTCTCGTTCTTTCCCTATGCCAATGCAAAACCCGTCGAGTCTCGCCACTTTACCATCGGAGGCCATTGCTGGTGCATCGCCTACAATCGCGATGCCATTGACGAATGCATATCATTTCGTCTTTTCCTCGCCGAGGATGCCACTTCAAATCCAGTAAAAGCGCACTGTGAGTTTAGTTTAGTTGACGAGACTGAGAGGCATGTGTCGTTCACGCCGGCGGCACGTATCCATCGACGCAAAATACATGAGTTCCGAGGCCGGGACGGAGGCTGTGAAAAGTTCGTCAAAAGACAGTTCATCAATGACAATATCAGGGGTGACAGTTTCACCTTCCGGTGTGACGTCTGGGTGGCCCCGGGGATGTGATAAAAACCATCGCTTCTTCGTTCATGGCGGTGCCTCCATCCGACATGCAACAAAACTTCAGCAGCCTTCTCCAATCCCGAGAGGGCACTGACGTTGTTTTTCGTGTCCGTGGTGCGACGTTCGCCGCTCATCGGTGCGTCCTGGCGGCCCGCTCTAGTGTGTTCAGATCATTGGTCTTCGGCCCAAAGAAGGAAGGCCCGTCCTCGACTGCCTCTGACGTGCAGATAGAGGACATGGACGCGGCGGTGTTCGAGGCGATGCTCGGGTTCATCTACGGCGACTTGCTGACCATGCCGTCGGTGGTGAAGTATGAGGGCGTCCTGGTGCAGCACCTGCTTGTCGCGGCAGACAGGTATGATCTCCGGAGGCTTAAGTTGATGTGCGCGAACAAACTGTGTGCGCACATCGGCATGGACACGGCGAAAACTATCTTGGCCCTCGCCGAGAAGCATGGCTGCGACGGTCTGCAGAACTCGTGGGACTTCGATCATCTCTGCAGAAGCTGTCCCTCCGTTATGAAGTGCATCGTCCTTGCCATGCTGCCGTCTAAGTAGTAGCTCATCTTTGATGCAATGGCTATTTATTCTGTATTTCGTTAACTCCGCTGGTGAATTGCAATATCCAGAAATACTTCCATCGTGTTGTTACGATGCAGCCATATTGATGTAGTAATCTGCAATAAAAAAGATTGAAGCTTAGCAATCAACAGTGCCAACAAAAAAACACTGGGGAACATAGCACCAGTCTGCAGTCTGATCAGTAGGGACATCATGGAAATAATCATACAGAAAAAAAACATTAAGCTGGTGATTCATCTCATCGCAGGCCGGCCCATCGCAGGCGCTTCAGGTGCCTGTTTGCAAAAACATTAGTAATAGCCGCCTGAAGCAGCTTGAGCTGCCGACGACACAGTTTGGTCCGGCCCATGATCTCCACGCGGCTCATTTATTTTCTGTTACTTTTTCTCTTGTTTTGTTTCGGTTTCCATATATTTTCTTTCCTTTTTTCCTTTTTTTCCTTTTTTTCCTTTTCTTTCTTTTTATTTCCTGTTTCGTGTCTTATGCAATGTTCATTGCGTGTATTAGAAATTGTTCAGCGAATATACAAATTTTCACTGTGTTGTTTGAATTTGTACTGTGCATATCACAACACAAAATTTTCAATGTGTATTCGAGAATTATCCAACATATTTTAAAAAATGTTCAATGCGCATTAAAAAATTGTTCAATGCCTATGTTCATATTTTATTTCAAATATGTTCATGTTATTAAAAATGTTCGTCGTACATTACTAAAATGTTCAACGGATTTTTGATAATTTTCACTACGAGGATGCCGCCGCCACACCACCCTTGCTTGGACAGCTGGTTTTCAAACCCATCCCAACCATAGGACCAATGGCCTCATCAGGGAAGGATTCAAAGAATCTTTATTAATCGTCATCATCGTCGATGCCAAAACCAAGAGGATGAACAGCCTAGAAACCTAGACCACGAGGGAGTAAATCATCATTCCTCTTTTTGTATAATGTGTGTGGTATAGATGAGGAGAGTATATGTACACAATTTCCTATAGACAACGACCGCCTGTGCTACCGCCTCGTGTGCTTGATTCTAACATGTGATCTTGCAGCATGCCCTTGTGACCTATCTATTGAGTTTGAGCACCGCTTATGATACTTTGAGTTAAATATACTGCAGCTGCCCTAACTTGTCTGACACGGTTAGTTTGGGGCCCAAACATGAAAGATAGAAACAAAAATATTGGTGTCATAACTTGTTCGGACATTCAAATACAGTGCCTCTGCACGTATTTCACCTTATCGAGTGCCTTTGTGGCATTCCAGCGTGTCCTTGGGCAACATGACAGTGGGTGCAGGCGCAGGACATGCTCTGTGAGCTGTTCGTGCTGCTTTTGTATGGAAACACCCCTGGACTTTAATTAATTGCCTCAAAAAATACCCACGAAGCTAGGGTGGAGGGAATTTGAACCAGGGATCTTCTCATAGCCTGACAATTAAGCGGACCACATGGCCACCTTTGGTTTGCGTTTAACTACCAGCAAGCAGTTTATATAGTTATTTTCTAATTTTCTTTGAGTGAACTTTCTGTTTAGTTTTAATGATACATAAGTTTTTCCATATGAAAAGAATAAAATGATTATCAATATGAAATTACTGTTTATTTTATATCTTTATTCTATTGTAATTATTGTGTACTTTGAAAAGACAAATATGAACTTTTTCTAAAATTTATGTGGATTAAAAAGTTGAGCATATATTAAAAACACGGTGAGCATTTGTTTTGAAGTACACGTTCAAGTTCATTTTCAGATTATTTTAGAAAATTCTTATCGTATTTTTAGAATGTGTTGAACTTGTATTAGAAAATTATTCTTAGATTTCTACAAACACGATTAACATGTTTGTAAATTTCTAGAATTTATTATTGTTACACAATAATGTTTAATACATGTTGAGTAGTTTTCAAAAATACAATATTGTAAAATTTTTATAATTTCATATTTTAAAAATACAATGAAGATACACAATAACTGTGCGTGCTTGTGGTCCTGAATGAAGATATATAAATTTACACAATAATTTTTTGTATACTTTCAACTTTTAAAATACACATAAATTTTTGAAAAAGTTCATGTTTATCTCTTCAAGTTACACAATAATGAACATAGAATAAAGATATAAAATAAAAATATGTATATTGAGAATCATTTTACTTTTTTTCATATGGGAAAATTTATGTATCATGAAATAGAAAAAGAAACTTCACTAGAAAAAACAAAGTGGTACTTGAAAAAAAAACTGGTAGAAAACATGTGTAGAACGATAGATGGAATCGACCATATAAATTGCTAGCTAGTACAATTACAACGCATGGCCAGTTGGTCCGCTGGTTTGTTAGGCAACCAGGAAGTCCCTGGTTTGAATCTCGCTGTCGATTTGTTAGGTGTTCGTTTTTGCGAGAATCTATTAAAGTCTAGGGGCATTATTGTAAAAAAACCAAAGCCCACAACCGTGGCCCAGCAAGACACTGGCATGCCACCCGGGCACTCGATACGTCGGCATATGTCTAGAGGCACTGTATTTGAATACCCGGGCAAGTTACAACACCATTTTTGTGTATTTTTCAATTTAGGCATCAAACTGATTGTACGATTCATGCCGGACAAGTTAGGACACCTGCAATGTATTTCACTCCCATACTTTCTATCGGATTTCTGTACGACACGTGTTAATAGCCATCCATCGCTTTAGTTCCATGTGTTGCGGCCATCGACCACAACTTTGTACGAGAATTGGGCGCGACATTGTCGAAAGCGTGGTGACTTCTCGATCTCTTGGCGTGACGCTTCAAGTGGAAAGGGGATGCCATAAAAGTGGAGTCTGTGATGTTGGCTCGTCCTCCTTCTCCTCGATCTCTTCTCGTCGCGCTTAATTAGGAGTTAAAGTCAATCTCCGACGTTGGAAGTGGAAGCGGAAGTCGAAGGCCAAAAAGTGGAGTAGACGAGTAGACACGTAACGCAGCAGCTCCCGATGGAAGAGACTTTCGATCTCCTATAACATTTTTTGAGTAACAATAACTAATAACTAATTAAACGTGCGTGCGTCCAGCTAGGAGGTGTGAACACGAAGGAGAATCTGAGGCGCCACGCTCCATCATTTCTCACTGGTACTGCTACGGTATATATTTACTGGCCTGCCACAGGATGCATGGGCTCATCCATCACTTGTAGACTAGTCCATCATGTCCTTCTCTGGTGTGTCGGTCGTCACCAACGGCAAGCTCCATGACGGTTCCACCATGAACGCCGGCGCGGCCAGCGGGTACCATTTGCTCGTTGTTGAAGGCCACATGGGTACGCAGCAATTAATCAGGTCTCGCTACTTCACAGTAGGAGGCCATCGCTGGTGCATCTACTGCTACCCCGACGGCCTATCACTTCAGATTTGCCTCTACGAGGAAATGTTAACTACTGCAGAGCCCGTGGGGGCACAGTTCGAGTTCAGTCTCGTCGATGACACCTCCAAGCAAGAG
Source organism: Triticum urartu (assembly GCF_003073215.2). Lineage (NCBI taxonomy): Eukaryota > Viridiplantae > Streptophyta > Magnoliopsida > Poales > Poaceae > Triticum > Triticum urartu. The sequence continues at coordinate 703,425,286 of NC_053028.1, forward strand.
TCCGCACGTATCCATGGCAACAAAATATTCGAGTTCCGTGGCTACTCCCACCACGGGTACGACAGGTTCATGACGAGGGAGGAATTGAAGAAACACCTAAAGGACAAGGACAACAGCTTCACCATCCGGTGCGACATCGTGGTCAAAAATCCGACGTGGAACACGTCTCCATTCATCCTAGTACCGCCGCCCGACATGCCATGGAACATCTCCGACTTTCTCCTCGCAGGGGAGGGCACCGACGTGGTCTGCCGTGTAGGTGATGAGACGTTCGCCGCCCACCGATGCGTTCTTGCGGCCCGCTCTACAGTCTTCAGGGCGGCGCTCTTCGGCCCGATGAAGGAAGGCACGTCGTCCATAGCTGCCGTCGTGCTGATAGATGCCATGGATGCAGCGGTGTTCAAGGCGTTGCCACTACAACACGACTCACATTAGAAGGCGTTTTAAAATGCCTCCCAAAGTCTCTAAAATGCCTTTAAATATGTTCTGGGGCGTCTTTGAAAATTGCTAGAAATGGTCGTGAAGGGCCAGCAACGGGAAAAAGTAAATAGTGGATCGGGCCTAGCTAAGCGCTTATCTATTTCCTATAGGTCTCCTTTTTTTTATTTGAGGTGTGAAGCGCTTATTAGTCCCTCCTCTCACTACCTTCAGTTGGGCTGTTACATTGTATTACTTGGGCTGAAATGGACAGGCCCGTTAGCGCAGGCTCCTTCTCTCGTAGCTGTTATCCTGAAGCAACCTGATTGCCCTGTCTTTTTAAGGTGGTCAAACTACTGTTCCCTAAGCAGTATGGGACTAAAACTGCTTTGGCTGAGACGCAGCGAACGAACTGATTGGTCAGCACCGCCGCCAAAATACATCTACTCCATCATATGAATCTTCAGGAACCATGCATCATTAGCTTCGCCTGTTCAGGTTGAGATAACAAATTCGTTTAATTTTGTTTTCAGCAAGTGACGAGAGGCAGATTTTTCGTATTTCTCTCCCAACTCCGGCGACACGTGTACCGGCGACCATAACTTCTATATTTCTTCCCTGCTCAGAGACAATGAATCATCGATTTTACACCGCTGGGCCTTGTCGGATTGTTCGAACACAGCACATCTTGTGTGTAATGGCTGATCACCGACCAGTACACCAAGGTAGCTGTCTGTACTCCAATAAGAAGGGACGTCTTTTAACATATATATACACAGGCATGTCTCACGGTCCAAAACAACGTTACCGTCTTCTCCAGCGCCGGCGTTCGGCTGCCTCGACGTTGCGATTAAATGGCGACACCCGCGAGCGAGAGTCTCATTCATGCACATAGCAGCAGCTCGGCCACCTGCGATCACCACCTTCATTCCGAGGCAATTTTCTAAAACGCCTTCATAGCTCATCAATCCGAGGCACTTTCCTAAATCGCCTCCATAGCTACATCAATCCGAGGCACTTTCTTAAATCGCCTCCATAGCTACATCAATCAGAGGCAGTTTCCTACAACGCCGCCATAGCTGCATCAATCCGAGGCACTTTCCCAAAACGCCTCCAAAACTGATCAATCCGAGGCGTTTTCAAGGTGCCCTTAAAAAAATGCCTTCAATCAACGACCGTGGTGTAGTGTGTTAGGGTTCATCTACAGCGACTCGCTGCCAGTGCCGACACAGGATGAGAATGAGGGCGATCTGCTGCAGCACCTGCTCGTCGCGGCGGATCCATATGATATCACGAGACTGAAGGCGATGTGCGAGAAGAATCTGTGCGAGCACATCGACGTGAGCACGGTGGCAACCATCCTGGCGCTCGCCGACCAGCACCGCTGCGATGGTCTGAAACAGACGTGCTATCAATATCTCCGCTGCCCGGCGAACCTGAGCGCCGTCGTGGCAACGGACGGCTTTGATCATCTCTACAGGAGCTGCCCGGATCTTATGAAGGACATGATGCTGGCCATGCTGCCGCCTATGTAGGAGCAGTTAAACGTGATGCATTTGCGTGCTCTTCTATATATTATTGTATCCTTGATTGTGACATGGAAAAGTGATGTCGCCTGTTTAAGCATTTCATCTTAATGCAATGGCTCTGCTCTTATATACAACTATTTTGTTATCTTTTGATTTTACCCTTGATTGTGAAATATAAAAATGTCCTTATTTGGTCTACATAAAAACATTTCATATAAAATCAGACGCACTACTTCCATAGATTTGCTGCGACGCTATCATGATGACATAATCTGAATATAAAAATTCCTCTGAAACTTACTTGCTAATCTTATGACAAAGGGAAATATTATTAAGTTACTAAAACGTTGGATTCTTTCTTTTACCAGTTCAATTTGATCATGCAGCAGATTCAATTCTTTCCATTATTTACCACTTGAATTCATTCACGTACCAGATTAAGTTATTTGCATAGAAGGCGTTTGGATGTACCTGGAGGCAGTGGTTAGTTTTTATTGTCCACACCTAATTTTCTACAACATCGTTTTTTATCTTGTTGCAAACAATAAAATCTTTTGGATGTGTTAATGTTCATCTTCCCCCAAATTCCATTGTGAATGATAGGAGTTTTTTTTTTCTGAATGATGCGTGTGCCATTCCTCTCGTTTATCTTGATCTGCTATTCAAATAACAAGAATTATGTGGAATTGCACTTCTCTTCAGGCTTTGTTTGCTAGGCATGCCATATTGCAACAAATCCAGCAAAAGGAAGTTACCATGTTTATTCTCCCCATTTTCCCTACCTAATAGTTTTATCTTGTAGTATGTTGCTTGAGCATGGTACTGATTTACTAAATGTTCGAGATCGTATGAATGTTTATGACAGAATTCGCCACTAGAAGACAGGCCGGTCGATGATGGCGGCCAAAGTGGCCGACAAACAGGGCCCTCAAAATTGTGGGGCCCCCGATCAGGGAGAAAACCAGAGAAAAACTTCGTCCGCTCTATCGCGCACGCCTGTCTGCTAATGCCTGATTCTGACGCTATCACCTGGAATCTCTACAGTCTGAGCCCTAGGGTCGCAGGCCCGCAGACCTCCCCTAGTTTCGCCGCCTCCACACCGAACCCCAGGCGCGCGCAAAGCACGCTTGCGCCGCCTCTAGCCATCTCCCATCACGTTCTCTGCTGCAATCGGCCGCCGCTCTCCCCCAATCCAGCACGGCATGCTAGATGCTCTTTGCTAAGAGCGTGTTTGGTTCATGACCTGGTCTCGGCGCCAGGCAAAAATAGATGCCTGACCTGTGCCTGAAAGGCGAACGATTTTTGCCTAACCAGGCTGCCTGAGCTGAAGGCGTTTGGTTTCCTCCCTTGACGTGAAAAAATATTTAACTAGTACTATGCTGCGTCAGAGCTCTTTAATTACTGCAACCCCTTGTTTGCATTCGTCAGGCACCTTGATTTATGTGTCCAGGCTTACCTTCCCGATCGCCTGTGTTAGGCTGGTTGTAGTGGGAGTATCATACGTATAGTATCATGCATGTCAACTAGACGTTTTGGATGATGTGGCACACAATTAATTGAGAAAATAGAGGATGTAGTATTATATTATGATACCGTATCATATTAAATGCTCCGCTAGTTTGTGTCATGCATGACAATTAATAAGGCAATCTAAGATACTAACTTATGATACTATGCATTACGGAGGTAGTATCACACACTAATATCATGTGCATGATACTAGTATATGATACTCCCTATTACAACCAGCCTTAGGCTAATTGTGTGCCCGCATGTTGGCCAGGCTAATCACCCTTATACATCCATCCATGCCAGGCTAGCAAAGAAAATACCAGGCCAACAACCAAACAAGGTCCAGGCAGCCTTGAGGGACCCCTCCAGGCCAGGCACCTTTGTGCGAGGACTGCAACCAAACACACTCTAAATCCCCAGCAACCAAACGGGCACCCATGCAGCGTCATCCTCGCCATTGATGTGATCCCCTAGTAAATTTCAAATGTGGACCCTATGTACACGCTGGCATAGAGGCGCTACGGTGCCCTCGACCTCTCTATCATTTGAGCAGCGGACCAAGTAGTCAGGGCCCCACTATCTCAACGGCAAAAGAATGGGCAATGGACAAATAAGGAGCTGGAGATCCACTATCTCGACGAGAAGGGGAAGGGGAAACTATCACCACCCATAACCTCTTAGTTGTAGATGTTAAAAGAGAGTAAATCATGACTCCTTAAAGATATGTGCCATTGCACGCTAAATACGAGAACCTAAGGAGAAAACATTCAAAATGGGAAAAACATCTAAAACCTAATAAACAAAAATCTATCTGAAATATAGATATTTGGTTAATATTGCGTGGATACAACCAGCGTTGCCACCGGACAAAAATATATTATACACACTCAATTCTTCTAATCAATAATGTGTAACTTGACAGAATATGGTTTTCATTCATAGAGTGAAAAGTATTCACTATCACCCGATTCTTTTTGCGCCGCAGGTGTGGCATTGATACCCTTTATTGCCCTAACAGTCTAACAAACTGCCCGTGCAATTGACGCACATGCAGCAGCAACATTAGCGTTGATGATTATATATGTTTATATATGTTTATATAAACCAATGCAAACGGACACGAATGCACTATTTAATTTGTAGCACGCCTGCACGTTTAACATGCCAGTGTCGTCAGAAAAAGAAGACCCACTTAATCCATGAAAAAAAGGCCCACTTAAGATCTTGACCTCCTCCGATCCGTTTCTACAGTCCTACGCCCTAAAGTTATTAAAAGGCGATTAGCGTAATTCTCCTACAGTCAAGCTAACTAGCCACCCAAAGTTCATTGATCGCTGGCAGTGAGTTGCAGATTAGTCTACCATGTCGTTCGCTGGTGTATCTGTCATCGCCAACGGTGAGCTCCTCGGCTCTGACAGCTCGCCTACCTGCCCCAGCGCCAGCAGGTACCACTTGCTTGTCGTCCAAGGCCACTCGCGCATGCGCGAATCCAACATATCTCACTGTTTCTCCGTCGGAGGCTACCGCCGGCAAATTGTGTATAACCCCGCGCTCGATGACCTGGGCAAAGACAGCGTCGTAGTACTTTGTGTTTTTCTCGACGAGAAAGTAGACACCACTACAGGGCCCATGAAGACGCACATCAAGTTTAGCTTCGTTGACGAGACCGACAAGCAAGAGCCGACACGTATCCATGGTAGCAAAATACTAGAGCTACGAGGCCAGTGCACTGATGCATTTAAGTATATCAAGAGCGCAGTCTTGGACAAACATCTCAAGAACGTCAGTTTCACCATCCAGTGCGTCGTCGTGGTCCTAAATCCAACATGCGACACCGCCTTCGTCACGGTGCCGCCGTCCGACATGCATCAGAACTTCGCCGACTTTCTCCTGGCAGGGGACGGCACCGACGTGGTCTTCCATGTGGGCCGCGAGACAGTCGCCGCTCATAGCTGTATTCTCGTGGCCAGGTCTACGGTCTTCAGCGCAGCTCTCTTTGGCCCCATGAAGGAAGGAACGTCCACGGCCGCCACTGTGCATGTAGACGATATGTACGCTACAGTATTCAAGGCCATGCTGCAGCACTTGCTCGTCGCGGCAGACAGGTACAACCTCCCAAGACTCAGGGCGATGTGTGAGAAGAAGCTTTGTGAGCACATCGACGTGAGCACGGTGACCACCATACTAGGGCTTGCCGAGCAGCATGGCTGTGACGGGTTGAAGAAGGCGTGTTGCAAGTTCCTCCGGTGTGCGGACAACCTTAGGGCAGTGGTGGCCATGGACGGCTTTGATGATTTGTGCAGGAGCTGCCCCACTCTTATGAAGGGCATGATCCTTGGCGTTCTACCAGCAAAGTAGGACTTCACCATATTAGTGTTAGCTCTTCATATATTCCGTCAATTTTTTTCACCTGCCTTATTTACTCCCTTTGTCATTGCAGGAGGAAAAGGAAAAAGGGAATAAAGGCTCTTCGACTTTGATCTAGAAGACTATTGAACACAGTAGCCTATGTGTTTTGCAGGGGTGGACGCCCTTCGATCACTCATGGATGGCGTCATCTGCTTTTGCAACGAATTTCTTTCTTTAGTTTCATACCTTCGTTGATGGCTACGTTGTAGCATGTGTGCGGATGATTCATAGAAGTTTCCTGCAAGAGGGGATCTTCGTATCCTCCAGGATGTTGCTATTTCTTTACATGCTGCATTTTCGGAACTTTGTGCAAACATATAGTGATTTCCTTAATTAAATTGGGAGAGTGATCGCTTTTATTTAAGAAAAAGTAGAAGAAAAGTTGTTTTCACATTGTTTTTGCCTCTTGCCGTGTTTGTTAGTTCATTGCATGCACAGTGTAGTTCCGAAGTTATGACCGTATGAGTTCCTTATCCTTACGCAAGTTCGCTGAGCAATGCTACATCAACGTAAGGTTTACATGAGTTCACAGGGCTAGGGCGATGTGGGCTGTTGTGATTGGCAATTAGGGGACACAGGCCCACCCAGATTAGTTAGGGGGGAAAGGTAAGTTCGTTGGTTGCTTAAACCACATCCGTGTGTCCAGCATTTCTGCAAGTTCATTGGATAATACCGTTATACAATTTTATTTTAACGGATTGCTTGAGATGATTAGCTAACGATCGACTGCGGTGAAGTACTAATTGTGATTTGTTCATGACTCTATTAGTAGTTTTTGTTACATGTGCAATGCTGATGTGCATGTTTTCCAGTTCATCTAGTATGCTAGATTGTTGCATGTTACTTAGTCACGAGTTATATACTGAAATTAATCATGAATTTCCCTAATATTCCAACAAAACATAGCAATTGATCACGCCGAAAGATCGCGGCAGTCGCGGTAACGGAGGGTTTCATCTTTTGTGCTGGAGATGGCATGATCCTTGTCCTACTGGCCCCGAGGTAGTTTATCTTCATGCATCCATGGGTAGCTAAAATCCAATTAATTATTATACATTTCACGAAAATATAGATTGTATCAAACATGTAAAATTGTTTTCTTTTTTCTTTTTCAAACACGAAAAAGAAGAAGAATTTTTTTTATGGGTATATGTCAGTATGATTCTAGAATGAGTGACTGACTAGCTTGGCAAACTTTGCGGTCATGTGCAAACTATAATTGACAGAGAAAATTAATTTTAACATGGATTCTCTTGTATTAGTTTGATGTGCTCATTGTAAAAAAAAGTGTGATTATTTGCCGAGGACTAAAATTACAGTCGATGGACCTTGTCATGGCAGGTGCAAAATTATGGGATAGCAATGCCATTTCTGGCGATTTAGATAAGAGGCAGTTAGCCCTGAGATTTTTCATCTGCAATAGCGGCACAATTGTAGCCAAATCGTGGGAGATTTATAGCTTTCCTGTGTGCTCACATTAGATAAAGGGATGGATCATAAATTCAAAATACTAAATCGAATCTCTCGGTTAGATCTCTCTATGATTATCCAATAGCTAATCAAAATGGCCTGGAAGTATACTAGGTATCCAAACATATATGATTAACAATCCACTTTATCTAACAACCGATTCATGCACCCTCCATTGTGTGGGTACTAGAAATGCAATCATGCATATGTAAGAATAGAAGATAACAAAATATAGAATAGTGCTAGGCATGGCTGTATTAAGAGGAGCTACTTATTTAGACTAGGGCAGCATCCTAAGGATAATGTCCTTCATAAGATGGAGGCAGCTCCTCTGCAGATGTTCAAACCCTTCAGTCTGCACGACAGCCTTCAGGTTCGCGGGACAGCCGAGGAAACCATAGCACGCCGTCTTCAACTTGTCACAGCCATGCTGGTCGGCGAGCACCAGAATGGTTGCTGCCGTGCTCACGCCAATGTGCTTGCACAGCATCTCCTCGCACCTTGCCCTAAGCAACGGGAGGTCATACCTATCCGCCGCGACGAACAGGTGTTGCATAAGGACGCCCTCATTCTCATCCGGCAGAGAGTCGCCGTACATAAACCCAAGCATCGCCTTGAATACTGCAGCATCCATGTCGTCTATTTGCACGACAGAGGTGGTCGACGGCGTGCCTTCCTTCATGGGGCTGAAGAGCAACGCCCTAAAGACGGCAGAGCGGGCCGCAAGTACGCACCGGTGGGCGGCGAACGTCTCGCCACCGACCCCGAACACAATGTCCGTGCCCAACCCAGAAAGTAGAAGTTCAGTGAAATTCTCCTGCATGGACGGCGGTTCTCCGACGACCACGACATCGCACCGGATGATGAAACAGTCGTCCTTGACGTACTTCTCCGAGACCTCTCTTTTCAGAACCTTCTTATGGTGGTCGTACCGGCCCCGGAACTCAAATATTTCACCATGGATGCGTGAACGTGCCAGTTCTTTCTTATCTTTTTCTTCAACGAAAGTGAACTCGAACTGTGCCTTCACGGGATCTACGCTGCCCTCTAAGAGGCAAAGCTGAAGTGTTATGAGTCCGCCGTCGGCGTGGGGGTAGTAGTAGATGAACCAATGTTGGCCGCCGATGATGAAAATGCGAGAGCAGATGGATCCACGGCAGCGCGAGTGGCCTTCAACGACAAGATAGTGGTACCCACTGGTCGCGCCGGCGTTGATGATGGGGGTGGCGTCGTCGTCGAGGAGCTTGCCGCCGGTGAAGATGGATTCACCTGTGGAAGACATGATTTATGGATCTGATGTGATAGGTACCAGCCAGATCGAATTTTGACGTGGGGAGCACTAGCGAGATATCTGCTTCCCAAATCACGTCGTCGTATGAGGAGCGTTCTGCGTCCGGTCCCTTAGGGTCAGGCAGGTCAGGTGCCTCCGAGGAGGCGCGTCCGGCCACTTGATTTGTTTCCATAACTACCCCGTGCGTAAATGACGTCGTATATCCCATTCTTTAACTGTTCTTTCCACATCACGTGGTTTTATTCCTTAGAACTAGGTGGGAAGATAGTCTCGTTTCCATTTTTCTTCAAACAAAAAGAAAGAAAGACTGCGGATCAAGTGGGGGTGGAGCCAACCTCATCCATGAGATGAGATGAGATCAGCACGTCTTTTATTACCTCTGCTCCGTGCGCGTCCACACGCTTGTCTCTCTCTCCCTCGGGATTTTTTTTAAAACGTAAACAAAATTCCAAATTCCAAATTTTTTCAAAAAAGCAAAGAATTTTTTAAAACATATTTTTTTATTTGAATTTCGAGGTTTTTTTGACACGTAAGCAAAATTTTAAATTACATTTTTATTGGAAAAGCATACGATTTTTGAAAACCGGAAGAAAATTTCGAATTTTGGGCCGTTTTATGGATAGATGATGAAATTTCGAAATTCCAAACGTCTTTTGGAAAACATGAGCATCCATGAATTAATCTTGGACTTTTGAAAAAATTTGAAAGCCAGATATTTTTTAAAATTCCTAACTTTTTTTGGAAATTTTTGAAGACGTTATTGGAATTTTAATATATTTTTGAAAAAAAACTGATTTTTTGTATGTGTTAAACATTATTTGAAATTATGGGTTTTTATAAAAACAATAATGAAATGAAAAAAGAAACAGAAAAAACGAAAATTTAGAGAGAAAAAAACATGTTCCTGAACCTTCTAGATGGTTCGCAAACTGGTTAAAGCCGGCATGGACCTTATAGAAGGTTCCAAAACCAGGATCTGTAACTAAACGGGCCGGCGCATGTTACATGGCCTCGCTAGAGTCTGTGCGAATCAGCGTCGTCCTATGCCCTAGAGGACTCTGCCGGCCGCCTCTCCGCTGCCTCCTGCCCTCCCTTTTGTCGATCGAACACGACGCCGGCGTCGCGAGGCGTCCAGTAGGCTACACCCAGCAAATCTTCTGCGGCCCTGGTAACTAGGCAAGGTTAGCACTAATTGTTATCATCACTCATCTCTCTCAGACGTTTATCTTATACGTATAGAAATTGTACTTCCAATTCAGTTTAATTCTTTCTATTCGATTGTGAGATCCGTGAGGAGTAATATGTTTGATCTAATTCTTTACGGGAATATTTCTAGTCATATTGACAACTGTAGAGTCAATCTTAATCTTATTTAATGCTGCTTGGGCTACAGATTTTTTAGCACGTGCGTTCATCGTTTTTTAATCTGATCGATCTCGTGGACTAATATCCAACATATTGCAGATTATTCTGCCATGTCTTTCGCCGGTGTATCTGTCATCGCCAAGGGCAGGCGTCTCGGCATTGACACCTCAACTGCAACCGCCAGTGTCAGCGGGTACCACTTGCTTGCCGTCCAAGACCACTCGCGCATGCGCCAACCCTTGCTATCTCACGGTTTCGCCCTCGGTGGACACTGATGGAAAATCTTGTATAAGCCCGACAGCCACTAGTGCAGAACCGGGCAATAGCACCGGTTGGTAAGGCCCTTTAGTGCCGGTTTCATAACCGGCACTAAAGTGTGGTCACTAAATCCCCCCTTAGTACCGGTTCAGCACGAACCAGTGCTAAAAGGAAACCACGTGGCACGAGTCAGCTCCGGGGGCCGGGAGCCTTTTAGTACCGGTTGGTAACACCAACCGGTACTAAATGTTTGTGGGTTTTTGTTTTATTTTGTATTTTTTAATTAAATTTGTGTTATCAATTTAATTTAGGATTGTTTTACATTATAATGAGTTGTAGTCGTCGTCATCATCATCATCATCATCATCATCACATATTAATAAATAAATAAACTCTAGCTAGCTAAAAATCATCGTAGTCGTCTAATTACCACTATTTAATCATCATAGTCATTACCGCTAACTATCTAATCATCACCAACACTGGCTAGCTTAAAGAGGAAACATTCACTTTCTAACAGAAGCAAAGATATCATTGAGTTCAACATAATCATCACCAACATCGAAGTTCAGGACACGGACATGAGACACTAATTAAGAGCATGAACTAGTGTTGCTCCCTCTCAGGTAGAATCGCATAGAACATGTATAGCTCTCCTGATTCATCATACTGGAGCATGCAGATGAATCTGTCTCCTAATCTTGGGTTGCGCTTCTCCTTGCTGCCCCCTAATACTTCTCTGCGATCGTTAACAATTTTGCTCCAATCTTTCACTATTAAGCATTCTTCGCTTTCAGAAATCCTGAATGCACTCATGTGCAATGTAGGATATCTTGCCGTAAGCTAACCATTGACATGTCACCTTTAGTCTCGATCCACTGAGGCACAACTGTCATCGGAAGTCCCTGTTGAAGAACATCGTATAGTAATTAATATACTAAGCAATGAAAGTTTAGCTTCAAAAATAATGTATGCAAAAGATGCACTAATTAAGGACAAATAGTAAAAATCTTACCATCTTTCGATTATAGATGTGACCGTAGTTCAATACGATCACCATTGGTCGCACGTTTTGAGTACTAATATTTCTAAGTTCAGGAAAAAAATTTGTCTTGACAGTATTAAGATCCTCAAGCCATGAAACATAATGACTTATCTCCTCGCAGTTTAGTTGAGCCCCGGGGCAGTAGTAGGTCATGTATACCAAGCGCCGGACATGTTTACTTGAACCGAAATAAGCTGACAATACAAATTAGTTGTCAACTATTTTTGAATAAACTGTATCAAAGACATAAACATATGCATGCATAGTTGAGAAAAACTCACATAATGGTAGAACTGGAGGTGTTTGCACATCGACCCAGATGTCTATATTACCTTGAATATGATCTTCCGGACGAATATCAAATGTGACAACCATATCAGGCTCAAATGCATAAGCCTTGCATAGTGCTTACCAAGTTTTGCATTCAAAATGGGTGTATCTGTCTCCATTATATAATTTGACGTTGAAAGTATATCCATGCTCCGTCTTCAAGTAAACTCTCTTTACCTCCATATCATCTATAGCACTAAAACCTATCTTATCCAAGACAAAAATTCTTGCATGGCAGGGGATGCGCTAGTAGAATAGTGAAAATTTAAATTTATAAGTTGAAGCAAATGAAGCATAAGTCATGCTTTAAAATTATAAGTTGAAGCAAATGAAGTATAAGTTTTGCATTCAAATAATAATTGCCGTTGTGACTTACTGTATCCATTTCGAATGTCTCATCCAGCTTGATGCTGAAGCGCCTACCATCAACAAGGAAATTTCTGTCGCACAGGCCGCGCTGTTCTTCACAATGTTCGCACATAATGAAATCTTTTTCATCGTCAGATGACATTTCCTATATATGTTCATATAGGTGAAACATTAAACACTTATTACTATTTAACATTAATTATTATCTAGCCAAATATATATTCATCTAACATTTGACATTAATATATCTAACTATATTCATCTCTAACAATTGACATTACTATATATTTAACTTTTCTATCTAATTTATCTAACATTCGAAATTAATCTAACATTTATATAAACTCAAAATATATAAAAAATTAAATAAACAGAAAAACTCATTAACAAATAATATTTTAATTAGATCATCAAATCTGAGATACCTAAATTTTCTTACTAAAAAAACTAGTTATATTAATTATTCAACTAGTTCAAATCTCATAAACCTAAATAAACTAGTTCGACAATTTTCTTACTAAAAATAAATTAGTTATATTAATTATTCAACTAATTCAAATCTCTAGTTCGACAATTTTCTATCTAGCTAATTCATCTAACATTCGACATTAATCTAACATTCGATCATCCAATTAACTTTTCTAAAAAACAGAAAATAGAAAATAAGTAAAAAAAAATGTGTGTGTGTGTGTATGTGTGTGTATGTGTGTGTGTATGTATATGTACGTATATATGTGTGTGTATGTGTGTGTCTATGTATGTATACGTACGTACACTGCAGTGCGGCCCCGTACACCGCCGCCCCGTACGTACGAGCGGGGGCGCCGGCGTACGGGGCGGGGGCGCCGGCGTATGGGCCGGGTGCGACGACGACGGACGGCGGCGCGGGTACGCGAGACCGAGAGATGTACGGGACCGCGGCGTGACGACGACGGACGGCGGCGCGCGGCGTTCGGGGCGGCGGCGCGAGACGACGACGACGACGGGCAGCGGCGGGGACAGCGAGGACGACGACGGACGACGGGCGGCGACGAGACGGGTTCGAGCGGCGCGCGGCGATGTCGCGAGAGGTTGGAGACGAAAGTGGGGAGATGTAACTGAAATTTTCGGAAGTGCTGCTTATATAGGATGAGCCTTTAGTACCAGTTGGAGCCACCAACTGGTACTAAAGGCCAACTTTGGCCAGGCCAAGAGGCGGGAAGAGCAGGCCACCGGTTGGAGCCACCAACCGGTACTAAAGGCCTTGCGCTGCCACCCCAAAGTTTAGTCCCACCTCGCCCGGCGAAGGGCTGCTGCACTGGTTTATAAACCCAGCCGCGGCTACCTCTTCGAACTCCTCTATATAGCAGGCTTCTGGGCCTAATTAATTAGGGCGCACTGCCCTGTGAGTCTGCTGGCCCTTCTGGTCCTGCATTTGCACACCCTAGGTCTGGCAGGCCCACTGGGCAGCGCGCCAACAAATTTTTTATATAGTTTTTTCTTTTCTGCATTACTTATTTTCTTTTATTTATTTTTGAGTAGTTTTTTATATAGTTTTTTCTTTTCTGCATTATTTATTTTCTTCTATTTATTTTTGAGTAATTTTTTTATTTTCCCGCCCGCCCGCCTAGCCGTTCGAACCGGCAGTAATGGTCACATTAGTGCCGGCTCAAATTCAAACCGGCACTAATGTGCTTCACATTTGATCCTTTTTCTGCTAGTGAGCTATTACCGGAACGAAGACGGCTATATACTACTTTGTGTTTTCCTCAACGAGGAAAATGATACCACTGCAGATCCCGTGAAGGCGCACGTCGTGTTTAGCTTCGTTGACGAGACCTACGAGCAAGAGCTGGCACATATCCATGGTAGGAAAATATTAGAGCTACGAGGCCAACACACTCATGCGATTAAGTACATCAAGAGAGCAGTCTTGGACAAACATCTCAAGAACGACAGTCTCACCATCCGGTGCGACGTCGTAGTCCTAAATCCAACATGCGACACCGCGTTCATCAAGGTGCCTCTGTCTGACATGCAACAGAACTTCACCGAATTTCTCCTGGCAGGGGAGGGCACCGACGTGGTCTTCCAGGTGGGTGGTGAGACCTTCGCCGCCCATCGCCGTGTTCTCGCGGCCCGGTCTATGGTCTTTAGAGCAGCTCTCTTTGGGCCCATGAAGGAAGGCACATCGACGGACACCACCGTGCAGATAGAGGACATGGACGCTATGGTGTTCAACGCGATGCTTGGGTTCATCTACAGTGACTCATTTCATGCGTTGGTGGCGGATGAAAACGAGGTCGACCTGCTGCAGTACCTGCTCGTTGTGACGGACATGTACAACCTCACAAGACTCCAGGCAATGTGCGAGAGGAAGCTGTGCGAGCACATCGAAGTGGGTACGGCGACCACCATCCTAGTGCTCGCCGAGCAGCACGGCTGCAATGGGCTGAGGAAGGCGTGCTACAAATTCCTCCAGCGTCCGGACAACCTGAGGGCAGTGGTTGACATGGACGGCTTTGATCAGTTGTGCAGGAGCTGCCCCTCTCTTATGAAAGACATGATCCTTGGCCTGCTACCCCCAAAGTAGGACTTCATATTAATGCAAGCTCTACATATTCCGGCGATTTTCCCACTTCCCTCGTTTACTCTTTTGTCATTGCAGAAGGAAAAGAGAATGAAGGCTCTTCGACTTAGATCTAGAAAACTATTGGATCCAACAGCCGAGTTGTTTAACATGTCTGAGGGGTGGGTGCCATTGGATCACTAATGGATGACATTGTCTAGCTTGCGACAATTTGCTATATCTTCAGTTTCGTTCATCCCTTGCGGGCGACGGTGTAGCATGTGTCCTTGTGGGCGGATGTACCTTAGTTAATTATCCTGCAAGAGTTTCAGTTTCATATTGCTATCCTTGAATCCTCCAGGACTGTTGCTATTTCTTTACATGCGACCTTTTGGAACATTGTGCAAACCCCTAGTAATTTCCTTAATTAAAACAATCGGCAAGAGCCGCAAACAGAAGCGAAAAAAAATAGAAAAGACTGCCGCATGGCGCTACTCTCGTCGAATAGTTGTCGTTTCCTCATATGGTTGGTACACCCGCAGTGGCGGAGCCAAGAAAATCAAATTAGGAGGGCCAAACGTTGCTAAACCTTATTTGGGAGGGTCAGATTATTAAAATGCATTGTTTTAACAGCTTAAAAGTCAATGTTTACACTAGTATTAGGCATAAACCAGTGACACTAGGGGGGCCAGGGCCCCTGCTGGTCCCCCCCTTACACCCGTCAGAGTTTTTTCACCAAGCAACGTCATTGCAGGCCAGGACTTGACACCTCCGATGCATGCATGTTTTGTGCCCTCCTCGAAACAGTCAAGCATGCTCTTCCTCTCGACCGTGATGGTTGTTCCCTCGTTACATTCGACTGTAATTAGTTGTAGTAGAACTATGGAATTGTAACGCCCTTTGGTGCAACAGAACCGTTTTTCAAGAAAGAGAATTGTAACGCCCTTTGATGTGCAACCTTTCATTTAGTAGTACATTGTTATCTGTCTAGATCAGTATTTTCCTCGTATCTAGCAGCGTTTCAAACGATCAAATGAATGTCCTGATCTCTTTGGCACTCTTAATCTCTAAGTTTCAGTGGACTTTTAGCATGCAAACACGATAGAAGTATTTTCATCAGTAGACTAGTAGAGTTAGTAGTAGTACACTTTTTTCAGAAGATAGCCAGTAGTAGTAATTTGTATCTCTCTACAAGTGAAAATTGCATATTGCAGTTGACCAGCAGTCCTTTCCTATGAAAATTGAAGCATGGCAAGGATCACGTCCTTCATAACAGTGGGGCAGCTCCTGCAGAGATGATCGAAGCCGTCCGTGGCCAACGCCTCCCTCAGGTTATCCCGAAACCGGAGGAAATCGTAGCATGCCTTCTTCAGGCCATTGCATCCATGCTGCTCAGCAAGTGCCAAGATGGTCATCGCCGTACTCACGCAAATGTTCTCGCATAGCTTCTTCTCACACAACAACCGGAGCCTCGGGACATCGTACCGATCCGCCGCGACGAGCAGGTGCTGTAGCATGACTCCCTCGTTCTCATGGTCCGCCGGCACCGGCAGAGATTCACCATAAATGAACCCAAGCATCGCCTCGAACACCGTGGCGTCCATGTCATCTACATGTACCACCGTCGACGTGCCTTCCTTCTTCATGGGGCCTAAGAGCAATGCCCTGAAGACGGTAGAGCGGGCCGCGAGGATACAACGGTGGGCGGCGAACGTCTCGCCACCGACCTCGAAAACCACGTCGGTGCCCTCTCTAGACTGAAGAAGGTCGGTGAAGTTCTGTTGTATATCGGATGACGGCACCTCGCCCAACTTATTCTCGCACATCTCCCTTAGCCTCGGGAGGTCGTACCGATGTGCCACGACGAGCAGCTGCCGCAGTAGGACACCCTCGTTATCATCGTCGGCCGACACAAGCAGCAAGTCGCCGTAGATGAACCCAAGCAACGCCTTGAACGCCGACGCATCCATGTCGTCTACCTGCTGGACTATAGTGGCCGTCGTCGTCAGCGACGTCCTCTCTTTGAGGGGTCGAAGAGCAACGCCTTGAAGACAGTAGAGCGGGCTGCGAGAACGCAGCGGTGGGCGGCAACCATCTCGCTGCCGACCTCGAAGACAATGTCGGTGCCCTCCCCGGTCAGGAGAAAGTCAGTGAAATTTTAGCGCATGTCGGACGGTGGCACCACGATGATGGGAGGAGGGGCGGCGGCAGTGTCATCGTCCAGCACCATGATGTCGCACCGTATGGTGAAACTGTTGTGCTTGATGTGTTCCTTTAGGGCCAATACTTCGCTAATGTTGATACGCGCAGGATCTTGCTTGTCGGTGTCTTGGGCGAAGCTGAACTCGAATTGTGCCTTGACGGGACATGAAGTGATGTCCATGAGGCAAAGCTCAAGCGATATGACGTCGGCGATGTCCAGGTGGTTGCCGCCGGGGTTGTAGTAGACGCCCCATCATTGGCCGCCGACGGTGAAACTGCGAGACCAGATGGGTTTGTTGGTTGGCGAGTAGCCTTCCACAACGAGCAAGTGGTACCCGCTGGCCGTGCCGGCGTCGATGCGTGGCGAGGTAGAACCGCCCACGAGCTTGCCATCGGCGATGACAGATACACCCGCGTATGACATGGTGGATAGATCGACGAGTCTGCTGTCAAAATAATTGTTGTCCGTGATACACAGATTAGGTGTTAGGATCCGATCTATATTATACAAGGACCCCACGGTGGTAAACCATAATGTATAGGCACGCAAGCATATATATACAAGGCAAGATCTCACGGTTGTATTCATTGTGCGAGACCGAATTTCAATCCACCTTATAATTTGATATGATATATATAATGAGAACCGTGTCTAATAAGATCCGATCTTGCCAACCGGTGGGTAAATTCAGTAGATATTTGTGTTATATTCTTGCATTGTGTAGTCCTTGCCCTATCCCTGATTGATTTTCATCCAACAAATAAAAATTGACGACCGCTAGTACTCCCGGTGGCTCAAGATCAATATCATCTATATCTATACCTACTAATAAAAAAAATAGGTATTCTTAGTCCGTCATGCTATTTTATAAAAAACAACCTGATGTGTCTGACATTAAACCCGTAAGTACGTATAAAATGTTTTTTTTAAATACTCATATCTTCTAAATTGTAACTACATGTTATATATGAAATTTGACTAGAAAAATATATAGAATCTGAATATGATGTTATTTTACCTGTTAACCATTTAAACTAGCTAAGGGTGCAATCTTAATCAAAGTGCATTATCCGACGTTCTTTCATATCGATACTGATCCAAATTGTGGATGAACATGTCAGCAAAATCAGGATTGAAGACGAAATTGAAGATCACTTTCCATTTTCTTTGTATGTATTAAATTTATATGCAAGCCGTGTTTGAATAGAAGACAAGTGAAATCTTGAACTTGCGCTTTTGTAGGCAAGACCATCTTTGTTTGGGCCACTTTTTGTAAATTAAGAATGTCTGGTATTCTTTTCTCCCGTCGCAACGCACGGGCCCTTTTGCTAGTGCAGATCTTAATAGTTGTAGATGGAACAAGAATTCGCAAAAAAACAAAAAAAACATTATACACATATTTTTATGGTCATCTCTATTAGTACATGCTAGGCTAGCTTAAAATAAGACTGTCATATCAATCAGACCTAAATAGCTGTAGCCGTTCCACGAGCCCCGTGCCAGCTCCCAGGAAGGTGGCGGAAGGGCGCTTCGGCTGGCCTGGATCCATGCCACGCACCCCCCCTTTCCCGTTGGCTTCCGCCGCGCACCGGCGCCGGCATGCTTCCCCCCTCCCCCCCTCGGGCCCTCACCCGATGGCGACACGAAGCACCCCTGCTACCACTAGTGCCGGATCCTGGGAGGAAGGGGCACGGGCTTCTAGGCTGGGCTGGGCAGCCCTAGGGGTGCCGCGGTGGCGCTCTTCCCCGGGCTACGGCCATGGCTCTGTGGCGGCGGTTCATCTCGGTGGTCCTCGGTGGTTGTCCGGCAGTGGCTGCCTCCTCCAGCGTGCTGGCCGGGTGTCGAGCACGCCTGCGAGCTTCCTTCGTCCCCCTACCATGCGCGTGCGGCTTCGGCCCCGGTAGCCATGGACCTGCGCCCTCCTCCAGTGTCCATGGTTTATGGGTCCGGCTCCAGATCCGACGCTTCCCGCGACCGAGTTGCGTCTATCTCAGGCTCATCCGGCTTGTCGGTGTCTCGGTAGCTCGGCAAGCACCCCCTACAGGCGTCCTTGGTCGGTCGACATCCACCCTGATGTGGGTTATACACCACTGTGCTTCTGGAGCTGCGCCCCCTTCCAGCTCCTTCGGCTCATCGGGCGTTCCTGCTGCTCTGGTCTCATTGGACCGGACCTGCGCTCCTCTCCGGATCTTGACTCGTTCGGGTCTTCGGCCACCGTCGCAACCCTCCCCTCGTTTTCCCGCCCCGCTGCCCAACCCCACCAACCTCCAAGCTCCATCCTCCCTTCCGCATGTTCGCTAGCTCGTTCTTCCGGCAACGCCTTATGTCTCTTTTGACAGCAAGCATTGCTTCCCTTCCTGCAATGGTGGTTCCGACCTCCGACCCGACTTCCTCCTCCTCGACTATTGCTCCAGCGACATGGGATTGCTAAGACTCGGCTAGGGAGAAATCCTTGCTCGACCTTTTGATGCAGGCAGCGGTGACTCCTATGGGTGTCGTTTCCCTCCTTGGAGGCGCTGCCATGGTCGCTTTATGTGTCCTCGGCGGTAGTTTTGATGATGTTGGTCATCTTGTTGGTTTGGTTTGGGCTGTGTCCCAGGGTGGCGAGTTTAGCCATGTTACTTTTCTGTTTGGACGGCCGTCGAGGATCTCATCACGGAGCTCGCTGACATATTTTCTACCATGACGTGCATATTGTGTTATTGCTCTTCATGGCGCGCGGCGGCATCAGCGCGTGTGGTGGTGAAGATGACCTGACCCTCGGAGTCCTTCTAGGATGCATTGCACCGGACTCCTCGTTCATGATCAGAATGCCAGCCGCCCGCAACGTGTCCTCCCCCGCTGCCGCTGAAGCCACCTCTACTTTCCTTTGCCTCTCGCCGCTCCGGTCGGCGGTCGCATCGGGTGGGTGGCTCCGTTCGCTAGCGCCCATGGGGAAGCAGAGGAGGAGGAGCGGGCTGGCATGGCGATTTTTCAGGACAAAGATTGGTTTGGGGTGTTGATGTATGTGTGCGGGGATGCGGAGCGCTAGCACTGATTGGTAGACTATGGCGTCTGCTCGGCAGAACATCGATCCGAGAAATTGATTCAGGTGACAGACCATTAACTTAATATAGACGGTAGAATATGTTTTAACTGATTTGATCGGATGGTCCTGCTTATCTTGTGTGCATTTTGCTGCGTGGCTTTAGGAGAATTTATGTTTGCTTTTCTAATAGTAGGATAGACTTTCTATCGGATTTGTGTACCACACATGTCAACAGCCATCCAGCCATCGGTTTCATTCCATGGTTTGCAGCCATAGTTCACAGATTCGTACGAAAATCGGAAGCCAGGTTGTGGAAAGTGTAGCGATCTCTTGGCGTGACGCTTGAAGTGGAAGTGGATGCCATAAAAGTGGAGCAGTACACAAGTAGGCACCCGAGGAGACTTCCGATCACACAAGTAAATAAATTAATTAAGGGAAACTGAATCCTCGTCCTTGGAAGTGGAAGTGGAAATCATAAAAGCTGCATGCATGTAGCAGCTCTTCAAGTGATTGACTCTCGATCTCCTAACTAATTAAACGCGTGCGCGTACAGCTATCAACATATACG
Organism: Triticum urartu; assembly: GCF_003073215.2. NCBI lineage: Eukaryota > Viridiplantae > Streptophyta > Magnoliopsida > Poales > Poaceae > Triticum > Triticum urartu. The sequence goes on from NC_053028.1 coordinate 703,445,628, forward strand.
AGGAGAATCGAGGCGTTGCGCTCCTTCATTTCTTGGTGCTATATATATTCACTCGTGCTAGTATGCGACATATACTTGCAGTCACTTGCAGATTCATCCACCATGCACTTCGTGGGTGAATCCGTCATCACCGACGGCAAGCTGGTCTCATGGGTCATTCCCACTATCCCCACCAACGTCTACAACGCCGCCAGTGGGTACTACTTGCTCGCCCTCCAAAGCTTCTCAAGCTCGCTCTACTACGGGAACGGACCTGTCGAGTCTCGCCATTTCACGGTCCGAGGCCGTTCTTGGTGCATCTCCTACAACCCCAAGGCCACTGACGACTGCGTATCGCTTCGTCTTTTCCTCGCCGAGGATCCCACAGCAAAGCCCGTGACGGCGCACTTCCAGTTCAGTTTAGTCGACGAGACCGAGAAGTTCATCAGGTTCGGGCCGGTGGCACATCCCCATGGTGACAAAAAGTTCACGTTCCGAGGCTCCGATTGGGGCTGCGAAAAGCTCGTCACAAGACAGTTCATGAACCACAACCTCATCTACGACAGCTTAACCTTCCGGTGCGACCTCTTGGTGGCCCCGGGTGATGCGATCTAGGGCTGAAGAAGGCGTGCAATGGTTTCCTGCGTCGTCCTTTCCTTGCCATGCTGCCGTCTAAGTAGTAGCCCATGCTAATTCAATGGATCTTTATCTTTATATATTTCGTTAATCTTCTAGTAGTAGTACTATTTACTGTATGTCCTTGTTTACCGGATGCTTCATTGTATCCGTGTCGGGCTTGCAAATCCGCTGGTCAATTGGGATATATTCAGAAATGCTTCTGCGCCTATCGAGTTTGTTGCTGTGCAGCTATATCGATGTAGTAATCTGCAATAAAATCGTTTGAAACTTAGCAATTGTCGCTGCAAAAAAAGAGGAAGTACCGTGTATGTTCTAAAACATAGTAGCCGTCAACTGACTTGTCAGTAGGTTTATTATTGAAATAAACATATAGAAAAAGGGACGCATCTAGCGAGCGGCAGGCGCTCTGCAGCGGCTGTCACTTTTAGCAAGTTCATGTTTCCATCAAACAAAAAAGAAAAAATCTTTCTCATCATAAAAAAGAAAGGACATGCAACATGTTTTTAATTACGGATTGGAAAGCACCCAGATATGAACACATTAATTTAGAGTTCCTTTTCATTTTAAAAGCCATAACTTTTAAATCAAACATCGAAATTAAGATCCACTTTCACCATTGGAACCCTTACGACATGGTCTTCAAAACTAGATCCTGCATGGGTATGTTTCGATGAATTTTTTGTGTGCAATTTAGTACCTCGTTTTGTGCAACTGCCTAGTAGTCGTTATGCAACTAGCTGACCGTGGATGTGCAATTTCACGCCTACCCCGTGGACACACAATTTTCACTGATGTCACCTCCATCCCCTCAAACTACCCCTTCCAGTGAGATGAGCAATTTCGTCCGTTGCTCAGGCCAACTGCCTAATAATTGACGTGCAACTTTCCGCTTGCCTGTGGATGTTCTTTCACTATTTACTGCATCCGCCAACTTTCTAGTAGTGGTTGTGCAACTTCGGATACTGCCACGGCCAACTGGCTAACAGTGATTTGCAACTTTCTCCTATACCCCCATAGATGTGTAGTTTCCCTGCTAGCACACGGTCCAAACCACCCCTACTAGTGAGATTCGCAACTTTCGCACTCTGTCTATATGTAACTTTGCACAACCCTCATGAATGTTAATTTTTTACCATTCAACCGTCCTTGCTTGTGAGATGTGTAACTTCGTATGTTGCCCTGACCAACTACCTAGCAGAGTATGTGCAACTCTGTTTGCTACCCCCCAATTGAAAATACATGTCCACAAATAGGAAGGGGAAGGAGTGGCACATTGACTAATAGGCAGTTGGCTTGAACAATAGACTAAGTTGCACAAATCGCTTGCAGGGGAGGTGAGAGTAGGGTGTACCAACAGTGAAAAACTACGAATCCACGAGTAAGGAGGAGGATTGCACAACGACTACTTGGTAGTTGGTCGGGATAGTAGACTAGTTGCACATCAAAGTTGTCATGATTGCTACATTGCAACCTCATGAAAGTTGAATGATGCAGATCCAAAAATTGGTTTTGAAAAAAGTTGCACGATACAGTACTAAAGTTGCATAATATAGCACGAAAGTTGGCATCGAACAAAATTCGTCGAAACATGCCCATGCGTGATCTAGTTTTAAAGATCTCGTCACAAGGAATCCAACGGCGAAGACGGATCTGAATTTCGATGTGTGGTTTGAACGATATGACTTTTTAAAAAATTGAAAATCCGAAATAAATACATGTGGATATGTTTTTTCTATTCACATAATGCCATCAATCACATGCACTAAGAGACAAAACATGCCCATACATGCATTCGATAAGTGACGGAGCCAGCGTGATGTGCAGACAAGAGCCGACCGCTCGATTCGTCTAAGTAGTGCGTAAGCACTTTTTAGATTTCAGGTAGAAAAAAATACTCCATCCTTTCCGGTTTATAGGGCTCAATTCAACAATCTCACCAACCAAGATAGATGGTGAGTGGTGGAATATTTTTTGTAATTTGCAAAAGCACCCAATTAATGCTCTTGTTTTCTTCAAAAATTTATGTTTACCAATGTATTAATTGCAATGCATGCATACATAAAGTACATGCATTGGTCGATTTTCTCTTAATACTTGCATGCAATTATTTAATGCACCTTCGAATCTGAAATTGTGATGGGGAACAACCAAATTGAGCCTTATAAAATGGAAAAACTAAGATTTTGAGATAAACCCTATAGACCGGAAAGGAGGACGTAATAATCAAGGTTGTGCTGAAGCAAAACAAAGTATGGGAATATTGTGGAAGGAGTCCCAGTTGAAGACCATAGTTAGTGCCAACGTGCACATTGAAAGAGTGTATGGTTGAGAAAGCCTTTTTCGTTGAAGGGGTATATATATTGGTAGTAGCACCTAGGATAACCAACACAAACTAACCTAACCAGCTACAAAGTCCTAATCCTAGTACCATTGGGTAATTGTTTTGTGTACCAACCGGACACAAAAAGTCGTGGTTATGAAGTTTTCCTATGGATGAAAACTTGCGCACAAAATATACCAAGTCATGAGCCAAGGAATTAATCGCGAAGTTGCCTAGCTTTCCAACAATAAATTTATTAAGATTGGCTACTGAATTAGGCTAGGCGAGGGAAGCATGCTAATGCGAATTTCCTTCATAAGATGGGGGCAGATCCTCTTCAGATGATCAAACTCTTTTGTCTCTACGATAGCCCTCAGGTTCGCCAGATACTGGAGGTAATGGTAGCACACATTCTTCAGCCCGGGGCAGCTGTGCTGGTTGGCGAGTGTCAGGATGGTTGCCGTCGATCCAATGTTGATGTACCCACATAGGTTCTTCTCACACATCACCCTCAGCCGCCGGAGGTCATACCGATCCGCTGCGATGAGCAGGTGTTGCAGAAGTACGCCCTTGTTCTCATCCACCAGAGGAGCTGGCAGCGAGTAACTGTAGATGAACCCCAGCATCATGTGAATATCGCAGCGTGCATGTCGGTCGTCTATTTGCACGATCATGGCAGTGGACGATGTGCCTTCTTTCATGGGGCCGAAGAGCAATGTCCTGAAGAAAGTAGAGCGGGCGGCGAGAATGCACTTGTGGGCTTTGAACGTCTCGCCGCCCACCTCAAAGATGACGTTCGTGCCCTCAATATTGAGGAAAAGGTCCATAAAGTTTTGCTACATGTCGAGCGGTGGCACCGGGATCAAGGAAGAAGTTGCAGTAGGGAGCACATCCTCGTCAAGGACCATGATATCGCACCGGATGGGGAAACTGTTGTCCTGACGAATTTCTCCAAGAACTCTGTTTTGAGGACCTTCTTATGGTGGTCGTACTGGTCTGGGAACTCAAATAGTTTACTACCACCATGGATACGAGCCGGCTCTTGCTTGTTGGTCTCTTCGACGAAACTGAACTCGAAATGTGCCTTCACAGGATCTATAGTGCCCTGGACAAGGCAAAGTTGTGGAAGGTTTCGTAAAGCGTCTCAACTCCCGTAACATGGGAGCCTGCATGTATTTATATTGATATTGGCAAGGCCAGCTCTCACAGAGGCATGCATCGATAGATAGATTACATCGTTGGTTGAAACAACCGAAGAGATAAGAGGAGAATTACATTAAGAGATAAACAAGTACTAACAAACTAGATCCTCCTAACTACTCTACGTGATGCCCAAGTCATATGTAACGTGACATGTTTAACACTCCCCCATAATCACAACTGTACTAAGTTGAGATTACGCTTAAACTCTTCAAAACTTCTGGTAGGCAATGCTTTTGTGAATCCATCTGCAACCTGATCTTTAGAGGGTATAAATCTGATCTCAAGCTGTTTGTTGGCAACACGTTCTCTTACAAAATGAAAGTCTATTTCAATATGTTTTGTTCTAGCATGGAAAACTGGATTGGCAGACAAATAGGTAGCACCAAGATTATCACACCACAAGCAAGAAGATTTATCTTGTGCTATTCCAAGTTCTTTGAGCATGGACTGAACCCAAATGACTCCTGTTGTTGCATTTGCTAATGCCTTATATTCTACTTCTGTGCTTGACCTGGAAACAGTAGCTTGTTTTCTTGCACACCATGATATCAAATTAGACCCATAAAAGATAGCAAAACCACCTGTTGACCTTCTGTCATCTAGACAACTAGCCCAGTCTGCATCTGAGAAGGCACTGACAAGTGTGGAAGAAGACTTACTAAATGTAAGACCTGTGGTTATAGTATTCCTTATATACCTTAGGATCCGTTTTGCTGCTGTCCAGTGAGCTATGGTAGGTGCATGAAGGAACTGACACACCTTGTTAACTGCAAAGGAGATGTCAGGTCGAGTAAGAGTCAGGTATTGTAGACCACCAACTAAGATCCTGTAACTAGTAATATCCTCTTGGTTCACTGGCTCGCCTTCTGTCAGAGATAATGATTCTGAACTAGACAGTGGTGTTGGAGAAGGTTTATAGTTTTGCATGCCAATTCTACTTAACAGTTCAGCGGCATACTTTGCTTGAGATAGATGAATACCATTACCATGTTTCTTAACTTCAATACCCAAGAAGAAATGCAGATCTCCCAAATCCTTGAGAGCAAACTCAGAGCCTAGGTCCTTGAGCAGTGCTGTTACAGCTCCATCAGAAGAACTAGTAACAATAATATCATTAACATATATGAGAACAAATATGGATGTCTTATGTTTGTTATAGATAAATAGAGACGTGTCGGATTTTGATGAAACGAAACCAAGAGATTGAAGTTTCATGCTCAACCGTGAGTACCAGGCCCGAGGTGCTTGTTTCAATCCATACAGTGCTTTATCAAGCTTGCAGACATGAAAAGGTGCATTTTTGTCTTCAAACCCAGGAGGTTGTTTCATGAACGCTTCCTCTTCCAGAACACCATGAAGGAACGCGTTCTGTACGTCTAGCTGTCTGAGACTCCATCTCCTGGACACAGCTATTGATAGCACAAGGCGTATCGTTGCAGCTTTAACAACAAGACTAAATGTATCTTCATAATCTATGCCATACCTTTGCTTGAAACCCTTTGCTACAAGTCTTGCCTTGTACCGATCTACAGTGCCATCAGATTTTTTTCTTGATTCGATAGACCTACTTGCAATCAATTAAGTTTCTGCCTTGCTGAGGAGGAACAAAATGCCACGTCTTATTTTTCTTCAATGCCATGATTTCTTCATCCATGGCCAATTTCCACCTAGGATCACCAAGTGCTGTTATCAAATTGTTAGGTTCACCAGTTGTACAGGACATACCAAACTTAGAGAAATTTTTCTAATTTAAACGAGCTGTTATTACCTTTTGAAGTCTTGTACGCGTAGCCACAGGAGAAACTCCAGCGTGTGCAGGCGCAGAAGATCCCTCGGATGCATCAGCTTCAGGCGCTGTCGCCTCTAATCCCGAGGCAGATTGTGTCGCGCCTGCTGGAGACAACTGCGGCGTGGGCGACCGGGCCGGACTGGTGGGGCCTGGCGAATCTGGCGCGGGCCAATCCGGTAAGCCAGGCGCAACCGCCCGCCAAGCTGCATCTGGAGATTGGAGCGGGCCCGAGCCATCGTTGTCGCGCGCGGTAGTGCGCTCCAGGCCCAAGGCGGGGCCAGGTGCTATACGCCCAAGTCCCGGGGCGGATTCTGGCCCCTGCTGCGATGGAGATCCCGAGGTGGATACGCCTCGGTTTGCGCCTGTGTCTCTAGCTGGGGGGCACATAAAATGAAGGCTGTTTTCTTTGTGATTTGCACCATCTGAACAATCTGCAGCAGTAATCTCAGGCATAATATGATGATTAGGTACAAGTTGATCAGTACTATTATTTACTCCCCCATGATCAACGCCGGATAAGGATGAGGGCAGAAGAAGTATTTCTTTGCGAAGAAGGGCACCGACATTTGGGTGGAGTTTGGCAAAAGGAAAAACGGTTTCATCAAAGACGACATCCCTAGAGATATACACACGTCCAGTAGAAACATCAAGACATTTGACACCCTTGTGTTGTGCACTATAACCAAGGAAGACACATTGGGTTGATCTAAACATGAGTTTACGATTGTTGTAAGGGCGTAGATTCGGCCAACAAGCACAACCAAACACACAGAGTGAGGAGTAATCTGGTTTGGTGTGAAGAAGACGTTCAGTGGGTGTTTCATGATTGATGACACGGCTAGGCAGAATATTGATGAGATGGACGGCTGTGAGAAAGGCCTCATCCCAATACTTGAGTGGCATGGATGCGGCAGCAAGGAGGGAGAGACCTATGTCAACAATGTGCCTATGCTTACGTTCAACGGAACCGTTCTATTGATGAGCATGGGGGCAAGAAATGTGATGAGAAATTCCTATCCGTTGAAAGAAGGAGTTGAGTTTCTCATACTCACCACCCAGTCCGATTGCATAGCAAGTATTTTGCAATAAAATTTCCTTTCTACTAAAGCTTGAAAGTTAAGAAAAACTTGGAAAACATCGGAACGTTTCTTAAGAAGATATATCCACGTGTACTTGCTGAAATCATCAATGAAGCTCACATAATAGTTGTGCCTACCAACAGAGGAGGGAGTCGGTTCCCATACATCCGAAAAAATAAGTTGCAAGGGTTTTGTAGACACACTAGTGGAAATTGGGTATGGTAATTGGTGCCTTTTTGCTCTTTGACAAGAATCACAAATAGTTTCACGATCATGCTCATCAACAAAAGCGAGCTTATTTTTGCTAAGAATTTGATAGACAATAGAGAAAGACGGGTGGCCTAAACGATTGTGCCATCGTTCTGAAGACACCTTGAATGCTCCATAGGCTTGCTTATTTGACTTGGAAAACTTGGGAATCAACGGGTAGAGACCTTCCACACATCTACCGCGATAGAGGACCCTCCTCGTGACCTGATCCTTTATCAAGAAGAAAAAAGGGTGAAACTCTATGAAGACACCATTATCAAGAGTAATACGATGAACCGAAAGGAGATTTTTTTATGCATTGGGAATGTGTAGGACTTCATCTACAAGAATATCACGATGTGGGGTTTTAATAATAGACTTGCCAACATGACTTATCATCATACCTGGACCATTTTCTGCAGTGTGGACTTGCTCTTGGCCATGGTATTTCTCATGCATGGTCATTTTCTCTAGCTCGGAGGTGATGTTCTCATTTGCACCGGAGTCAAGATACCAGTTGGAATCTGCTCCATATGAGGCATCTGCTGCAGCTGCAACTCGTCTCCTCTGAGAGTTGTCGTGTGCATAGCGCCACTTACACTCCTTTGCAATGTGGTTAGTTTTTTTGCAAATCTGACACTTGTTTTCATATTCTTCATACCCGGTGAAACGGCCGCCTTGACGACCTTGATTGTTGTTGTAGTTATGGCGTGGGGGCCCATTGTTGTTGTAGTAGCCCCCGCCACCGCCGCCATTGTAGCCACCACCAGAGCCGCGGTAGCCACCACCGCCGCCCTGGTTGTAGCCGCCATCACCACCTCCGCTGCTGTTGCCGCGGTAGCCGCCGCCACCGTTGTTGTAATTGCTGTTGCCGCTGCCGTTTCCACCCTTGGGTGAGTTACGGTAGCCACCCTTGGGAGCGCCGCCGCGTCCCCGTGAGGCACTGTTGGCCGAGGACTTGAAAGCCCCGGCGCCTGTGCCCTGGAAAAGCTCCATGCGCTGATCAAAGTTCGCCACCATGCCGAAGAGATCATCAACAGATAGTGGTTCGGTGCGGACATCTAGGGCTGAGATAAGTGGTTCATAATCCATGTCAAGGCCAGCAACTATGAAGGAGATTAGTTCTTCCTCTAGGAGGGGTTTTCCTGCCATAGCAAGTTCATCTGACAGGGATCTCATGTGACCGAAGAAGGCAGCAGCAGATTGGGATCCCTTCTGGGCGTTGGTGAGGGCGGTGCAGCAGATGTTTATTTTCGATCTGGATTGGGCTGCAAACATGTTTGTGAGAGCGGACCAGATGGCTTGTGAGGTTTCCAGAGAGGCAACTTGCACTAGGACTTCCTTAGAAAGATTCCTGAGCAGATAGGCTACTAGTTGCTGATCTTGGATTAACCAAGCAGCATAGGCTGGGTTGGGAACGACCTGGTCCTTCCCTTTGGAGTTTTTTTGAGATGATTTTGGATGATGGTTCAGGGATGGTTCCATCAAGGTAACCAAAGAGACCTGCCCCAATGATTTGGGATCGGGCTTGGGCACGGCAAAGCACATAGTTGGTGCGGGTTAAGGGTTTAGAGATGGTGTTGTTGAGGCCGGCTGAGGGAGTTTGGCTTGGGGAAGCCATGGCGGGTAGGAGAGGAACGATGGAGGCTAGACGAGGTGGGAGAGGAGGCTGTGTATACCATGAAAGGTTTCGTAAAGTGTCTCAACTCACGTAACATGGGAACCCGCATGTATTTATATTGATATTGGTGAGGCCAGCTCTCGCAGAGGCATACATCGATAGATAGATTACATCGTTGGTTGAAACAACCGAAGAGATAAGAGGAGGATTACATTAAAAGATAAACAAGTACTAACAAACTAGATCCTCCTAACTACTCTATGTGATGCCCAAGTCATATGTAATGTGACATGTTTAACAAGTTGTACTGTTACGAGGCCGCCATAGGCATGGGGGCAGTAGTAGATGCAGCAACATTGACCGCCGATGATGAAAAAGCAAGAGCCGATGGATCCGCGGGTGTGCGAGACAAGCAAGTGGTATCCGTTTGCTGCCCCGGCGTCGATGCTAGCGGAAGCATTGTCCCCGAGGAGCTTGCTGTTGGAGATGACAGATTTACCCATGAACGACATGATGATCGATGAATTTGCTGTCAAAGCGCTTCTGCCCACCGGCCGTATCGTGATACAAAGAAGCCCAGGATATTTATTGCGTCCGAGCCCGAATTCAGTCCGCTGCAATTCAATTATTTGGTAATGAATTTACCCATATATTCAATTATCCGCTGGAGATTCAAGGAATACAACCGCATCTTAGCCTAGCCTCTCTTTCTCTCTCTCTCTCTCTCTGCAAATATGTCATCGCACGTCGCCATAGTCGTCGAAGCATATGCCTCGTAGCATCACTGAGGCCGTCGAAGCATGCTATACGCACCACCAAGATGGGGGCTAGGCGAGGAAAAACTTATTCCATAGTGTTGCCGCCGCCCGTCTTCCTAGGCACGACATAAATCGTAACAGAACTCAAAGAAACATCTTAAAATAAAGCCCTCCCACTCGTAAGGGCCTTGATCCATTGTGTTCCATGTTCCTAAGGCCACGAGAGGCAAAGTAACACTAATCTCCTTTTTGCGGGGAGGAGGAATATTGAACAATTTTTAATACGCAATGAACTTTATTAATTAAATGATGAAGATCTTTTAATATACGGAGAAATTTTCTTAATATACATTGAATATTGTTTGATAAAAGACATACTGGACAATCTCGAAAATATATTTTTTTCTATTTTTCATAGGCTCTTAAATATATAGCTCCTAAAATACGACAATGGGCCTGTTGTTGAAAAACCTACTAAGACACAATGTGAAACAAAAACAGCTCATGGGCAGAGTGGGCCGGCAAATTTGTGCTGGCTTCAGCAAACCTGTTCTGGGCGGCAAAAAAGAGCTCTTGATTTTCCTGGTATGTATCGGTGTGAGCATGTTAAGGATCGTAATACTTTCTAACAATCGATGTATTAAGATGAGCTACTGAATTAGGCTAGGCGAGGGAAGCATGTTAAGGATAATTTCCTTCGTAATACGGGGGCAGCTCCTCTGCAGATGATCAAACTCTTCGGTCTCCACAAAAGCCCTTAGGTTCGCCGGACAGTCGAGGAAATGGTAGCACGCCTTCTTCAGCCCATCGCAGCTGTGTTGGTCGGCGAGCGACAGGATGGTTGCTACCGAGCTAATGTCGATGTAGTCGCATAGCTTGTCCTCACACATTGCCCTCAGCCGCCTGAGGTCATACCGATCCGCCGCGACAAGCAGGTGTTGTAGAAGAACGCCCTCGTTCTCATCCACGGGAGGAGCTGGCAGCGAGTCTCCATAGATGAACCTTAGCATCATGCTGAATACCTCAGCGTGCATGTCGTCGATCTGCAGGATTGTGTTCGTCGACGCCGTGCCTTCTTTCATTGGGCCGAAGAGCTGCGCCCTGAAGAAGGCAGAGCGGGCCGCGAGAACGCACTTGTGGGCGGTGAACGTCTCGCCACCCACCGGAAGACGACGTCCGTGCCGTCGCCGGACAGGAGAAGATCCATAAAGTTCTGCTGCATGTCGGACGGTGGCACCGCGATGAAGGAAGAAGTCCTTGTTGTCGCGCCCTGCGCAAGGACCATGACGTCGCATCGAATGGTGAATCTGTCGTCTCTGATGAATTTCTCCCAGGTCTCCTTTTTGAGGACCTTTGTATGGTGGCTGAACCGGCCTCGGAACTCGAATATCTCACTACCATCATGGATACGTGCCCGCTCTTGCTCGTCGTTCTCTTCAACGAAACTGAACTCGAAATGTGCCTTCACGAGGTCTATAGTGCCGATGACAAGGCAAAGTTGTAGTGTTACCAGGCTGCCGTCGACGTGGGGGTCATAGTAGATGCGCCAGTGTTGGCCGCGGATGATGAAAGGAAGAGACCAGAAGAATTTGTTGGTGCGCGAGTGGCCGTCAACGACAAGCAAGTGGTACCCTCTGTCTGCGCCCGCGTTGATGATGGGGGAGGCCGCGCTGAGGAAATTGCCGCCGGAGTAGACAGATTCACCCGTGAACGTCATCATGATCGACGAAACAGCTCTAAAGTACCTGTACCTGCAGAAATCGTGGTACGCAGATTAGGGCCAAGTCTGTCAGGTACGTACGCTATATATACAAGGCAACGCCACATGATGGAGGAACGAATAAGAGACCTAAACTCAATCTGGTGCAAGATCGAATCGGATGGTGCCAGCATATATCTCTGAGAAAATTCCTTATCCCGAGTATGCTGAGGCCCCGGGTTTATACCATATAAACATGGATTTGCTGGAGATTGGTAAAGGAAACATCTCTTTCTCTTTTTTAGCGGGCAGGTAAAGAATAGAACATCTCATCTTTACCTAGTTAAAATTTCTCATAGTTTAGTTTTTGCCTTCGGCACAACAGACATCAACCCGTCTTTCCTTTTCTTTTACCATCTCTCTGTCCTCTATCTATATTTTTGGCCCCGAGTAATGATATTTTATTATTAATAACATATCATTTTATTATGAAGAGGACGTCAACTTTATTATTTAGAGGATGTCAACTTTATTATTACGAGGATGGCATTTTTAATTACAGAGGTTGATATTTTTATTATTGAGAGGATGAAATTTTTATTAATGATAGGATGTCATTGCTATTATTAAGAGAATGGCATTCTTTTTCTTTTTGACCATGACAATTGCTCTGTGTGATTTTTCTGCGTAGGGTTTCCTTTTGTCTCGAAGTTTTTTTCTCCCATGGGCCGCTGCACACAGGGAAAAAGAATCCGGACGAGCCTTCGCGCGACTTCTCTCCACAAAGAATCCGGAAAGAGAATTTTCACGCGCGCACGAGTTTCTTTGGCGCGATAGTGGGTTTCGCTGCCGCTGGAGGACTGGTCTGACCATTTTCTTGTGTGCTAGCCTCATGGGACAATTCATTTTTCTGTGAGGTATATACTAACCTATAGTAAAATGTGATATTTTCCTCGGTGCTTAAGTAAACCCGCCTGGAAAATTCATTATCCTGTGAGATGCTTCGGGCCCCACAGGAAAAATGATCACTGTGAGGAAAACTTCAGTTTCTGGTAGTGGTATCACTTGCCCTTTCCCTGCAGGATGAAGAGGAGCCCGCTGCAGTAGAGCCCGTGAAGGCGCTGGTCAAGTTCAGTTTTGTTGACGACACCGACAAGCAAATGCCGACATGTATTCCTGCTGGCAAAATATTCGAATTCCTAGGTAACTCCGCGAGAAGGGAGGGCATGGACATATCAAGTACCTCAAGGACGACAGCTTCACCTTCCGGTGTGACATAATGATCCTAAGTCACACATGCAACACCTGTGCCTTCATCATGGTGCCACCATGTGACATGCAACTGAACTTCAACGACCTTCTCCTGTCTGGGAACGGCTCTGACGTGGCATTCCAGGTCGGCGGCGAGAAGTTCGCCGCCCACCGGTGCATCCTCGCTGCCCGATCAGTTGTGTTCACAGCGGCGCTCTTTGGCGCCATGAAGGAAGGCACATCGATGGTGGTACAGGTAGATGACATGGACGCGGCCCTCTTCAAGGCGATGCTAGGGTTCATCTATGGCGGCTTGCTGCCTACACCGGGCACCGAAGAGAATGAAGGCATCCTTCTGCAGCACCTGCTCGTTGCAGCGGACATGTATGACCTCCCAAGACTCAGGGCAATGTGCGATAAGAAGCTGTCTGAGCACGGCAACGACCATCCTGACGCACGCCGAGTAGCACGGCTGCGATGGGCTGAAGAAGGCGTGCTGCGAGTCCTCCGGTGTCCGGACAACCTGAGGGCGGTGGTGTCCACTGATGGCTTCGATCATTTGTGCAGGAGCTGCCCCACTCTTATGAAGGACATGATCATTGGACTGCTGCCGGCTAACTAGGACTTCATCATCATATTGATGTATAGCTCTTGTGTTCACGTCAATTTCTCACATCCCTTGCTTACTGTATTTGTCATTGCAGAAGGAAAGGGGAATGAAGGCTCTTCGACTTTGATCTAGGAAGACTCTTGGAGGCAGCAACCGAGGTGTTTAACAGGTCGAGGGGTGGGTGCCATTTCTCACACTGGTTCAGTGATGGATGGCGTTTTCTAGCTTTGGACGAATTGCTATCTAAGTAGGATTGGGGCTGCGAAAAGTTCGTCACAAGAGAGTTCATGAACTACAACCTCATCAAGGGCAGCTTAACCTTCCGGTGCGACCTCTGGGTGGCCTCGGATGATGTGATCAAAACCACCACTTCGAAGGGATGAAGAAGGTGTGCAATGGTTTGCTGCGTCGTCCTTTCCTTGCCAAGCTGCCATCTAAGTAGTAGCTCATGCGAATTCAGTGGATCTTAATCTATATATTTCGTTAATCTTCTAGTAGGATTACTATTTACTGTATGTCCTTGTTTACCGGATGCTTCATCGTATCTGTGTCGGGCATGCAAATCCGCTGGTCAATTGCTATATATTCAGAAATGCTTCTACTCCTATCGAGTTTGTTGTCATGCAGCTATATTGATCTAGTAATCTGCAATAAAATTGTTTGAAACTTAGCAATTGTCGATGCAAAAAAAAGAGAAAGTACTATGTATCTGAAACATAGCAGCCGTGTTAAACTGACTTGTCTGTAGCTCTTCCCGCCCCAAAAAAATGACTTGTCTGTAGGTTTATTTTTAAAATAATCATACAGAAAAAGAATAATAATCTAGGTTGTGCTGAAGCAAAACAAAATATGGGAATATTGTGGAAGAAGTCCCAGTTGAAGACCATAGTCAGTGCCAACGTGCACATTGAAATAGTGCATGGTTGGCGAAAGCCTTTTTCGTTGAAGGGGTATATATATTGGTATCCAAGCACCTAGGATAACCAACACGAGCTAACCTAACCGGCTACAAAGTCCTAATCCTAGTACCATCGGGTAATTGTTTGTGTACCAACCGGACACAATGTACCAAGTCGTGGTTATCAAGTTTCCCCCAAAATGCTAGATTTACGTAGGACCTACGGGTTGTTACGTAACTTGCCTGAAGAAATCTCTTAGCCCCCCTGATTTCATCCGTGCGTGTAGTAAAATGCCCTGAAAGCATACTAGTTATCTAAGGATATATAACTGATGCGCCATTTCATCCAAAAAACCGATTCGATCAACCTGCATTGTGTGGGTATTGTAAAATGCAATCATGCATATGTAAGGATAGATGATACCAAAATATAGAAGAGCTAATCATGAGCCAAGGAATTAATCACAAAATTGCCTAACATTCCAACTATAAATTTATTAAGATGGGCTACTGAATTAGGCTAGACGAGGGAAGCATGCTAATGAGAATTTGCTGAGTTAGACTCAATGTTACTGTTGAAGTTAGGCCCCTCCCAATGCTCCACCTTGTACAGGTGCTAAGTCTGCCATGTAGGCAAAAAAATCTGATGTGGCAGGACAATTAAGAGAAGAGATATGGGTTTGGTGACCCCAGGAAGAACCAATGCCAAGCATGCAAACCTAGGCCAAACCTTAGCTCCGTCGGGCCGCGACCCCGCCTACCCCCCTCCCCTCTGCCGCCGTCGGCGAGCTCCGTCGGGCAAAGCCCGGTGGGCGCGGCGGCTATGCCCTTCTCCCCCTGTGCTCGTGGGACGCTGGCACGGGGCGGCCTCCTCGAGCGGTGGCGCTGGACATCGCGGGGTTCAGCAGCTCGCGGGCCGGCTGGCTGGTGGCGGCGCGCAGGCGCCCTGGATCTGGCGCGCGGCGGGGAGGCTGCGGCGCTCCCGTCTCGGGAGGTGGCGCGCAGTCGGCCTCCTGTTGTATCCGGCCGGATCGGGCGGTGGGGGTCGGTCGGCGGCACATGGCATCGGTGGTGCGTGCCCAGCAGCTCCGACGCTAGGAGCTCGCTGGGCGACGCGGGTAGGGCAGCGGCCGGGGGTGGATGTTGCTCCGGCCGTGGGCGGCGAATTGTGGAGGTCCGGCGATGGTGGACTCCCGGTGTCTTGGCAGCTTCATGGTGGCTTGGCGGATCTGCCTGCGGCGGCGACCGTCTTCTCCGTTGTCGACTTGTCTGTGATCTACCGTTTCGGCCTTCACCCATCTCCTCGGCTCCCGGTCGCTACTCCCTTCGAAGGGCTGGCCCTTTCCCAGCTGCGGTCCATCGCTCGTCCCGCACCCGGTGCAGCAGAACCGAGCTCGTCTCGCGCACGGTGCAGCAGGACTGACCTCGTCCCCCCCCCCCCACGGTGCTGCAGGACCGAACTCGTCTAACGCTCCGGGCTGCAGGATGGGTCGATGGATGCCAGTGCTGGCCGACCTATTGGTTCTCGACACTGGGAGTGGACCAGGGGTGCAAAGGCGGGTCCTCTTCCGCTCGTCTCTTTGGTTGGGGTACCGGCGGGTCTCGGGTGCGGTGGTGTCAAGGTCTTGGATGCCGGGGCGGCGGCCCTGGTGGCGGTAGCACGGTGCTCTTGGGCAGAGCCCGTGTCTTGGCGCTACTCGGTGACCATGGCCGTGTGGGCGGCGTGGTAGCCGGGGTGTAGCGTTCAGTGGCGGTGAGTGTTGGCCGGGGTGAAACCTGCTCTATCTTCGGACGGACCGGTGACGGCGAAGCTCGTTCCCGTCTTGAAGGCGTCGTCGCGGCTCTCACCACCCGTCGTGCGGCTCCAGGGGAAACTCTGATCCTCGGATCTGGCGGTGGCGGCGCTCCGGTGTCGTATCCTTCCTAAAGGCGCCGCTTTGGAGTCCATGGTTCGTTGTATGCAACTTCATCTCTTCGTGGTAGTGTGCTAGGGGTGGTGTTGCTGAGCTCAGCGCTTTTGTATCCTACCTTGGGTGTGTGGTGTTGGCGTGCGTTTTTTCTGGATGATGTTGGTCTTTGCTTTATATATAAAGCGGGGCGAAAGCCTTTTTCGGTAAAGAGTTTAGTAGCTAAGTCATTAAATGAAGGGAGCTTAGCAACAACAACTTAAACACCAATGCATTGGGGACTATACTTGCTAAACTATTTAATGTGCTTAGCACCTTATCTAAGCCCATACGTCGAACTTCCTGCTCAGATTAAATGATGCATCCTTATTCGGATCACTAGTCAGCTTCTCTCGAGATAAGAAGAGGCATCACACAAAATTGGCTTCTATTCGTGTGTTTAATCTATTGTTACAATCTGCTTCCAGAAACAGACATTGTTGCCATCTTGTATTTGTGGTCACGGTCACGTTGCATGCACGGGTTGGAAGTTCAAAGGCGTTGGTTGCATTTGACAAAGTGCGATTAATTCCAGGGTAAGTGTAGCCACAGTTCTCGTACGATCCTTGTGATCTTGCCCATAGTTCGAGCACTAGGTTCAAGTTCAACAGCTTGGTCTCCCACACGGCCGGCCGGCCGGCGACATAAGGCGATCCTCCGTTGGTTAGTTCGTTTGCTGTTTCACCTCTCTCTCTCTCTCTCTCTCTCTCTCTCTCTCTCTCTCTCTCTCTCTCTCTCTCTCTCTCTCTCATATCTACTGGTGTGCGGCATCATAACGTTGCAAATTACTTGCAGTTGCCGATTCATCAATCAATCATGTCCTTCGCGGGTTTATCTGTCATCGCCGACGGCAAGATCCTGAGCAAAGCAGCCTCACCTGCCATAGCTGGCACTAGCGGGTACCATTTGCTTGTCGTCGAAGGCCTCTCGCGCACTCCAGCGGGCGAGCCCTTTTTGTCACGCTGCATCACAGTCGGAGGCACTCATTTGCATATCCTCTGCTACCCCAACGGCAATAACACTGACAACGCCGGCTTCATCTCACTTAGTATTTTCCTCCGAAAGGTAGCCACTGGAACCGAAGAGCCCGTGAAGGCGCAGGTCGAGTTCAGTTTCGTGGACGAGACGGAGAAGCAGGAGCCGGCACGCATCCATGCAAGCAGAGTACTCGAGTTCCAACTCTGGGAGGAGACAGAAGAATTCCACAAGTTCGTGCGAAGGGACGTCCTGGAGAAATCCAAACACTTCAAGGACGACAGCTTCACCATCCGCTGCGACATCGTAGTCGTAGATCCGATATGCGTCGACACTTTGGCCTCTATCGTAGTGCCGCCGTCGGACATGCAAAGAAACTTCAACGACCTTCTCATTGCAGGGGAGGGCGCCGATGTTACCTTCCAGGTCGGCGGTGAGACGTTTGCCGCACACCGCTGCGTCCTCGCTGCACGCTCTACCGTCTTCAAGGCAGCTCTCTTTGGCCACATGAAGGAAGGCACGTCGTCGGCCGTCGTGCAGATAGACGACATGGACGCGGCGGTGTTCAAGGCAATGCTCGGGTTCATCTACGGAGACTCGCTGCCCGTGCCAAGGACGGATGAGAACGAGGGCGAGGGGGTCCTGCTGCAACACCTGCTCGTCGCGGCGGACAGGTACGACCTCCGAAGGCTTAGAGCGATGTGCGAGAAGAAACTCCACATCGAAGTGGGCACGCTGACCACCATCCTGGCACTCGCCGAGCAACACGGCTGTGTCTGGCTGAAGAAGGCAAGCTATGAGTTTCTCCGTAGCCCGCCGAACCTGAGGGCTGTCGTAGAGACAGAAGGGTTTGAACATCTCTGCAGCAGCTGCCCCACTCTTATGAAGGACATGCTCCTTGGCGTGCTGCCGCCTAATTAGTAGAAGTTCATCTTAATGCAATTGCTTGCTCTCTTATATATTTTGTAATCTTCTGTTTATGTCCTTGATTTGGAGGTGGTTCATCCAATATCTGCTGGGAATGCAATCCGCGAAGTTCTATTGAAATATGCAATTTCCCTCTCAGGAGTGGTTAAAACGAAGTTGTACTGCGTCCACAGTGTGATGAAAATTCTAATAGCTAGTTGCGCTATGCCGTTGAACATCTTTGTTTTTTTTTAAAAAAGAACATCTTTGTTGTTAAAATCTATCTATCTTCTATCCATCCATCCATCCATTTTTATACATCCCAGGTGCTAGAATCAAGCCTGCCTAAATAAACCGATTATACAAGTTTGTCACGTGCATTGTTTACCAAAGGTAGACAATGTGAGTCCGTAAAGGACACACAAAAAAAGATACAAACCGGCACCAAGCCAACACAAGCACGTAGGTTCCCAGAAACTTATAAAAGAAAAGCACGTAGATGTTTTGCAGCACGTAGGTGTTTAAAAAAACACGTAGGTTCAGAGAAAAGCAAATACGTACGAAGCATATGTCCACCTACAGACTTCCGTGAAGGACTCAAATTTGTAAATGCGTGCATCCATGTAGAGCGTGCTACAAATTAATATTACTGAATTTTCAAAGTATAACCCTATTTTACAAATGATATTCTTAATATAAAATACCAAAAAAATTACAGTACTGGTATGAATCCATGAAAAGCTAAAGATTGAAACAAATTGTACAGAGATATTATGTAATGATGGATACCCACTAAAAAGATAACACGCTAAAAATAGTTTAGTGTATCAAACATAGATTTAGCTATAAGATTTATATATAAGAAGATATTTATAGTTGAGATAAGTTTACGGGAAAATATTTATAGTATAGATTAAATCCACGTTGGTTGGTGTCGACAGAGAACAAATTGATCAATTGCAATGTTCAAGACAAATGGAGTTTACGGAGAAGTTTTACACGGGGAAGGATCAAAATTTTAAAAAGTGTGTTACAAGGCATGCATGAAATCGAGAAGAGGGATGACATATCAATAAATATGTGCGATGTGTGCAAGTGAGCATATTGTATGAGCCAAGAAAAATGGTGTTGTTGCGGCAAAATAAAGTCTGAAGCAACAAATCATACCAATGTGCAAAAGCATATAAGTTTGTACAAAGCAACATGCATGGATACAATCTATGTCGAGACCATGCAAGGGATACATGTTTCAACAATTGTTGGTCGACATACACACCCTACAAGGGCAAGCGACATATATAGTTCAAAGAAGAATATAGATGCATCATAGCATGTAGAGACATATCAGTGCACACACACACACACACACACACACACACACACACACACACACACACACACACACAACAAAACAAAACAAATGCTTTAGGGCTACCAGAGGAAGGAGGAAGAGGAATGCAAAGTTAAGTATGAGTCATATATTTCAATTTAAGAAAATAGGGGTGAGGAGGTTGACACTAAAGGGTGAGGTGTGCAAGACATAACCTACAAATTAGTTTGAAAGTTCCTGATTTTGCACCATAGATAAAAAACCATTGACCTTTCGGGTCACAGAATAATGGATTTATTTGGCCCACGAACCAACATTTGCATAGTAAAATTGAATGGCAGTGCATGTCTGCGGAAGTAATATTAGCATAAGATACCAAAAATTTTAAGTGCTTTGGCTATTGGGTTTGCTCTAATGAGATATGTCTATATATCTAATAGCACATCAACGTCTAGCCGCGCAATTGCACGGGTCACCCAGCTAGTTACAACTTATTTTATAAGCTTAAAATAGCAACCATAATTTAGTGATACGAAGTTATAAATCTTATGTAAAAAATCAGAAACGCTTTTATCCTGCTCGCGATGCAGCCACATTGAGACTTAGGAACTTAGCAATTATGCATGATAAAAATCATTTTTTTAAAGACCACTCTAAAAAGAAATAAATGAATTTGTACACTTTGAATAGAATGTCGAGGTTAGTATTTCAGTTTTCTGTAACATGCATGCAAGCAAAGTGATCGGTGTGGTCATCTATATGGAATTGTTGTACGAAGGCCCATTTCAATAAGTCATAGCAAGCATAGCAGTTTACAACCTCTGTAGCACATGGGCCCACACACATGTGGGTAACTAATTCATAAAGATATAATTTCGAAGATATTAGGGAAGACAATTTGATTTTAAAAAAAATCTAGCCCACCATATCAAAAAGAAAGGGAGTATCAATAAGAATGGCATGATATTACAATATTCTTTGAGTAAATTTGGAAGTTAATTTGTGTCACTGGCTTTACTTCTTAGTATCCGATCCATACTTCAAATAGAAAATTTGTTTGCATTTCAATTATAAACCGTTTTGTATGTCCTTCGCATTCAAAATTTATTGGTCATTGTTCATTGATAATAAGGTCTTATTGACCTTTCTTTTGGATTCGTATCCTATTGTGTTGGAAATGTGCCCTAGAGGCCATCCTGTGATGATCTATGTATCAATGAACTTATCTATATAGTCCTTGAACATTATCGATGATATATATCAATAAGTATGTGACTTGTTTGTGAGACTATGTGGTGTATGATAATTGTTCTACTCGTTTCTAGTCGTCAAGGTTGTGGACTCACATTATTTAAGTAGCATGCAACATAGTGGATGCCTCTATCTCACAAACAATGTAGCATTGGATGCTAGCATGGTATTTGTGGACTCGAATCCGACTGAGATGGGTAACCGAAATGGAATGAACCTTGTCGGCCGGTCCACCTCTCTGGCCGCCTTCCAGACATTGCCAGACGTCCGCAACCCCCACCCACGTGCCTGCCCCATTTGACTACATCGTCGTCCACGCCGAATCCACTCGTAGTCACGTACCCTCTCTCCCAGCCGACGCCATCCATGGCAGACATCATGCCCGACAAGTATTCGGTCAAATGTCATTGAGCTTTTATTTTACCTTCTCTTTGTTTCCTAGAGTAAGCACGATGGCGGGGTACACAGTAGTGGAGGATGAGTTGTTGTGTGATGCATGGAAGGTTGTATCTGCTCACTTTTGTAGGCATGAGGCAATGGGGCTCAACCTTTTGACAGCACATGCATTCTTTGTTTCATTAGCAAAAGCACTTTGCACCCTACGACTTGCATGTGATCCCGTGACACAGTGTGAACTCACTAGCCCATTGGTGATACATCATCTTCAACTCATTGATTCACTCAATGTTGCAACGTGATAATCATCATGTTGTATATCCCGAAGTGCTGCAGTTTTGTACCACAGAACCGAGGGCAGGCCATTTACATTCATACATTGTTGGATGAAGCTCAAGGAGTACAGTGCATACGGATTCTGACTCGAGTATTGTTGAATTTGCAATCAATGAATATTGTGCCGGTGTGCCCATTTTAGAGGTCTGTGTTTGAGATGCCCTAAACACTTGGAAACAACATATGCATGCCAAAAATGCGCAAGGGAAAATAAGTGCGGGGAACACAGCATTTGAAATGCCTCTTGTGGTCTATATGCGACGTGACCCGTCCATATGTTTGGACATAAAATGAATGAAAAATGGATGTAAATTCTTTAAGTTTCTGAATACAGGGCAGTATACATGTTTATTTTATACGTCCGCGGATCCTTGCTATACGCCCGTGACCGCGGACATTAATATTTGCGGGGCACAGAGGAAGACACCTCATCTTCTTTCTAGCTCATGTTTCCCAATCTTCTTCTTCCATTCTACTCTCATCATCTAGATCTGCTCTATTGACATTTCTAACGGACGTTTGGGGGCGCGCTTCTAGGATGTCAACGGTGACAATCGTCAATGAGGACGACGAGGTCCGGCATTGCTTATGGATGTTGCCTGTGACGACGGGTGAGATGATAAAGTACCGTCTCCGTCGCCTCGACTGTTAGATGGCCAAGTATGGCGAAAAGTGGTCTCTCAGCGAGATCGCCGTCACCAGTGCCGCCTCCTCTTAGGCTCGCTGCCCTTTCCCCCTGCCCACGTCTTTGGTGGCTGTGCCCGCACTGCACATGACGCACGAGGAAGCCGAGCGGATCATCTGCGAGTGTCAGGTTGCAGCCGGAAAACCCTGCCGCGACGCCGCACCCTTCCACCGCCCGAAGACCAACGACGACGACAACAATAGCTCCGACGATGATGATGAGGGAGCAGCTGGCCAGCCCAACATGGCCTATGAGGTCACCGGTAAGTATAGGGTAGTGTAGGATTAAATTTTTGTAGGTTTTTGGTTTTGTCCGGTTTAATGTAAAAACTATGAAATTTTAAATTAATATCGTCCGATTTGTTTGAGTTTGCATCGCTTTCATTGAAATTCGTTTAAAATGTAAATGAACATGTGCGGCTATCTTTTTTTGCGAGAAAACTTTTGATATATTCATCTCCAATGATGACAATACAACGAACACTAGAAATAATAATTACGTCCGGATTCATAGACGACCTAGCGACAATTAAAACAATTGAAGCGAACCGTAGGCGCGCTGCCGTCATCGCCTCTCCCTCGTCGGAGCCGAGTAAAACTTATTGGAGTAGACAGTCTGAAGGTCGTTGTGCAAAGGCACCATAGGATCAACACACCAGAACCGCAACCATCGCCGATGAAAAGTAGCGTAGATCGAAAGGATCCAACCTGAAGACACATGAACATAGGCGAACGACGAACAAATCCATCAAAAATAGATCCGTCGGAGACACATCTCCACACGCCCACAGGCGGTGCTAGGGGCACCACCGAAGCAAGGGCTAGGCTGGAAGAATTCTATTCCATCTTCAGGAAGCCGCCACCATCTTGCCTTCCTGAGTAGGACACAAACCTTAATAGAACTTAAAGTAACATCTAGAAACGGAGCCCTCCCACCGACAAGGGTTGGGATCCACCGCGGCTCCATGACCTTAAGGCCACTAGGGACGAGGCAGACATGCGGCAACGCCGGCAGGGGGCGGAGAAAATCTAAACTCGGGACAGGAGGCGGTTTGCTATATGCGGTTATCGTTGGATGGCCGGCTCCTGCATCCGTGACCGTGGACTAATGCTTCCTGTCCGCAGACGGATGCCGGAGCAAATTTGCAAGTCAGCGCGTGCATCTTTTTTTTTAGAACTGCGTGCATCTTTTTATAAGCACAAGAACGAGGACAAGTCTCACCGGTGTGCCACAGTTTTTTTCCCACCCCAGAGGCAGACCCAGAAGGGGTTTTCGGAAGGATGGGCCACACCATGAGAAATTGGCCCAACACCATATATATCAGAAAAAAGTGCCGAGTAACCTTTGAGGCCCAGCAGGCCAGCCCAGTCAGCATTCCACGCTGGCAACACTGCAGGACAAGATCGACCGCACGACTCGTGACCAATCCAATCGTAGTAGTATTAGCCCTAGGACCTTACGGTGGCGGCGCTACAGCGGACCAGCAGACCGCGGCATTAGCGCAACGGCGACAGGCACGCAAGACAGGACGGCAACCGGCAAGGCGATAGTTCGGCGGTGCAGCATCCAGCAAGCACGGCGCTGATCTGGGCACTGCAGGACAGGTGCTAGCTACTTGCACTTCCTCTCTCCAATACTCAAAATTTTGAACCTATCTTAGCACTGTAAAATATGAAATTGGCTTGTTAGTGAATTGTTCACCTGTGCATTTGCAATTTTATATTTTGTTGGATTTGTTAGTGAATTGCCATCTCTCTCGCAGGATCGTATATGTGCGTCGTCATAGCTTCATCCCTTGTTGTTGCAGGTTCATCAATCTATCATGTCCTTCGCCGGTGTATCTGTCAGCGCCAATGGCAAACTCCTGGGCTCTCCCACCTCCCCTACCACCGCCAGCGACAGCACTATAGGATACCACTTGCTCGTCGTGGAAGGCTACTCCCGCATCAACAGATCCATCGCCATCAATTCTCGCTATTTCACAGTGGCGGGCCGCCACTGGAGTATCTTGTACCACCCCAATGGCCGCAAAAACCATGACATGGATGGCCCGGGATCACTTTGTCTTTACCTCGCCGAGGAAGGTGGAAAGCCTGTGAAGGCGCAATTCGAGTTCAGTTTCATTGATGGGAGTGACCAGCCGGCGACGACATGCAACCATGCGCATGCTCAGGAATTATTTGAGTTCCAAGACTGGAACCACATCCCGCACGAAAAGCTCATCAAAAGAGAGGCCTTGGAGAAACACCTCAAGGGCGATAGTTTCACAGTTCGGTGTGATGTCATTGTTGTGGCGGGGGATGTGATCCCCACCACCACTTCTCCCTTCATCACGGTGCCGCCCTCCGACATGCAACAGAATTTCACCGACCTTCTCGTGGCTGGAGAGGGTACAGATGTGGTCTTCCAGGTCGGTAACGAGGCTTTGGCCGCCCACCAGTGCATCCTTGCGGCCCGCTCTACCGTCTTCAGGGCGGCCCTCTTCGGCCCCATGAAGAAAGGCACATCTCCGACGGTGGTTCAGGTAGATGACATGAATGGGACGGTGTTTAAGGCGATGCTAGGTTTCATCTATGGTGACACGCTACCTTTCCCTGCGGCAGACGAAAACGAAGGCGTCCTGCTGCAGCACCTACTCGTGGCGGCGGACAGGTACGACCTCCGGAGGCTGAGATTGATGTGCGAGAAGAAGCTGTGCGAGCACATCCGTGTGGGCACAGCGACGACCATTCTGGCCCTTGCGGACCTGCACCACTGTGACGGGCTGAAGAAGGCGTGCTATGAGTTTCTCCGATATCCGGCGAACCTGAGGGCGGTTGTGGAGACGGAAGGTTTTGAACATCTCTGCAGCAGCTGCCCCACTCTTATGAAGGACATGCTCCTTGGCGTGCTGCCGCCTAATTAGTAGAAGTTCATCTTAATGCAATTGCTTGCTCTCTTCCATATTTTGTAATCGTCTGTTTATGTCCTTGATGATTAGGAGATGATTTGTCCAATATATGGTTCTGGTTGGCATGCATGTAATCCGCTGTTCAACTGAAATATGCACTTCCCCTTTCAAAATAATTTGAAACGGGCTGCTGTAAAACAGCTGCATCTATTAGCTAGGTAGTTAAATTATGTGTGTATTGATATGTACCTTTCCATCAAATATGAGAAATGCTTCTATCCTGTTTGCCATGCAGCCACATTGATATAAGTTCAATTTAACAAACCACTGAGACTTAGGCACTTAACAATCATTGATGCTAAAAAAAACATCTTTCTTTTTCAAGAAGACGCAAGAACTTTCACTAGTAGAAAAAGGGTCAAATGTGAAGCACATTAGTGCCGGTTTGAATTTGAGCCGGCACTAATGTGACCATTAGTGCCGGTTCCAACGGCTAGGCGGGCGGGCATCATTAGTACCGGTTCGTGGGCAACCTTTAGTACCGGTTCATGCCACGAACCGGTACTAATGAGGTTGTGTCAGGCTATGGTCAGGCTGGGGCCCCCACGAAGACCTTTAGTACCAGTTCATGCCATGAACCGGTACTAAAGTTTCTTTGTAAGCTTATTTTTAG
This sequence comes from Triticum urartu, assembly GCF_003073215.2. Lineage (NCBI taxonomy): Eukaryota > Viridiplantae > Streptophyta > Magnoliopsida > Poales > Poaceae > Triticum > Triticum urartu. The sequence continues at coordinate 703,471,111 of NC_053028.1, forward strand.
TCCCACCTCGTCAAGAGAGAGGCAGTATGAGCGGTTTATAAGCCGTGAGTGCACAGACAATGACGAAGAGTTGCAATGCTCACCTGCATGTTGATTAGCTTCAAGCCCTGCGGAATAGCATAGATTGCACTGAGCTATGTGCAGTGCAGTCTACACTATTCCGAATGGCTTGAAGCAAATTAACCAGCATTGCACCTCTTTTTTATTTTTAATAACTTATTTGAACTCCGGACTTCTTTTGTATTCAGTATGCAGCATTCAAAGCGACGTCATCAATTTCCAACATGTTCTAACATCATTTGTTGTTTTTCGGTCATTTACCTAATTCTTTAGAGAGCTAAATGACCGTGAAATTGAAAATCACTACAAAATGAATCCTGAAAATGTTGAAACTTGGCATGGTATCATCATATCACCCGCATAGCATGGGCGAAAGAATAGAGAGGGTCACGGCAAAAACTAGACGCACTTCGTGTACAAACTGGACAAACTCTTTCGGAGTATCAGGGTTTCGGACGAGAACTCATCTGTTACACGGCCACTTCAATGTTTTTTAAACTTATTTAAACTCCGGGCTTTTTTTGTGTTCAGTATGCAACATTCAAAGCGACGTCATCAATTTCCAACATGTTCTGACATCATTTGTTGTTTTTCGGTCATTTACCTAATTGTTTAGAGAGCTAAATGACCGTGAAATTGAAAATCACTACAAAATGAATTATGAAAATGTTGAAACTTGGCATGGTATCATCATTTCACCCGCATAGCATGTGTGAAAGAGTAGAGAGGATGACGGCAAAAACTGGACGCACTTCGTGTACAAACTGGAAATAGAAGAAAATAAATAGAAGAAAAGAAATAATGCAGAAAAGAAAAAAAAACTATACAAAAAAATTACTCAAAAATAAATAGAAGAAAATAAATAATGCAGAAAAGAAAAAACTATATAAAAAATTACTCAAAAATAAATAGAAAAAAATAAATAATGCAGAAAAGAAAAAACTATATAAAAAATTTGTTGACGCGCTGCCCAGTGGGCCTGCCAGACCTAGGGTGTGCAAATGCAGGCCCAGAAGGGCCAGCAGGCTCACAGGGCAGCGCGCCCTTGTTAATTAGGCCCAGAAGTCTGCTATATAGAGAAGCTTGAAGGAGCAGCCGCGGCTGGGTTTATAAATCAGTGCGGCTGCCCTTCGCTCGGCGAGGTGGGACTAAACATTGTGCACCGCCGGTGGCAGCGCACAACCTTTAGTACCGGTTAGTGGCTCCAACCGGTACTAAAGGGGGGGGGGGTCTTTAGTACCGGTTCGTGGCACGAACCGGTACTAAAGGGGCCGTTTCCCGCCCCTTGGCCTGGCGAAAATTGGCCTTTAGTATCGGTTGGTGGCTCCAACTGGCACTAAAGACCCTTCCTATATATATGGAACCTACGAAAAAATCAGTTCATCGACCACCAGTAGTTCTTGTCGATCCAAACTTCTTCGCCGCGCCCGTCGCCCCATCGCGCGCCGCCCTCGCCGCCCCCGCCGCCCGTCGCCGTCACCGCCCGGCCCGTCGCCCCCGCCGCGCCTGTACATCGCCGCCACCTCTCGCCCGCCGCGCCCGCCCCCCGTCGTCGCCCGCCGCCGCCCCCCGGTCGTACGTACACACACAAACACACAGAGACACACACACACACACCACACACACACGCACACACAGAGACACACACACACACACACCACACACACACATACACACACATTGTTTTTACTTATTTTCTATTTTCTGTTATTTAGATTAATGTTAGATAAATTACGTAGATAATAATGTTAGAATGTTAATGATTAGATGAATTATATGAAAAAGATGTTAAATATTAATGTCAAATATATTTTACATGAATTAGAACAAGTTGAACTAGTTGAATTAGTATAGCTAAATATTAATTAGGTATATATATGAGATTATTTGAACTAGTTGAATTAATATAACTAGTTTATTTTTAGTATGAAAATTAATAGAACAAGTTTATTTTTAGTAAGAAAATTTAGGTATATGAGATTTGATGATCTAATCAAAATATTACTATATAGAACTACCTACTTTATTTTAGTAAGAAATTAATAGAACTAGTTTATTTTTAGTAAATGCTTAGTTGAATTAATAGAACTAGTTTATCTAGTTGAATTAGTAGAACTAGTAAGTGTTTAATGTTTCACCTATATATGAACATATATGTTAGATATTAGATATAAATTATATGTTAGATATATATTTAATTTAGTTATATGAGATTTCATTATCTAATTAATTAGTTGAACTAGTTAGTTGAATTAGTTCAATTAATTAGGTATATTCTTCGTAAGTGCTTAGTTGAACTAGTTGAATTAACAGAATTAGTTGACTTAATAGAACTAATAAGTGTTTAATGTTTCACCTATGAACATAGGAATGTCGTCTGACGACGAACACAATTTCATTATGTGCGAATACTGCGAAGACCAGCGCGACCTGTGCGGCCAAAATTTTCTAGTTGATGATAGACGCTTCAGCATCAAGCTAGATGAGAACTTTGAAGTGGATACAGTAAGTCACAACGACAAGTCTTTTTTCGTAATTAAGCATGACTTATGCTTCATTTTGCTTCACCTTTTAATTTTAATTTTTCACTATTCTACTAGCGTATCCCCTGCCATGCAAGAACTTTGTCTTGGATAAGATAGGTTTCAATCCTAACGAAACTATGGAGGTAAAAAGAGTTTACTTGAAGACCGAGCATGGTTATACCTTCAACGTCAAATTATACAATGCAGACACATACACCTATTTTGAATGCAAAACTTGGCAAGCACTATGCAAGGCTTATGCATTTGAGCCTGATATGGTTATCACCTTTGATATTCGTCCGGAAGATGATATTGAAGGTAATAGAGACATCTGGGTCGATGTGCAGACGCCTCCAGTTCTACCATTATGTGAGTTTCTCAACCATATTTATGTCTTCGATATGAGATTATTTGAACCAGTTGAGTAATTAATAGATCTCAATTAATATTGGCATCTTACTTCCAATCAAGCAAACATGTCCGGCACTTGGTAGACAAGACCATCCACTGTCCCGGGGCTGAACTAAACTGCGAGGAGACAAGTCATTATGTTTCATGGCTTGAGGATCTTGATGCTGTCAAGACAAATTTCTTTCCTGCACTTAGAAATGTTAGTACTCAAAACGTGCGACCAATAGTGTTTGTACTGAACTACGGTCACATATATTTAGGAAAGATGGTAAGATTTCTACTATTTCTCCTCAGTGCATCTTTTGCATACATTATTTTTTTAAGCTAAACTTCATTGCTAAGTATGTTACTATACGATGTTCTTCAACAGGGACTCCCGATGAATGTTGTGCCTGATTGGATCGAGACTAAAGGTACCATGAATATTGTTAGCTTACGGCCAAGATATCCTACAATGCACTTTAGTGCATTCAGGATTTCTAATAGCGAGGAATGCTTAATAGTAAAAGACTGGAGCAAAATTGTGAACGATCACAGAGAAGTACTAGGGGGCAGCAATCAGAAGCGCAACCCACGATTAGGAGATAGGTTCATCTGCATGCTCCAATATGATGAATCAGCAAAGCTATACATGTTCTATGCTATTTTACCCGAGAGAGAGAGCAGCAGGAGTGATTAATTAGCTAGTTCATGCTCTTAGTACTTGTCCTCTCATGTCCGTGTTCTTCGTCCTGAACTTAATCTCAAAGAGTGATTTGCTTTTGTGGTGTTATGAACGCTTATAATATCATTACCATGTTGAACTCGATGATATCTTTGCTATGAAAACCGTTGGTGATGATATATATGATGCAAGAGTTTTTATATTAATTAATATGATGATGATGATGATGAGTTATTATATCATTTATGAAAGAAATTGCATATTAGTTTCAATTGGATGGATTCTAGCTAAGTGATCAAGTATATATATGCCATATCCATATTACCTCGATCACTTAAGTAGGTGATCAAGTATATATAATATGGATATGACATATACTTGATGACTTAGCTAGGATCCACACGCATCCAGTCAAACTAATCACCGAATGATTTAACGACTCATTATAATATAAAACAATCACTAAATTAAATTGAAAACACAAAATTAAAGTAAAAATAAAAAATAAAACCAAAACACACCAAAACATTTAGTACCGGTTGGTGTTACCAACCGGTACTAATGTCCTACGCGCCCACGGAGCTGGCTCGTGCCACGTGTTTGCCCTTTAGCACCGGTTCGTGCTGAACCGGTACTAAGGGGGGGGGGGCTTTAGTGCCTACAATTTAGTGTCGGTTACCGAACCGGCACTAAAGCCCCTCACGAACCGGTGCTATTGCCCGGTTCTGCACTAGTGTTTGCGCACCTTTTGTATTGGGAAGAGAGGAATCGAGTCTACAGAAAAGATTTACATTGGTGGCAATCACAGACGATCACAAACGACTGCACACCATCCTAAAGTGGTCACACTCTCAGCCACTTTCCACCTAGCGAACTCCACCCTTAATCTTGGCTATCACTGAAGTAGGAAGCAAAGCCACCATATATAAAAAATCCTAGAGTATTTAACCGAAAACTAGCACAACTCAACCAACCATGGCAAAAAAGTTCACATTACGAACTTTGACAAAAAAAACTACCACTTTAGCTCTAATTTATACCGTTGAACATATTTGTACTTAAAATAAAAGCCTTTTATATTATTAAAATAACAACTACTCCCTATGTATCAAAATATAATAGTACGTTTTTTGACACTAAGATAGTGTAAAAAAACATCTCATATTTTGATACGGAGGGAGTATAATTAATTGATATATACCTTATGTAAACAATTAGAAATGCTTCTATCATATTTGCGATGCAGGCAAGCAGCCACATTGATATAAGTTGGACACAACAAATTGAGAATTAGGAACTCAGCAGTTTTCAATGATAAAAATCATTGAAAAAAGACAACTCTCTGAAAAAGAAAATAAATGATTTGTATATTTGAATTGAATGTGGAGGTAAATATTTTACTTTCAGAAACATGCAAGCAACGTGATCAGCATGGTCATCTATGGTATTGTTGTACCAAGGGCCATTTCAATAAGTCATGCCATGTTTATGATTTGTACAACGGCCCACACACATCTGCAGACAACTAATTTATAAATATATGATTTAGAAGATATTAGGGAGAAATGAGGTGGTACTACTGCATCCACAGTTCCACACAGTGTGATGAAACTACCCTTGAGCGATTTGTAATCGAGATATTCTCTCGTTCGCACTATTCTACTAAGCGTCGTCATCGTCAGGCCGAGCGGTCACCGGCAATGCCGCGACATCCATAGCTGGCATGGTGCCCGCCATCAATGCAAGCATCTCCTACGTATACGTCGTCTTCAACTAAGTCTCTCGGATGTCCCAACTTGGATCCTGTTCGTTTCTATATAAAACACAGCGTTGCTTTGCAGTCCGATTGTGCCAAGAAGTCCACGTGGAACCCATCGTCGGTGTCAACAGTCATCCTCGCAGCCGGAGACGTAACGATGAGGGCCAACGTAGCAAAGGTCATCAACATGCTTACCTTGAAGTTTTTTCATTTTAATTTTATACTATTACTTGAAGAACGCGAAACATTTTGTAATTATGAACAATTCTTGAAAAATGAACATTTTCTTATAAAAAGCTAACTTTATCCGTAAAAACCAACATTTACATTTTTCGAAAAACGAATTTTTTTTAAGAAACTACAAATCAGTTTTGGAAGTTTTTTTTTCGAATTTCCTAAAAGTTTTTATAAATTTCTGATAAATTTCTCATTTTAAAATAAATTTACATATTTGAAAAAAATATGAACAATTTTCAAATTTTTTTTTTGAAAATGTAAACATTTTATAGAAAATCGAACAATTTTTCAAATTCCAAACTGTTCTGACAAAGCCAACAATTTTTTAAATTCTGTATAATTTTTGAATATACTGAACATTTTTGCAATTTTGAAGTTTATAAAAAAATAAAACAGATAAGAAAAGAAGAAAATGAATAATGGAAAACCAGGAAGAAAACCAAATAAAAAAATGAAAAATCAGTAAAGAAACAACAGGAAAATAATGACTCAAAACCATGCAGATTCCTCCAGAACATTCCTAAAATCAGAAATTTTCTACCATTAAAGAGTCTGCCCACTCTTCTCGCGCCTGTTCGATACACCAGAAATTTGTCGCACCGTGCATCATATTGGAAATTCACATCAACATTACCAAGGTCATTCACGTGTGTTTCCTGTTTAGTGCACTACTCGTGGCCAGCGCACACAGCAGATAGCCGCTTCAGGCCGTGTGGTTAATTTTGGTTTGGGAACATACTAGAATCCTCTTCTGCCGACTGTATTTTCATTTTCCTGTTCTAAATCTGCTGGTACACTGGTTTTTCCTTCTTTTTACATTCAAAATTCTCAATAAGTTTTCCAATTTCATAAATATTTTTTTGAAAATGAAAAAATTGAACATTATTTTGGAATACATGAACATTTTCCAAATCTATTAAGAAATTCGGGAATACCAGAACATTTTTTTAAAAATTATGAACTTTTTGTAAATTCGTTAACTTTATTCAAATTGAGGAGTAGTTTTCTTTGGTGCAAATTCAGGGGTTCTGAGCATCGAAAAATTATTAATGGCAACAAAATGTTTTGTTTGGAAGTTTTTTCAGGTGCAACAAAATGTTCTGGCACCAACTATAGTAAGTCATCGATTGGTTTGATGGTTAGGAAGGTAGTTTTGTACCTTCGGGCCACCAGAGATCAAACTCCAGATTCGAGGGCATGTGTATATTGTTAATGCATATCATTCTTTCAATATAAGGCGACGTTTACGTCGCATGTGGTGACCTTAATGACTTTGTCAATGTGTGTGTGTGTGCGCGCGCGTGTGTGTGTGCGCGTGCGTGCGTGCGTGCGTGTGTGTGTGTGTGTGTGTGTGTGTGTGTGTGTGTGGGTGAAGGGGGGTGTTGTAAATATTGGCAACTCGTATTTAATAAATAAATTATAATACTAACCTACGCATTCTAATTCGCATGTCCTCTTACATGACTATTCACGCCCCCTAAAAGTTGACCTGGGACACCCATTTGAAATTATCACCAGTCCATACAATTGCATACTAATTCATTCTAAGGGCAGACATATAGTCACTCTCGAATCTTCTATTGAGATATTTAATGATAATTCTAGTAAACTAAACTTTGGCGAATATATATTATTCCGTCATGATAAAGTTCAAGGCCAACGATAGCAACAAAAACTAAAAATGTTTCTTTTATAATTATAACTTGCACACATATGTATGTGTAAGACACTACTCAACCTATATAGAAAACATAATAATAATCTTATTGGGAAAACTAATATACTTGACATTTGAACTTCCCTTATTCTTTTACTTAATTTTCTATTATAATAATTATATTGTATTTTGCAACCATTAAATGGCTTTGAATAGTCAAAATCATAGCATACGTATTGTATGAGTTATGATTCATTAGAATAATTCGTTAGTCCGTGTAGCCACCACTAGGTTCAAGTTACCCCGGTGACTTGTTATGTCCTAAATTTGTTCAAAGTTTGATTTAAAGATAATTTGTGATTTGGAAGGGGTATGTAGCGGGCCCCGTCTAGAGGTATCATGACATTCACAACCATGATAGTTTCTGCAACCATGGTATTCTAAGTCTTGGATCTGAAATAATTTGACTTGGATGAAATTCTGGTATAGGTTGCGTTGGTTGGTTTGTACTCTAATCAATTGTGGTCTGATTCCTCTCAACATTTGGGGGTTCATCTGTTGGTTCATGTGTGGGTTCAGCGGGGATTGTGCTCACAGCAATTAAGCGGAGGGGGTTTGTAGTCACATTGGTAGGGTCAAGTTCAGGTTCGACATCAGTAGGGATTGGAGCAGGCCTTTGGGGAGGGGTTGAACTGCTTGCAAACAAACTATGCATATCCATAGTCTTTCTCTTCATTTTCAAATCTGCAAACAAATTGTAACTGGCACTAAATAAATTAACAGTTCATGAACTTGCAGACAAACTGTAATTGACACTAGACTAACTAATAGAGAAATCAACAGAAGCCAACAATTTAGAAATTAAACATCTGGATGCAGCGAGCAATGGGTCGCAACCTCCTCGGAGCAGGGCGTGGCGCCGTTGGCTGCCGGCGCCTCCGCTTCTCCAGCCAAGAGCCAACGGTGAGGTCGCCAACGCCCGACGTGCTTGATGCTATGGGACGGACTGCTGCTGCTTGCTGGATGCGCTCCGCGCGCATTGTGGAGCCGCCTGCAAGAGGTGGGCGCGTCGTCGCCGGATGGCGAGGCGGGGATGGCCGGAGGATGGGATGAGCAGAGGCTGCCGCTACGTGGTTAGGCGGCGGCGCGTCAGGTTCGCTCGAACCAGGAGCACGGAAGAACGAGAGGGGAAGGAACGGCGCATACAGAGCTGGTCGCTAGGTTTCCTCATGGGCTCTTGCCTAAGCGGTGGAGAAGTTGGGTCGGGCCGATGCAAACTAGTAGTAATTTTTTTTTGCTTTTTCTGGAGGGCAGGCTTCAGCTTGTTGAAGCCTGCCCACTGGACTTGCCCGTGGGCCAAGCCTCGGCCTCATAATTGCAAAGGATGTTTCGAAAATTTAGTGGATACTAATATGCTCCTCATCTCAGAATTTAGGATCACAATTAAATGAAGCTAAATTTAAACTTAAACTTGGCAAAAACTAACCTAAAGTCAGATCAAAATAACTATAGTTTCTGTTAATGAGATTTCAGTGACATCTGTATTAATTCATGTGTGTGATTTTATTTTCTTTTCGGTATGGGTGTGTGATTTTCTTTGCCACTGTATGCTTGTCTTGTTATCATGGGAGTTTAGGCTTCTTCCATTTATATGAAATCTATAGAAATTCTACGATGTTCCCGTAGAGAATTAATTCTTGTCCTCGATATTTCTAAGGGAAGTAAACATTAACTCAGATTCAATGTAAAAACATTTTTATCATATGAGCCAAATGATATCTCTTTTCCTTCGTACCTCCTCCCCCAACCTCCATGTCACTACGTGGTGAGCATCTACGTGTACCAGCTCCCCCAAGAGACATTTGATGGGCCGTAACCTGTGAAACACATGCTGCACAATTGTGTTTGTGTGTCTTTTATTTTTTGATTTAGTGCAAATTTAAATCAAAGACAGTTATTTTGGGACTAAGGGAGTACTTGCATGTGTCATGTTTTAGCTAGGTTGGTCATGGCCACGTTGCATGCATTTGGTTTATCAAGTGCAATTTGGTCTCCTGCATGCATCCATTGGCTATTCTTTTTTAAAATATGCACGATCATGCGTATCATATATTCATAAAAGGAGTAGCCAAAATGATCGATACAATGCCTTTCAGCAAAGTGCTACATCGAGAGGTTAACACCCACATCCACCAACACAACATCGGCACACAACTTGCCTTGCCTAAACTGAAGCCAAACAATGGCGAAGAGGACGGACACGGAGCAGAATAGGCCGCGTCCAACCGAGCCGAACACCTCATAGCACGACAAAAACACCAAAGCAATCTAAATCAATGTGCTCGATATTTTCGTTATGGGTGTGTGATTTTCTTTGCCACTGTATGCTTGTCTTGTTATCATGGGAGTTTAGGCTTCTTCCATTTATATGAAATCTATAGAAATTCTACGATGTTCCCGTAGAGAATTAATTCTTGTCCTCGATATTTCTAAGGGAAGTAAACATTAACTCAGATTCAATGTAAAAACATTTTTATCATATGAGCCAAATGATATCTCTTTTCCTTCGTACCTCCTCCCCCAACCTCCATGTCACTACGTGGTGAGCATCTACGTGTACCAGCTCCCCCAAGAGACATTCGATGGGCCGTAACCTGTGAAACACATGCTGCACAATTGTGTTTGTGTGTCTTCCATTTTTTGATTTAGTGCAAATTTAAATCAAAGACAGTTATTTTGGGACTAAGGGAGTACTTGCATGTGTCATGTTTTAGCTAGGTTGGTCATGGCCACGTTGCATGCATTTGGTTTATCAAGTGCAATTTGGTCTCCTGCATGCATCCATTGGCTATTCTTTTTTAAAATATGCACGATCATGCGTATCATATATTCATAAAAGGAGTAGCCAAATGATCGATACAATGCCTTTCAGCAAAGTGCTACATCGAGAGGTCAACACCCACATCCACCAACACAACATCGGCACACAACTTGCCTTGCCTAAACTGAAGCCAAACAATGGCGAAGAGGACGGACACGGAGCAGAATAGGCCGCGTCCAACCGAGCCGAACACCTCATAGCACGACAAAAACACCAAAGCAATCTAAATCAATGTGCTCTCCACTCATGGCGCCTATTAGATGGTCAAGTGAAAGCAGGGACTACCCTAGCTCGATGAAGAAAAAAAGAAAAGAAATGATCGATACAATGCCTTTCAGCAAAGTGCTACATCGAGAGGTCAACACCCACATCCACCAACACAACATCGGCACACAACTTGCCTTGCCTAAACTGAAGCCAAACAATGGCGAAGAGGACGGACACGGAGCAGAATAGGCCGCGTCCAACCGAGCCGAACACCTCATAGCACGACAAAAACACCAAAGCAATCTAAATCAATGTGCTCTCCACTCATGGCGCCTATTAGATGGTCAAGTGGAAAGCAGGGACTACCCTAGCTCGATGAAGAAAAAAAGAAAAGAAATGATCGATACAATGCCTTTCAGCAAAGTGCTACATCGAGAGGTCAACACCCACATCCACCAACACAACATCGGCACACAACTTGCCTTGCCTAAACTGAAGCCAAACAATGGCGAAGAGGACGGACACGGAGCAGAATAGGCCGCGTCCAACCGAGCCGAACACCTCATAGCACGACAAAAACACCAAAGCAATCTAAATCAATGTGCTCTCCACTCATGGCGCCTATTAGATGGTCAAGTGGAAAGCAGGGACTACCCTAGCTCGATGAAGAAAAAAAGAAAAGAAATGATCGATACAATGCCTTTCAGCAAAGTGCTACATCGAGAGGTCAACACCCACATCCACCAACACAACATCGGCACACAACTTGCCTTGCCTAAACTGAAGCCAAACAATGGCGAAGAGGACGGACACGGAGCAGAATAGGCCGCGTCCAACCGAGCCGAACACCTCATAGCACGACAAAAACACCAAAGCAATCTAAATCAATGTGCTCTCCACTCATGGCGCCTATTAGATGGTCAAGTGGAAAGCAGGGACTACCCTAGCTCGATGAAGAAAAAAAGAAAAGAAATGATCGATACAATGCCTTTCAGCAAAGTGCTACATCGAGAGGTCAACACCCACATCCACCAACACAACATCGGCACACAACTTGCCTTGCCTAAACTGAAGCCAAACAATGGCGAAGAGGACGGACACGGAGCAGAATAGGCCGCGTCCAACCGAGCCGAACACCTCATAGCACGACAAAAACACCAAAGCAATCTAAATCAATGTGCTCTCCACTCATGGCGCCTATTAGATGGTCAAGTGCAAAGCAGGGACTACCCTAGCTCGATGAAGAAAAAAAGAAAAGAAATGATCGATACAATGCCTTTCAGCAAAGTGCTACATCGAGAGGTCAACACCCACATCCACCAACACAACATCGGCACACAACTTGCCTTGCCTAAACTGAAGCCAAACAATGGCGAAGAGGACGGACACGGAGCAGAATAGGCCGCGTCCAACCGAGCCGAACACCTCATAGCACGACAAAAACACCAAAGCAATCTAAATCAATGTGCTCTCCACTCATGGCGCCTATTAGATGGTCAAGTGGAAAGCAGGGACTACCCTAGCTCGATGAAGAAAAAAAGAAAAGAAATGATCGATACAATGCCTTTCAGCAAAGTGCTACATCGAGAGGTCAACACCCACATCCACCAACACAACATCGGCACACAACTTGCCTTGCCTAAACTCAAGCCAAACAATGGCGAAGAGGACGGACACGGAGCAGAATAGGCCGCGTCCAACCGAGCCGAACACCTCATAGCACGACAAAAACACCAAAGCAATCTAAATCAATGTGCTCTCCACTCATGGCGCCTATTAGATGGTCAAGTGGAAAGCAGGGACTACCCTAGCTCGATGAAGAAAAAAAGAAAAGAAAAATTAGTGTGGCTGCTGGGATTTGAGCCCAGGTCTCCACGGCCACAACGTGGAATTCTCACCACTAAACTACAGCCACAATGTGGAATTCTCACCAGCATGCATCCATAGGTGAGCATCTCAACTTGATTCAAGGCTCGTGGACAACCGCGTTGAGTACTATGCCATTGTGGCACATGTCCTCGTATGATTTCATCATCTCTGTATAAGACGCCAGTGTGGTTGAACTTCCGGCGTAAGTGTAGGTATAGCCATGGTTTGCGTACGCCCTTCCGTTCTTGGCCGTCACCGTCAATTGTAGGTTCGTGTGTGAGGTTTTTCTTTTCTGAAGAACACAGGAGGTGCCATCTGCCATCGCCAGCAGCAAGCTCCTGGGATCTGACACCTGTCCCATCTTCAACGTCCGCGCAGCCAGTGGATACCACTTGCTTGTCGTCCAGGGTTACTCAATAAACCACGTACCCATCGGGTCTCACTCCTTCATCATCGGCGGCCAACGGTGGCGCATCCACTTCTTCCCAAAAAGTGGGGACAATGTTCGCATCGTCACACTTGTTCTTACCCTCATCGAGAGCACTAAAGAGCCTGTGATGGCGCAGTTCGAGTTCAGTTTCGTTGACGAGACCGACAAGCAAGATCCGACATGTATCCACGACAGTGAAATATTCGATTTCCGAACTTGTAAGGTCAAGGTCATGAAAAGAGAGGCCTTGGAGAAACACCTGAAGGACGACAGTTTCACCATCCGGTGCGACATCGTGGTCCTAAATCCAACATGCGGCACTTCTCGATTTGTTGCGGTGCCACCATCCGACATGCAACAGAACTTTGCTGACCTTCTCATGGCCGGGCAGGGCACATACGTGGTCTTCTGTGTTGGTGGCAAGACGATCGCTGCTCACCGCTCCGTCCTGGCAGCCCACTCTACTGTCTTCAGGGCGTCACTCTTCGGTCCAATGCAGGCACCTCGTCGTCGGTCGTGCAGATAGACGACATGGACGCGACGGTGTTCAAGGCAATGCTAGGGTTCATCTACGGTGACACGTTGTGCGCAGTGAAGGAGGAGACCAATGACGAGGACATGGTGTTGCTGCAGCACCTGCTCGTGGCGGCGGACAGGTACAATATCCATAGGCTGAGGTTGATGTGCGAGAAGAAGCTCTGCGAGCACATCGGTGTGGGTACGGTGACGAGCATCCTGGCGCTTGCCAGGCAGCACAGTTGTCATGGACTGAAGAAGGCGTGCCGCGAGTTCCTCCGGTGTCCGGAGTCTCCGGACAACCTGAGGGCGGTGGTGGACACGGACGGCTTTGATCACTTGTGCAGGAGCTGCCCCCCCCACCCCCTCTTATGAAGGATATGATCCTTTGGCGTGCTACCGGCAAAGTAAGACTTCTTCATAATAATGCTAGTTCATCGTATTGGGGCTATATTTTCACTTCTCTTGCTTACAGTGTTTGTCATTGCAGAAGGAAAAGGGAATGATGGCTCCTGGACCTAGATCTAGAGGACTCTTGGACGCAGCAGCCGAGGTGTTTAACAATGACATTGTCTTGTTTGCGAGGAATTGCTATATCTTCAGTTTCGTTTCTCCCTTGCTGGCTACGGGGTAGCATGTGTCCTTGTGGGCGGATGTTTCATATAGTTAAGTTTCCGGCAAGATGTCTTTTTGGGTGGATGTTCCATATTGCTATCTTTGTATCCTCCAGGATGTTGCTACTTCTTTACATGCTATACTTTTTGGAACTCTGTGCATAATTCTAGTTATTTCCTTGATTAAACTGGGAGAGAAATCCCTTTTATTAAAAGTAGTCGAAGAAAAGTTGTTGTCATTTCGTCTTTGTCTCTTGCCAATGTTTGTAAGTTCATTGCAAGCGTACTGTAGTTCCAACGGTATGAGTTCCTTAATCCTTATGCAAGTTCGCTGGACAATAGCAATATGCAATTTCCTTTAAACGGATTGTTTGAGATGAGTAGCTAACGATCAGACTTGGAGTGAAGTATGCCTGCCGTTGTTCATTTTGGTAATTGAAGCAAAGTAAAAGCTAGGATATCTTGATATATATGCCGTCCATACAAATCTCATATATACTTCAAACACTGATCCAAACACAAGAAATCCATTCAAACTTAACAATTGATCATGTGGTGATGGAGTGTTTCATCTTCTGTGCTGGAATGCCCCCACTTATAAAGGACATGATCATTGTCCTGCTGGACCCAAAGTAGTTTATCTTAATGCATCCATGGCTAGGTCTCCTTTGTTTCTTTATCTTCTATCCTTGATTTGGAGATGGTTCATGGAATCTCTGCTCCCGTATGCAAGTCTTCTGGTTAATTACAATTTGCAGGTGAGAGAAGTCCATATCACTATCTCCATGATATTTTTTTTGAAATAATCTATCTCCATGAACTTGTTGCCAAGTTTAACTCAAAAAAAGAACAAATAACTTACAGCTAATTTAATTTTCGTCTAGAATTCTAGATTTCTCATCTCATCTCTCAGTAGCATTTAATATCCAAGATAGACTAATCTCGATTGTCCACACTCCAGAGTCATTTCTCGCCATGTCAGCTTGATTGGTCAAATTTTACTGGTTATGTCTCCGTGCAAACAATTCAGGCTAAAACTAAAATCTAGTTTATTCCAACTACCTGTAAAAACTACATGTATTGATCTATTTAATGAGTAGAGTGTGTTTTTAGTCCCTCCAGTTTAATGAGTCACTAGTTACATACATTTGGTCGAACGGGTCTCAATCTAAAACCAAAGATTGGCTAAAACTAACTTTGATGCAGTAGATTTGCTTGTATTAATCTCACTTGCGCTCATTTCAACAGCAGAAGAAATATATCATTGAATTATGAAAACCAGCGCGTGTAAATAAGTTGTATGGAATCAAATGTCTTAGTGATATCTAGTCGTTAGGTAGCTAGCTCCACGTACGATGCTCCAGAGCACTCAAGCGCATACCAAACAAGCGCTTGATATCTAATATATTTCCCTTTTTAAAGAAAAAGCGCATACCAAACAAGCACAATTAGTTCATTTGGAATATTGGCTTAGCAGATCATGCAGGCATATTGGCCGACAGACCCGCAATTTTCTTCAGTTAAATCATTCTGTAGGCAAGTCTTAGCAAGGAAATCCGTTGATCGACCTGGATATATATTGGTTGAACCCCGTAAAACAATAGATGCACGTGTGCCTGCACAAACGAACTGATTGATACTCCCTCCGTAAAGAAATATAAAAGCAGTTAGATCACTATTTTAATGATCTAAACACTTTTATATTTGTTTACAGAGGGAGTACATTTGAGTGGCCACTAGCTACGCTACCAGACGGCCGGTACGTAGCTAGTACAAATTGTAAAGGAAGACGACGACAACCCATTCGTGCGCAAATTATTATCAGTAGCTATTATTAAATTATAACAATCACGCACATAATTGCAGTGGAGAACTTAAGCGATTCCACGACATGATGCGCACGTACAGGTTGGAGTCCCAGTGCAATGTCCAGTTTTGCATTTAGATTGAGCTGTCATCCGTTTGACCCCATGTGTCCCTACTGTTTCTTCGCATTGAGTGGCTTAGAGCATCTACAGTCGGCCGGGCCGGCCACTGCTAGTCACGAAAATCTGACCCAGCCGGACGTCTCAAAAGACCCTCAAACGTCCAGACTGTCCGGCACTCCTTATATCCAGGGCTGCCCGGGTGCGTCCGACACATCAGCCCGGCCCATCCTGACCCCACTCCATCTTCATAAATATCTCCAATCCGAAAACCCTACCTCACTCCACTCTCGATCCGTCTCTTCTTCTTCCCTCCGATTTCTCCAATTTGATCCACTCCGATGACTCCGACGACTCCGGTGAGTGCGGCGACCATGTCGAGCGCCGGCAGCCGCTCGTCCGCCGCCGCCGCCGACGAGTTGGCCCTCCACATTGCCCTCGAAAGGTCCAAGGTGGACACGGGTGGCATTTCTAGATCGGCCGCCTCGCCTCTCCAACCTCTCCCTCGTAGGCGCAGCGAGGAAGCCGGCGTTGGATCCTCCCGGCCCAAGCTTGGCTCCGCGCGGGCTGTGCAGTCCGCGCCTCCCCCACACCGTCCACTCCACCTGCCGGCTGCTACTCCCCCACGCGGGCACCGGTAGGTACTTGTGATCGCCCAGTCGGCCCGGACGCGCCCCCCAGAGTCGGAGGCGCGCGCCGCCCACCACAAGAGGTAGAGGGCAAGGGAGAGGGACGCGACAGAGAGCTTTGGCCGCCGCCGCGGGTTACCGGCGGAGCCCGACGGCGACGAGTGGCTCCTAGTGTGGGTCTACCGCCGATCGCTTACAACGGCGGAGACGGGCGCTCGGCTGCTCTGCCTAAAGAACGACAAGGCTCTCCGGCTAGCTGTCGAGCAGTCCGAGCGCGAGGCCAAGGAGAAGGCGACGGAGGCGGCTCGGCTGGCGAAGCTCAAGTGCTAGCAAGACCGGGCCGTCCGGCGCCTCAAGGGCCTCATCATCGTCTCCTCCTCCGACGATGACGACGGCAGCGGCTCCTCGTCCGACAACTCGGACGATCCTCCACCAACCGCCGACGGCTACAGCTGCACCGGCGACCGGAAGTGGTGAAGATCCGCTTTTCTTCAGTTTAATTTCAAGTTTTAGATGTAGTTTCAAGTTGTCCGTCGTTTATGTGAACTTTGGTGGTCCTTTAAACATCGGATCGTGATCTTTTGGTGAAAGTATTGTGCTTGCCTATGTCCGTTTCTATGTCCGTTTGCTGATCTACATAGTTTGATCGACGTTGCATGATTTGTATGGATATAGCGGATTGGATATGAGAAACATTTCTCGCAGAAAATAAGGGTATGAGATACATGTATATGGACGACGCTATTTGAGGAGTGTCCGATAACTGTCTGTGAACACGTCCGCACGCGTTTAAAGGGTCATATTTGTCATATGCGGCTCTAGATGCTATTAGTTAGCCATTCAACCACCGAAGAGCGAGCAGCAGCTAGTGTTACGTACATGTGGACACATGGGGATGGATGGAGGGCACCAAGAGGTAGCTGCTGCTATCTAGGCTGCTGCTACATGCACATTTGGAATCTCTCATGTCCCCCAACTTGCAATGCGAAGGGACAAAATCACACGCACTCTCGGATCCGATTGTTGCGGATGTCTCATCATCTCATCGATTGTTCTCAGTCTTGATTGACGTGCCTACACAGAAAAATAATCGTGCCCGCATGTGCGATCCTGGCTGTCTTGGCGGCCACCCAAGATGGATCGCTGCGATCGAATATTTGCTAAAAAAATATGCGTCGTAGCAAGCTGGCGACTGGCTAGGGCTAGAGATATGGCACAGTTTACACGAACGCACACCACCACCTACTGCGCGTTGCTGATGACCTGACCTGGTCATCCATCCAGCGGTAGATCACAATGAGTACTTCAATCATTCTATGTCCGGCCGGCCAGCAGTGCGTCATAGCACAGATCATCTTGACGCTGTCTATGTTCAACACACTGCTGGCTAGTCGGTTCCGGAGATGACACCTAAGCCACACCTATCCTGCATGCCATGGCCTTGCGTCGAGCTTTGAGTTTGACTTAAGGCGGGCAACGCAGCACAGAAGCACCGCCAACCTCTCGGCCTAGCGGATCATGTCCCCCACGCACATATATCACATAGATCGTCTCCTGCCTTACATGTCATCTGACACATCTTTTTTTTTTCAAAAAAAAAAAGATGTGTGAGATGACATGTAAGGCAGGAGACAAGCGCATGTCATCTCACACATCTAGCAACAAGCGCAAGAAGAAGCACCTACCTTCCTTTCGAAATGGCTCTCAGCTTGGGCCGCTCCATCTCTTTCCCTCTCACCCTGGCGAGGTCCTTCTCCAAGTACCGCCACGTCCGTTCTGTCAGCCTGCCATGCGACACCTCCTCCCACCCGCTCCTCGCCAACCTCCACGCCTACATCGCCACCATCCGCACCTGGATCCAGCAGGACACGCGCTCCACGCGGCCCTCGCCGACCTCATCGTCCTCCCAGAGTCCCGCCACGCTACCTGCGACGCCAGCGACCGCCTCCTTGACGCCTTCCTGCTCCTCGCAGACACACACCAGGGCTTCCAGGAGTGCCTCCTGTCGCTCAGACATTCCGCCGCCGAGTCCCGCGCGGCGCTTCACAGAGGCGATTCCACCAGGCTAGCCTCCGCTGCGAGGTCGCAGAGTAGGGCCGATGAAGGTGCTCTCCTGCCTCGCTGCATCCATCTCCGCCGTCTTCTCCAAGAGCGCGCGCCTAAACCTTCTCACCAGCAAGGAAATATGTAGAAACCCAACAAATTAAGTTATAAATATTCTACTGATACGGTACTGCACAATAGTGTAAAAAATATAATACAGAAAAATAAAAGATTTGTACACAGAAGATAATCTTGCTTGCTAGTATCTTTCATATTTTAGACTTCTACTTCATTACAAACTTCATAATATAAAATAAGGTGTTGTGCACAGAGGGAGCTAGTGCAAACTGCAAAGTAACAACTGTAGAAGTGCATGTTCTAGCCAATGCTACCAAACACCTATCTGATGGAAGTGATACATTGATATATCAACAACAATGAATCAATTTATTCTAATCTGGAACTCATGCATAAACTCTTCATTGTTACAGCAGATATAGTGAACAACTGGTATGAAATTGACTGGTAGATCTCAATCTGTGCTAACCATGTCGATAGTCAATTTCTTTGAGAAGTGGTCAAACTGCAGAACCAAATTCCAGTTCCAACTTACATAGGAAAACAAAATTGTATTCATATTCAAATGCAAACCGAGTAACCAATCAATGACATTAATCAGTTTGTAGTGCATCAATCAATAGGTTTCGCCCTCCTTTCAGAAGAAAAAAAATAACTTGGATAAATATTGTACTTATTTTGTTTTCGTCTCCAACGTACAAACTAGGAGCAAAACCTCAAGCTATTATGGTGTAGAACACCAAATAGATTAAAAGATGGGAAAATAACCATCTAATTTCCTAATCTATCCATTCCAAACTCCTAATTAACGCCCACCACTGTACCCTAAAATTTATTGAACAATTGAGATGTGCAACCTAAAGCAAATCAGTCAATGATCTATGAGTGGTTACTAGGGAAAAGGGCCGTGTGTTGCAACGGGGATGCACATATTTTAGGGATTCAACCTTTTCTAAATTACAAATTCAAAAGGCCACCATTCTTTGGAACGAATAAATTTTAGCAATTATATCACACCCAGATAAAACAAAAATTATATCACATCACCACCTTGAGAACAAAAAGATGGACAACGCTACTGCTCTCTCCATGCAATAAACCGATGAAATCTTCTCCCTAACAATCTAGATGCGTCCATCTATGACAGTAATTAACATTACTCAAGAAAAATATTAAATTGGTTAATCATAGTAATCAATACATGGATTGATGACCTTTCACTCAATAGTAGAGATTAGATAAGTAGCACTTATGTAAGGCAGAAAAACTTACACAGTAACACTCCGTATGGTTTTTACCATCCCCAAGTACTGTATGAAGCATGTCCTAATTGCTTGCATTCTAGACAGTATTCAATGCGTTCAACTGAAGAAAAAACAACACAACATGACTCTACAAAGACGGGAAAGTTTGATGCTAACAAATCCATCAAAAAAAGGGTAGTGGATTCAAATGGAAAATAATCACATTATTGGCTATTGATTATTCATTATCCTTTTCCAGTAGTAGAGAAGCACTATCAATAGTCTCAATAAGTTTTTTTTGGATATTTTCAGACATAACATTCAGTTATGAGAGGCAGACATGGCCGAGGCAACGCCATCTATTACCTTCGAGTAGTAGAGAAGCACTATCAATGGTCTCAATAAGCTTTTTCAATATTTCAAAATATTCAGTTTGGAGAGGCAGATATGGCTGAGGCAAGCATTCAGTAGCATCCATCTCAGTTGTGCATTAGCACTTTACCTATCAAATTGAGTACCAATCATACTATCAGCTGCAACCGGTACTGTGCACATATATCAGTGGCGTAGTGTCCAGTAAAACTGGTTTTCCATGAAGATCAGAAAATTTCTGTCGTGGACCATCAGAGATCAGACGAACAACATGGATCAGAGATGAGTCTCTAGCAAGCCACTTGAACACCAATTAGTAGATAACCCCCTCTCTTTTATTCACCATCTAGGTGAATAAATCCTCTAATCTTCGTGCGTTTATGAGCTGATAGGGTCCGTCTTCGATCATCTGGATCGCTGCGAATACCTTCTAGACATCCACCGGAGATTAGCCACTGCCTTTCGCCGACGAGTATCGGTCGTTCAGGTCAGCAGCGATTGGATTCTGACCGCTGCCATGGGCCCTCCATCAGCTGCAACTGGCCTTCTGCCGGCAAGATCTCACTCCATGGCCTCCTTTCTGCAAACCGTGATTCTCCCTCCACCGTTGGCTTCTTGTGCCATGACTTGTCTTGCATGGCTGTAACTTCTAGAAAATCTGCTCTTTCTAATTCCACATCTGGTACGACAATCCTCAGTACGAAAATCTGCTCTTCCCAATAATTGGCAGTTTGTATCACTTATATCTCTGAATATTCATCTCAATTTGTAGGTTTTGTTGAAGCTCCAAAATAAATCATTCAGGCAAGTCAGCAACTCGGCATTCAGGTTAACAGATGGCAAAATTCATGCTTCCATCTAAAGCCCCGAGAGCAGCAGCTCATTCCACTGGCACGCACCGGACGTTGGGTAGTGCCTGTTGCACGCTCGAGAACGAGGTACTCCTCCGCCCCACCTTCTTGCCATGCCACACCTCGGTCTTACCAACCCCCTCCTCCAGATTGCGAACGATGGTGTCGAGGCATCGAGCAAAACCGACGCTTGTAGATACTCCTGCTAGAGGCACACGCCCGCACCGGGGGTCTCAACTCGAGGAAGAGTGTGCCATGTTGGAGTGCCACTGAACCGTCGAGGGACAGGCTGGTGCAATTTTCCAGCAGCCGGATCTGTAGAAGGAATCAAATTCATACATCGTCCACTGCATCCGTCGAACCAATGATGCAGCATCGTACATGTGGGCTTCTGCTGTTACCCGTACGACCAAAGCCTGAAGTTCTTACGCCAAGTAATTTGTCCGCGGAGTTTAGTGCAGGGCCTCCCGTCGCGTACCCCACGCGCTCTCCTCGCGTACCTCCTTGTTGGGCGCCAGTATGGCCACCGCGCGCCCAATTTCAAGCCCGTCGGCCGTTGGACTGGAAGCATGCGCCTGCACCACCCATTGGGGCTACGGCTTTGGTGCGCGCTGGGCTTCTGGGCGAGATCGCTGGCGAAGCTACCAAAGTCTTCATCGGAAGAACTTGTGTGCTGAGACGGACGCCAGGGAGATGGTGAGGGTTGGAGGAGACGCTGAGCAGGAGGAGATCTCCACGTTGTCCATCCCCAAACTCGCGAACAGAACCTTGTAGAACCCCTCCGGCGATTCCCCTTGTGCCTCCACGATTCTTATAGGGAAAGAAAACCGAATTGAATGGGCGTGCTCGAGCAGCCCTCCTTCTCTAGGGTGTGCTTCGCCTAAGAAACGTGTGAATCGTTATGTTTAGCCAAAAAAAATCTTCCTTCTTTTAAATCTCAGCCGCCAAACTTTAAGATTTACACAAAAGTTAACGAATATAAACACATGACGTATGGAGAACTATGAAAGTCTCCGTCATTTATTATTAGATAAAGAATCAAGAGCTTTGGAGTTAATTTGACTTTGGAATTGCAGCAAATCTACACTGTCAAAGGTGACATTGGGAATTTTAATTAACACCAAAATGCGCCAGTCTAGCTGTTCTAGTTTGATCTACTGGCCTGCCCTGATCGAGGTGCTGACATACACTGAAATACAAACACGGTTTTCTCTGACACGAATAAACTTTATCAAATGTGTTGTTAATAAATAATAAGTGGATAAAAATATGGACAGTTGAACTGTCACGGCCAGAGGGACAAAGCCACACTTTTGAGAGCACCCCGCACCCCCGCGTCGCCCCCGCTCGGGCGACACGGCCGGGACGCAACCCTAGCCGCCGGGGGCTCCCCGTCCTTCTACCCCTCCCTCCGCCGCCGCCGAAGGACGCCGCCGACCTATAGCGCGGGGGCTGACTGCGGTGGCGGGGGCCTTCCCTCTCTCCTGCGCCATGGGGGCGGTGCGGAGCCCCGCGGTGTGTGGAGGCACGGCCGATCTAGCCTTGGTGGCGTGGCGGGTCTGCCTTCCGGCGGCGCGTGGCGGCCGCCTCGGCCTAGGGCGGATGGTGGCAGGTGCGACGGCTGGCCCTGCTTCAGGCAGCGACCTTGGCTACGTTCGGCGGCGGCGGACGGGTCAGCGGCGATGGACCATCTGACCTCGGTTCGGTGGCGGCGGCATGGAGGGCCTGGTGGTTGGGTCGGCGCCATGTGTGGTTTGCCCTCCGGACAGATCTGATCTGGCCGGTGTGACCTGCTCAATGTGCGGCGGCTCAGATCGGCGGCGACCCGTGCACATGATGCTTGATGGAGGTTCCTCGAGCGGATCCGGGTGAAAACCTAGTTCTCGGCTCGATGCCAAGACCGGCGTTGGCGGCACTCTTTTGTCTCATTACCTTCTTGAAGGCATCGCCGTGGAGAAGCTCGAGACCTCTATCCGCTACCTCTGGGGGAAACCCTAGATCAGTAGATCAGATGACGGCGGCGCGTTGGTGTCGTTTCCTCCTTGGGGGCGTCATTCTTGGAGGCGTACACGGGATCGAGGGACCAGTGGGCGGATTTTTTTGGTGGAGCGGTGCTTCATCCTACACATTGATGACGGCAGATCTCGGCGGCGTGGTGCAGTGGAGACTCGGCACCCGATGCGCGGTGATGGACTCGCACAGGAGGAGGTTGTTGTCTGGCGTCATGGTGGCGTCGATGGCAGAGTGGCCTGACAAGGTAGAAGCCTCAATATCTGCTCTGAAGACGGACCAGTGGAAGATGGCGGCGACGACACATATGAGTGCGTCAGACCAGTTTATGCCCCAGAACCGGTATTTGGCTTGGCTGGGGCTTCTGGCTTTTGATAATAGGCTTAGGTGAGTGGACTGGGTATTTGGCCCATTTAGCGCCCCTTCATCATATGGATAGGAGTAGTGGCATATGATGTCAAGATGACGGATTCAGGCATATTGTTATAATACTTTGTAAGGTTATCGAGAATAATCAATAAAGTTGCCGCATGCATCTCCCAGATGCAGAGGCCGGGAGTCATCCTCCTTTTTAAAAAAAAACTGTCATGGCCAGAAAGATATATACGCACTAAATTATTACGAGAAATATAGTAACTCATATATATATATAGCGGAACTTTGGTTTTGAATTTGTTTGTAGTTTTGCTTGATTAAAATGTTAGCATACTTTTTCTAGTCAAAGTGAGTTATTTTGGAGTGAAATCACGTCCCCAGACCAGAGGGTATGGCCTATCCATCCATCTATTGACCAGTTCGCCATTTGGCTTAATAGGGTCGGTCTTTCACAGTTAATCAGCGCAGCCAAACACGACGCTTGGAATTTAAACAGCAGAACTATCCCCGGTCTAAGGCATATAGCCTTCCTAGTTGCTCATTAGTTTGATCGAAGTGGTTTTATTCTAGCCGTATATGCTACTCCGATCTAGGCATGGACTTTACTCCAGTGTAGCTGTATATCCTACTCCGATCTAGGCATGTACTTTACTCTGGTCTAGCAGTATATCCTACTCCGATGTAGACATTTTTTCAAAAGCACTCAAAATGAATTTTATGTTTTTAGTGTTGTTTTCATCATCTTGTAGAAGAAAAAAAATGTGTCATCAACATATTGCGACATCTTGACATATTGACTCCTTTGTGGAAATTCTCCGAAGAACTCCATTCACAAAGTCATTTTGCTTAGTTTTTCCGTAATAATGGCCGAAGCACCGGCAACTAAATCAAATAATAAATGGGAGAGAGCATCTCTGTCGGTGTCAAAACCGGCGGATCTTGGGTAGGGGGTCCCGAATTGTGCGTCTAGGCGAATGGTAACAGGAGGCAGGGGACACGATGTTTTATCCAGGTTCGGGCCCTCTTGATGGAGGTAAAACCCTACGTCCTGCTTGATTAATATTGATGATATGGGTAGTACAAGAGTAGATCTACCACGAGATCAGAGAGGCTAAACCCTAGAAGCTAGCCTATGGTATGATTGTTGTTCTGTATGTTCTATCGACTAGCCTGGCCCTGATTTATATAATGCACCAGAGGCCTAGGTTAACAAGAGTCCTAGCCGAATACGCCGGTGGGGAGAAGTCCTTGTCTTGATCGCCAAGTCTTTGTGGAATCTTCCTTGTATGCGGCAGCTGTCCGAACTAGCCCATGAGTATACGGCCATGGGGGGCCTCGGCCCAATCTAATAGATCGGGAGACGACGTGGTGAGTACCCCCTAGTCCAGGACACCGTCAGTAGCCCCCTGAACTGGTCTTCAAGTTAGGGACGCTCCTCGATTATTCCGAATTGTTCTTCATCTTCGGTCGTCGGTCTTGAAAACTGGTTCAACAAATCTTCTTTATCTTCGATCTTGAGGATCGCCGAAATGCATTCGACGAGTTTACACGTCGGGGTATCCGAGGAGCCCCTTTAAGTTTTCGGCCTTTACCAATGCCTTGTTATTTTTATGCCACACCTCGGATTTGAAGTTGTTTCCGGGCGGCAGCGTCCTCTTGCATCCGAGCTCCAACGCCGGACTGTATTCGAGGTATCTTTTGCAACCGAGCACCAACGCCGGACCGCTTCCCAGCTCTAACGCCGGAATGTATCCGAGCTCCAACGCCGGACTATGTATCCGAGCTCTAACGCTGGACTGTATATCCAAGCTCCAACGTCGGACTGTATCCGAGCTCCAACGCCGGACTATATCCAGGTGTCGTAAATCACCTTGGTTCAAAGAAGTTTGAAGGAGTTTAGCCGAGCTTAATGCTGTAAATGCCCTCTATGGAGCCAGCCACTAGCGCCCGAGCTTTATGCCGGGCTGCTTTCGAGGTGGTGCACCACCCCGAATGTGGGCCGATTTTTGTGAATATTTTTTATTGGTGCAATTTATTCTCTGCTGAGATATATAGCCAGTAGCCCTCAAGGTGTGTATCGGTCTAAAACCTGAGATGCACCTGAAGGATGACGTAAGACCGCTGATCCCAGTAGCCGCTGAGAATCAGGTTGATTTGCAAAATCGGCCTGAGGATCATGTCCAAGCTCGGCAGAATACTTCGGAACACTAAAAGCGGCGTGCTCAGTCTTCGAGGCTCAGGTTGGGTGCGGCCGACCAACCTGAGGATCAAAATCTCCTCGGAAACTATATTGCACATAAAATTTTCTGCATTGGACAAGCAATGCAGTAGCCCCCGAGACATTGGTCAGGTGGTAACACCAGATCAGGGGATCAATGTGCCCCTTTAATATTTATAAATAATAAGCCCGAAGCCCAGTAGCCCCCGAGGCTTAATGCGGGCACGGGTGGCTGAATTAAGGATCAATATCCATAGTAAAATCACAAATTATGTGTAATGACTCTATGTATCCAAGTACTTTACGTCATTAATGCTCGGATCCGCATTGTACAAAACTTTGTTGACCGACCATCGGCTTCCACCTCCTCGGTCAGTAGCCGAGGAGTGTTTGTCCTACTTTATAAAGCCTTTATGAGGGCAAAGATTTACAACAAACAAGGCAATCTGGCCATACGGTTTTATAAACAAAGGTACGCAGAGAGTTATATTACTGTTTAACAGAAGAAATGTCTTCCAAAGAAAATAGTCCCGCTATCGGTTCCTTTCTTTGGGTTGTCATGCTAAGCATGATCATTAAACCTCAGCTCTAATGTAAGAGCAAAATATTAAGGATTTAGTTTGGGAGGCCAGTTAATAGCCCCCGGTAGTGTTTGGCGATAGTCGGGGTCAAGCCGTAAACACTTCGGCCAATGTTATGAACGACTCATCATTTAATATAGTCATCGGATCGCTGACCAGTTTACGCCTACTGTGAAAGTCAGTTTTCGACTTTCTCCACTGAGGTGCTTAACCGTGTGAGCTGGAAGCACAATCACAGTGGTTCTCCCTTTGCACGCCTAGCCGAACAAAACGGAACGTAGGAAGCAAGTGCAGGAGCGGGGCAACCCAACTATTGACCGAAGACACAATTCGAAACCGATGCATATATAGCAATATCTGAGAATGTTTTTGCCGAATCCCTAAAGGTGTCTGGCGTTGCACTGCGAGACTAATGCTGGAAAAGCACAAATAGTTTAAAAGTGCCAAAAAGCTTGGAAAACCAAGAAACGTCAGTAAAAACATGACGTCCGAACAATATCAAGTGTTCGGTGCCAATCCGAAAGTTGGTCTTAGAAAAAAGAAGTGCTTTTGTCGTGCTTTAACATGATACATCCTATCTCAAGACTTCAAGCGGGTCAGCCTACGGCTTTAACCTCCTATCCCGAGGGCGGAGTACTTCTCATCAGGCCAGTTTAGCAAACTAAACTCTAGCGGTTTTGAGAGAGAAATTAGGCTCCCCGGCTAGTGACCGCACACTCGTGTCGAAAAAAAGAGTGATAAATAATAATAATAATAATAATAAAACTTTGCAACGACTAAGAAGAAGAACACTTATTATAAAACGGCTCAAATAAACTTAAGAGCCCCAAGTGACTTGGGTAGAAGAATGATTGCATGTACCAAAGCACTTATATCATATCTATGTTCAACCGAACTTTAAACGCGTCTTAACCGACCGTCAGCTTCTCCCTCTTCGGTCAAGGACCGAAAAGTGTTATGTACTCCATCAGTCGAGAATATCGACGGTGTTTCCAATAACCAGGCAATCAGGCCATAAGGCTGTAACAGACAAAGCGCGCTCAGGGAACTTGTGCTATATTACCGTGAAGTGTAAGAAACATCTTCGAAGAAAATAGTACCCCCACTGATACCTTTCTTCGGTGCTCATTGTTATTATGAGACTTGTGCAATAGATTTTTTATACTCATGAGTTCTGTTGTGTGCCGACCATCATTGAAAACTATAAGAGCGCTAGCTTTCGGCTTCACCCAGTCTAAGGTCCGGCTCGGGCGACCCGATCGTGACAATCGCAGAGGTGCTCCCTTTACTTCCTAGCCGAACAATCGGGAACGTAGGGGTAAACACAGGAGTGAGGCAACCCAGCTTGCAAATCGCTTAAGTCAATATGGTGCATATTGTGGCGTAATACACGAACAAGGAACGAAGCCGTACAAGTATAATCATATGCAAGTGGAAAAGCTTCATGGAGGAAGCCCCCAAATGAATTGGGTATTTGAATTTATGCGTCACAAACAAAGTTTGGACAGGGAAATTTTTTACAAACAACTTTTTTCCAAAAAAGTATAATGCTTGGTCGAACCGAACACAAGTTAGAAATTAAAGCTTTGAGCATGAAAGCGACTTAGCTGGTTAATGTGTTCGGTATTGATGACGCGGTCCGAGATTGATGCGGGGCAAGGCTCCATCCCCCAAGCTGGTCCCGAGATGGCGGAGCGGAGAGCTCGACACGCCGAAGTGGTGACATAGCACGGTCAATGCAGACCGGCAGAGTGACGCCGAAGTCTCCGGATCATTTTCCTGTGCACAAAAAATAGTGCAAATCGGAGATAATAGTAATAATGATAATTAAAAAAAATGGTGCATAATAAATAATTTATGCAAAGTGAGAAATAGAAGAAATATGGCCTGGCGCCGAAGTCAATGTCGATGCAGGGCGTCGGCGTGATGTAGTAAAGGCGTGGCAAAGCCTGAATTCACAGGTCGGTCCGAGCTCCGGATGCGGCGTTCGCCGGACTATGTACGGAAACTGATCGAACCACCACGCGACCGTCGCTAATGCGGTCACCATTTGATAGACCTGTGTACATATCATGGACAAACCAGAGTAATAATTTCTTGGGAAAAATGAACCCAAACAAGCAAAAAATACTGAGATTAATAGCACCTGGTTTATTTGTTGTAGCAATCCGAAGGAAGGTGATTCCCAAAATTGGGACTCGCTCCGCACACCCATTGCCTGATGGGCGATAAAACGACGGCATGGCAATGTTGGTAAAGGTTGACTCGCCGAGGCAAAGCCCTCGGCTCAGCTAACGTGACGGAGCTGGTCGGCTAGTGACGCCGAAGTGTCCGGAGTAGGTTGATGAAGAGATGGCGAAGCCCCCGGTCCAGCCGAGATGTCAAAGTCTCGACGTCAGCCGATGAGTCGAAGTAGGTCGGCGTGACGGACACCAGCTTGGAAAAGCAATAGTGCGGCCCTGTCGATGCAGGTCGTGACGTGGTCGATGCCGGCTTGATGAAGCGACCGTGCGGCGGTGCCGGTATGCCCGCTCCGTGTAATCCGTGGGGCGGCGATGTTGATGATGATTTATCCTTCGTGATGCCGGACTCTTGTTCGGCTTGCCGAGATGATGATCTAAAGAAGTTGAGCTCGGCTAAAGTGACGACGTGTCTAGCGCAGGTCGACAGCCGTGGAGTAATATTGCCGGACTGGTTTGACACCAGCATGATGTTGAAGATCATGTTTAAAAGATCTTAAAGTTAGTGGGATGTGTTCGGGAACGAAACACAATACCTCATACAAAACTTCCTTCAAAAGGGATGTCCGAAATCCCGTTCATAAAAAAGATGAACTCGGGTCGGATTTGTTTTCGCGCAGAAAACAGATCCAAAAAGTGATGCACTAATCGGAAGGTTTCCGGAGTTTGGACGGTCGAATCGAGCTGAAATTTTGAGAGGTGGTAGATATAGGAATTCCGCAGCCGATCAACGGTTGGATCTTCCAAAGGACGTCCGAGCTAGAAGCTGGACACCACGCCCTAAACTCATCCAAATTCCCATCCAGATTTGACAGGGCTCCGGTATATCGTGGATTGCCAAAGATTCCTCCATCGGAACTCGACGAAATTTTCCAGGGTTGTTATAGATTCAATTCCGCACAATTCCACCAAAGAGATACTCGAGGTGGTGGTGGCGGCAGATACGAGTTCGCTGTCCAAAATAAACAGCGCGGTCGCTTGTGGGCAATGTTGACGTTGAGCCCCCGAGCTCCATAGATGATTCCTCCGTGATCTTGATAGAGATCGGAGTTGATGTTTGATGAAGTCCCTCGTCCGAACATGGTGATCCGAACACGGGGCGCAATTCTTGGTCGAACCAAGGTGACCAGTCGAACTGGTGACGAAGACGCCGAAGTTGCAGTTGATCTGCAGGCGAGCCATCGATCCTTTTGTCGATCACACAGCGGAACTCTCAATGAAAGCACCAATGTCGGTGTCAAAACCGGCGGATCTCGGGTAGGGGGTCCCGAACTGTGCGTCTAGGCGGATGGTAACAGGAGGCAGGGGACACGATGTTTTACCCAGGTTCGGGCCCTCTTGATGGAGGTAAAACCATACGTCCTGCTTGATTAATATTGATGATATGGGTAGTACAAGAGTAGATCTACCACGAGATCAGAGAGGCTAAACCCTAGAAGCTAGCCATCGTATGATTTGTTGTTCTGTATATTCTATTGACTAGCCTGGCCCTGGTTTATATAATGCACCAGAGGCCTAGGTTAACAAGAGTCCTAGCCGAATACGCCGGTGGGGTGAAGTCCTTGTCTTGATCGCCAAGTCTTTGTGAAATCTTCCTTGTATGCGGCAGCTGTCCGAACTAGCCCATGAGTATACGGCCATGGGGGGCCTCGGCCCAATCTAATAGATCGGAAGACGACGTGGTGAGTACCCCCTAGTCCAGGACACCGTCAATCCCCTTGTCTTAGCCCTTTGTGAGTTTTGAAATATGGCTCAATTTTGTCATTAACCTGGACCACCACAGGCTCTAATGGTGTGCATAACCCAGTTACACCGTTTGTCAGATATAATTTATCTAGAATCAAATCTCTCTTGGTATATCCGGTGGTTAGCTGGTTTTCCCTATGTACGATTAACTAGTAGCTTATCGAGGTGGCTACAAGCATACTAATATTGTATCCATGGAGATATCATCAATGAAGCTTCATCAAGTGTTTACGGAAACCAGCATGATTAGCTTACTAGGATTGTCCAGGCAGAGTATGCAGCTGGTGCATGATTAGCTAAAATCAGTATGGTCGATCTGGGTAGTAGGCTAGTAGCAGCTGCTACCAGACGAACAGTAGGTATGTTCCTAGAGAATTGGGTGGAAGGGCGACGACAACCCATTCGTGTACAACATTATGGATTATGATCAGCAGTGTTGTAAGACGACGACAACCCATTCGTGCGCATGCACCATTCATTAAGCGTCAAATCTACACAATCATACATGCACTGCTTGAAGCGTATAATTGCGCCCCCAATTGATTGATGGATCGATAAAGATACGGAAGAAGTTAGTGTGGAAGTAGTTGGATTCCAAATGAGTGTCTAATTTTGCAGTTAGCTCTAGCTAACTGCTGTACGATCGCATATGTGTACGTACTGTGTGTTTTGTCGGCATTTTTTTCTTAAGATATACACCCGTAGGTATACACTACTCGTATTCATAATAGTAACAATAAAAAGACTATACTTATACAAGCAACAAAAAATAAGAAAAATGCAAGCGGTTGTATTGCTACATGCCACCCTGGCCGTGACTACCAAGCACGCACGACCTTCGCCGTCATCGAAAAAGGAGAGCACTAAAAACTGGTCCACATCTTGACGCTGATTAACCCTAGCCGGTAGGCATTAACGAGCCGCAATAGGCACGAACCCCGGAAGACTGGATCTAGCCCGGTAAGGATCATCATGTTACGGAATTAACTAGGGGAGGACCTATCTCTCGGCTGCCTGAGAAAAACGTTTCGGGCAGTTGAATTTGTGAGCGTTGGCTCTGAAACAAGGGGCCAAGTGAGCTTCTTCTTCCTTTCGGACAATTTAGTGTACATCTTCTTCCTCCACATGATATGTTTCCCTATGCGGCACCAACTAACACGTGTGTAACCGCCTCCCAATCCCCGCCTCACTCCCCTCGAGCCTCACTACATCGCCTTCCCCTGAACCACCACCCTGTTCATCTCTCGAAGTCTCATGTTCTCTAGCGTTGGCGACGACCCTGCACCTCGAACCTGCACCAGTCAACCCTCTTCCTCGCCTCCGTAGCTCCATCTAAGACATTGTAGCTCTCTGCTGCTATCAGCAACGTCCAGTCTCTGTCAAGGTCATGGTTCAGCCTCGTTCGGGTCGACAGTCTTCGCCGGCGCTGCTCTCGTTTTCCGGCATCGTTAATAGTCAAGTGAGGGAACTATATGTCCATCCACCTAAGTTTAGCCAACCATGCAGGTCATGCATGTGGTGTGCGTGTTTTCGTCTCCACTGAACGAAGCGACAAATGGAATCTCTCATGTCTCCCAACTTGCAACGCATAAGAGAAAATTGCACGCCGGCTCGGATCCGATTATTGCGGAGTTCTCATCCCATCGATCTCGTCGCCACTCGCCACTCGCCATCCGCGTGTCCGGTTGGCGTGCCTACGTACGCCAAGATAGTCGCTCCGGCATGTGCGTAGATGCCAAAACTTGCGTAGATGGGACCGAATATACCTTGAGCAACAGCACAATTTGCACGTTGCGTGCGTTGAGGATGACCTGGACTCATCATCCATCCAACGGTAGATCGTGGATGTCCGTGTTCCGCTGCATTGTCCTGCCCAATGAGTCATCTTCCATTACTCCAATCATACGTCCTGCCGGCTGTCCAACGGCGCCAGCAGCTAGCAGTGCCAGTCTAGGTCATTCATACATCTTGAGCGTGCGTGCGTGCATGCATGTCCAACACCTGTGCTACCAAGTCGACCCCCAACATGACACCTAATCCACACTGCACGGCCGCTGCACATGCACATGCACGGCCATGGTGGTTCGATGGCGTTGCTTTGGTACGTTGAGATTTGACTTTGAGGCGTCCCGGCAACCTCCTCCTCTCCTCCACCGGCGGATCATGTCCCCCACGTACGTACGCCGCTGCCGGCAACCCACACGTGCAACCACCACTTGCATGTCAAGCCACCCTCCTCCTTGGCATTGCATATATAGCACGTCTACGGTCTCCTCAGTTCTCACATCTCATCTCATCTCAGTTCTCACGCACAATAGGAAGAAGAAGCAATTAGCTAGCCTGCCGCCGATCCACCGAAATGGCTCCCAACTTCGGCCGTTCCATCTCCTTCCCTCTCACCCCGACGAGGTCCTTCTCAAAGTCGTCCCGCCACCTCCGCTCTGTCAGCCTCCCCGGCACGACCTCCTCCCACCCGCTCCTCGCCAACCTCCACGCCCACATCGCCGCCGTCCGTTCCTGGATCCAGGACACGGCCTCCCTCCAGGCCGGCCTCGCCAACATCCACGCGCTCCACGCCGCGCTCGCCGACCTCCTCCTCCTCCCAGCGTCCGTGGCCGCGCTTCAGTGCACCACCAGCAATACCGGCGACCGCCTTCTAGACGCCTTCCTCCTCCTCGCCGACGCGCACCAGGGCTTCCAGGAGTGCCTCCTAGAGCTCAGGCAGGCCGCCGCTGAGTCCCGCACTGCACTCCGCAGAGGGGACACGGGCAGGCTCGCGTCCGCCTCCAGGTCCCAGCACAGGGCCGAGAAGGACCTCGCCCGCCTCGCCGCGTCGGTCTCCACCATCTCCTCCAAGTGCGCGCGCCTGAACCTCGTCGCCGTTAGCGGCGAGGAGGCCGAGATGGCCTATGCTCTTGTGGAGGCGGCCGCTGCCAGCGCTGCGGCCTCCGCGGCCTTGTTCTCGGCCGCTGCGTCCATGTCGTCTGCGGCGTCGACTTGCAAGAAGACGGCCACGTTTATTCCGGCGTTCGCCACCAGGAAGGTCACCGCACAGGAGACGGCCGAGGTGGCCATGGAGAGGCTGTGCGCGCTGGAACGGTGCCTCCACGAGTGCGACGGCGCCTGCGACTTGGTGTTCAGGAGCATTGTGCAGACCAGAGTTTCACTGCTCAACATCATGACGCCCACCATCTAATCATCTAGCTAGTCATTTCATGTATACATAGAAGAAAAAGAACTTAATTAGCTAGACCATGTATATTTTTGCTGATTTGTCACTACACAGTGTACAGAGAAAGAAGCTAGTACAAAGAATAAGATTTTGCTACACTTGTTCAGACTTGTGCTTCTTGACATGAATAGTACTCACAGCAATATGTCCAAGCTCTTGTGAAGCACTTGCCCGTTTCATTTACAGCCAACAATTCAGTGCAATATATCCAAGCTTTTGTGAAGCATTATCGCCCAAAAAATTCAAAAAGAAAGCATAATCGCCAAATTAACAAGCTTACTTTCGGATCTATTCAGTCGTTATCGATCCTAACTTACGCACACCAGTTTCCTCCCATAAAACCGAACAGTTAAAATATGCAACTTGATCACACCTTCAAACTAAACAAACTAAGTAGTCCAAGAAGGGGTAAACCGATAAACGTGATGCAGCGCCTACATGTTTTTGACTGCGTCGCTGATGTCGTTGATCCATTTGCTTAATTTGATATTAGAACCACAGCTAATCAACACTGTCAGAGGGGACACTGGGAATCTTAACACCAAAGCAAGCCAGTCTAGCAGCTAGCAGCTCTAGTCATGCTAGGTTTCTTGTTTTTGTATGGAGGGAAATTGTGGTTTGGAAAAATTCCACAGGTATGTACATTTCTTGGTAACATGGTACTGATCATATTGTACGTGTGATGACCCTGTGCTGAACATTGTCCATAACACAGCTGCAATTATGACGAGGTTCCATGAAATGGTTGCCCTAAATTTTTTAGACAGGAGGCGTTTGCCCGACTTTAGCGAACCGGAGACCTTAAGGTTTAACATACCCTAGTTCGATGAGAATAAAATACACGGTACTTGAAACAAATCTTCAGAAGGACGGGCTCAATGCCAACACACCCAATACAAACCCAAAAAGATCCTTGGCTCAAGAGCCGAAACACAGGCCACACTCAGAAAATGCATGAAGATATGATCATCCACCAGATCCAGGGCTCTCCTCCCTGAGAGCTGAAGTGTGTCGGCGGAACTTCTGGTAGATGATATCAATGGTCGATGATTCCTGGGTCCTAGGTCTTGCTGAGTTGCTTGAATAGTTGTAAGAACATAGTCATATTGTAGCTTGTCCAGCAGCAGAATTCTTAATAAAAATTCCCTAGTTGATGACTGAAGATTCCCAATAGCCGCTCCCAGCGCTGAAGGAAAAAAGACCACCCATCACATAATACCTCCATCGAGGGACAGAACTTTAGTTGCGTCGTTGCTAGAGAGAACTAAGTCCGATGGTTTCCACACCAAACTACATACATTTCTCAATTAAGACAAATTCATCCAAGAGGGGTGAAGAGAAGACTTGCTCAATCAATCTATTGACTGTCCATACGTCTTTTTGCTCTAATATTGTCGGCCCGTGGGTCTTACAGCTAATAAACACTGTCAAGCTCGACACTAGGAGTTGATATAAACAGCAAAACAGGTCCTGATCTAGCCTTGCTAGCTAGTTAATTTTATCCAAGTGGTCAAGTTGGGGCATGCACTTGCCTAGCTCTCTGATCTAGGGTCTCAAGCGTTTTAGTGGCAGTACCTGCTGGCTAATTAAGCTAGTTAATGAACTCAAGTTGCGCAGCTAATTATTAGCAATTGGATCAAACTAAGCATGTACTATGAATATAGTAGTACTAGCTAAGGTAGCTAATGAATCCAAGTAGCTCAGTTAATCAATCGCAACTTGATCAAGCTAAGCATGTACTATTAATGCATCGATGAATCTGGTTGGGTTGTCACAGCCATGAGATTTGCACACATTATTGCACGTACCTATGGCTAGCTTGCGTGATGTAGCCATGATCTGATCTAGGGAGACAGGCTGTTCGAGTGTGGATCAGACAAACTAAAAGAAGCGAGTAGGTCAGCTACCTCCATGACCATAGCTTGTAAAGTTGTAAGCTTACTCTTCCCTAGGCCAATTGCTAGCCACGCAGACATACCAATCCTTGAGCGATTTGTAATCGGAGAGATTCTCCCGTGCGCACCATTATACAAAGTGTCGTCCTCGTCCGGCAGAGCGTTCACTGGCTCGGTAGCTGGCATGGTGCCCGCCAGCAACGCAAGCTTCTCCTACGGCGTCTTCACCTAAGTCTCCCAGATGCCCCGACTTGGATCATGTTCATTTCTGTTCGGGTTTTCTTTCTCAGGTTTTCGTTCTTTATTTTTCTTTTTTTTAAGTTGTGAAGCTTTTTTCTCTGTTTCTTGAGCTTTTATTCAAATTTGTGATTTCTTTCAAATTCTTTATTTTATTCAAATATGTGATTTTTTTCAAATTCTTTATTCTATTCAAATTTATGGACATTTTCTTAAATAATGAACCTTTTTCGAACTTGTGTACTCTTTCTGAAACTTATGAACAATTTAATTTCATCGTCGTTTTTAAATTCCTGAACTTTTTTCTTACTCATGAACTTTTTTCAATCTCGTGAACTTTGTTTTTGGATTCATCTTTTTTAAACTTCATGAACTTTTTCCAAATTCACCAAAAACTTCCCAAATTTTGTGAAATTTAGAAATCACTTATTTGAAATTAAATAAAACATTATTTCTTCCCCAAAAGTCGACTAATCAACCGGTCAACCAATTAACAAGCATTTGTCGAGCGAAGCAAGGCGTTAGCAGGGAAGAGCAACCGAGTTCTCCGTGTTGTGGGCCAGCCCAAAAGTGAGCGATGAGATCGCTAGCTAATGAAATCGGCGCCTTAAGAGCCGAAGGAGGCGAGCCCCTATTTACCGCATATGGGCCAAGTAGGCACCGCCGGCCTGCAAACCCACCGGCACAAACACTTTTTTTTTTTGAGAAATCTCGCCATCTTTATTCATCCAAAACCATGGTCATAGGTACAAGGTTTGGGTCATGAGGATTGCCCAACCACACATGCCTACCTACGCGTAGATTACAAGCAAACTTGGCAAGATTATGAGCCTCAAAATTAAAATTCCTACGCTAAAAAATAAAGGAACTGGAATTAAAACTATTACAACGGCTTGATATTTCATGTACTATAGCCGCATTTGGACCTCCTGTCCCCTTAGTAATATCATTAACCGCTTCTTGGCAATCCGAAGCAACACAGATATTTTGAACGGCCAAATCATTTGCTAGCGATAATGCTTCGCGACATGCAAAGGTCTCCAGAATTAAAGGGTCATTGATACCTCGGAAGACCACAGCCGAAGATCCCAAATATTGGCCCGTTTGATCTCTGCACATTGCTGCGACAGCTCCTCCACGTTGTGTCTTACAATAGCAGCATCTACATTAATCTTTACAGAACCATTGGGTGGTGGGAGCCAGCGTTTAAGCTGAGCCGTTGGAGGTGCTCTTTGCTCCCTATGTAGGATGTCACCACCACGTAGGAACCACCAACCACACCGCAGGTAGAGCCGACGGGCCAGATCTACCTCCTTAGGACGGTGTCGCGGAAGCTGCAGCATCTAGCAGCTGGGAGCCATGCTAGTCGGCCACCGTGCCAGCCGAAGTCGCCGAAGACGAGCCACCCTCTTCCACGGGCCAACACCTGCAGCCAAGGCCGCCACTATAACCACCCGAACGCCCGCACAAAAACCACTCACCGAGAACGGCGACGGAGGGATGTGCCACCGCCGCCATCATCCCCCCGCCCGGGCTTTGCCCAGTGGTGATCTGGGGGCGGCAAGGAGAGGCTGGCGGCGGCCTACCCGTAGATGGGCTTCGGGAGAGAGAGGTTTTCGAGTGCATGCCTTGAAACTTAAACCAAAACCACGACACTTATTTTGAATCATACCGAGTAGTATTGTATTGAGTAATCAGAATCCATCCTTGCTAATATGAGTTCTGGAATCAAATCTCTCCCTGTTATTTGGTTGTTGGCTAGCTCTCTCCACGGACCACTAGTAGAAAAGGGGGCAAAGTTTCAGGCCGGGTCAGCCCATTAGTCCCGGTTCAGTCTAGAACCGGGACCCATGGGGGCATTGGACCCGGTTCGTGAGCCCAGGGGGGCGGCCGGGCCACGTGGGCCATTGGTCTCGGTTCGTCTGGACCTTTTGGTCCCGGTTGGTGGGACGAACCGGGACCAATGGGCCTCGCTCCTGGCCCACCACCATTGGTCCCGATTGGTGGCTTGAACCGGGACCAAAGGCTGCCCTTTAGTCCCAGTTCATGCCACCAACCGGGACCAATGAGGTGCCTATATATACCCCCTCACGTAAGAGCAGAGCACACTGCTCTGTTTTTTCTGGCCGCCGATGGGGAGAGGGCTTGGTGGTGCTCTAGCTCACCTCCTATGCACACAAGGTGTTCGATGGAATGCCCGAGCCACACTACTTAAGCTTTCTCCTCTCCAAGCTCGACCTCCAAGCTCCATTTTCCTCAATATTTGTCTAGGTTTAGCGGTCCATCACGCCCCGTCTCCGTCTTCACCGCCGTCGATCACCCGCGCCGATCTCATCGCCGGCACCACCGTGGTGAGCCTCTTGTTCTTATCTTCTTTCTAAAAGGAAAAATATTCTTACTTGTATGTTTAGATAGATACTTGTATTATTTTCTTACTTTTATTATTGCATCTTATATAGTGCGATGGTTTTGGTATCCGCCCCCGTCGGCCCTCGTCCTGTCTATGATTCAGATGTGGTATATATTATCTTTATAACTATTGGTTCATTTATTGTTTATGAAAATTATGCCGACCAACATGACATATATTTTATTTATCTAGGAGGTATGTGAACCGGAAATTCCAACTGACCCTATTGTCGAGAGGTTAAATTTAGTTGAAGAAGAAAACAATTTATTGAAGGAAAAAATAAAAAAATTGAGGAGGAGAAGATCAATTGTTACCTTGGTTGCGATTATGATCGCATTTGTTTTCGCATTGAAATGTTTTACATAGTTTCAATGTATGGTTTAATTAATTAGATGCTCTGGAGAGCTATATGTTGTTAGATGAGAACTATGTATGTACTTTGGTTTTAATGTGATGATGAACTTCTATTAATTTGATCACTTAATTATCTATTCATGATGTTCTGTAATGGTTTTTGACATACTTAATTATATATAATGCACGCAGATGAACCGGCAATGGATGTACGGTGACAGACACACCTCCGAGTACATTAAGGGCGTGCATGAGTTTCTCGAAGCGGCTGAGGCAAACATGCAGAATGGTTTTATGTGTTGTCCATGCACTAAATGTGGTAATACGATGTCTTACTCTAACTGGAAAATCCTTCACACCCACCTGCTTTACAAGGGTTTCATGCCACACTATAATGTTTGGACGAGGCACGGAGAAATAGGGGTTATGATGGAAGACGGCGAAGAAGAAGAGTACGATGACAAATATGTGCCCCCTGAATACGGTGATGCTGCAACGGGGGGAGCTGGTGAAGATCAAGAGGAACCAGACGATGTGCCCAATGATGCTGCAATGGGTGAAGCTGCTGAAGATCAAGAGGAACCAGACGATGTGCCCGATGATGATGATCTCCGCCGGGTCATTGTCGATGCAAGGACGCAATGCGAAAGTCAAAAGGAGAAGCTGAAGTTCGATCGCATGTTAGAGGATCACAAAAAAGGGTTGTACCCCAATTGCGAAGATGGCAACACAAAGCTCGGTACCGTACTGTAATTGCTGCAGTGAAAGGCAGAGAATGTTGTGCCTGACAAAGAATTTGAGAAGCTACTGAAAATATTGAAGAAGAAGCTTCCAAAGGATAACGAATTGCCCGACAGTACATATGCAGCAAAGAAGGTCGTATGCCCTCTAGGATTGGAGGTGCAGAAGATACATGCATGCCCTAATGACTGCATCCTCTACCGCGGTGCATACAAGGATCTGAATGCATACCCGGTATGCGGTGCATTGCGGTATAAGATCAGATGAGATGACCCTGGTGATGTTGACGGCGAGCCCCCCAGGAAGAGGGTTCCTGCGAAGGTGATGTGGTATGCTCCTATAATACCACGGTTGAAACGTCTGTTCAGAAACGGAGAGCATTATGATGCCAGTTCTCATCCAAGGCCCTAAGAAACCCGGCAACGACATTGATGTGTACCTAAGGCCATTAGTTGAAGAACTTTTACAGCTGTGGAATGAAAACGGTGTACATACGTGGGATGAGCACAGACAGGAGGAATTTAACCTAAAGGCATTGCTGTTCGTGACCATCAACGATTGGCCCGCTCTCAGTAACCTTTCAGGACAGACAAACAAGGGATACCACGCATGCACGCACTGTTTAGATGACACTGAAAGTATATACCTGGACAAATGCAGGAATAATGTGTACCTGGGCCATCGTCGATTTCTTCCGACCAACCATCAATGTCGAAAGAAAGGCAAGCATTTCAAAGGCGAGGCGATCACCAGAAGAAGCCTGCCATGCGTACCGGTGATTACGTACTTGCTATGGTCAATGATTTACACGTAATCTTTGAAAAGGGTCCCGACGCACTAGCTGTTCCGAATGACGCTGAGGGACATGCACCCATGTGGAAGAAGAAATCTATATTTTGGGACCTACCCTATTGGAAAGACCTAGAGGTCCGCTCTTCAATCGACGTGATGCACGTGATGAAGAACCTTTGCGTGAACCTGCTAGGCTTCTTGGGCGTGTATGGAAAGACAAAAGATACACCTGAGGCACGGGAGGACCTGCAACGTTTGCACGAAAAAGACGGCATGCCTCCGAAGCAGTATGAAGGTCCTGCCAGCTACACTCTTACAAAAGAAGAGAAAGAAATCTTCTTTGAATGCCTGCTCAGTATGAAGGTCCCGACTGGCTTCTCGTCGAATATAAAGGGAATAATAAATATGCCAGAGAAAAAGTTCCAAAACCTAAAGTCTCATGACTGCCACATGATTATGACGCAACTGCTTCCAGTTGCATTGAGGGGGCTTCTACCGGAAAACGTCTGATTATCCATTGTGAAGCTATGTGCATTCCTCAATGCAATCTCTCAGAAGGTGATCGATCCAGAAATAGTACCAAGGCTAAGGAGTGATGTGGAGCAATGTCTTGTCAGTTTTGAGCTAGTGTTCCCACCATCCTTCTTCAATATCATGACGCACATCCTAGTTCATCTAGTCGATGAGATTGTCATTCTAGGGCCCGTATTTCTACACAATATGTTCCCCTTTGAGAGGTTCATGGGAGTCCTAAAGAAATATGTCTGTAACCGCGCTAGGACAGAAGGAAGCATCTCCATGGGCCATCAAACAGAGGATGTCATCGGGTTTTGTGTTGACTTCATTCCTGGCCTTAAGAAGATA
Organism: Triticum urartu; assembly: GCF_003073215.2. Lineage (NCBI taxonomy): Eukaryota > Viridiplantae > Streptophyta > Magnoliopsida > Poales > Poaceae > Triticum > Triticum urartu. The sequence continues at coordinate 703,511,778 of NC_053028.1, forward strand.
TGTCTCCCTAAATCACGGTATGAGGGGAGACTGATTGGAAAAGGCACGCTTGGAAGGGACTCAATAATATGCAGGGACGGATATTCTTGGTCTCAAGCACACTACACAGTTCTACAGAACTCTATCTTAGTGACCCCGTATGTCGATAAACACAAGAACAGTCTGCGCTCCAGACACCCAGAGCAGTGCGACGACTGGAGTACATGTGAACACATCAGGACTTTCAGCAGTTGGTTGGAAACATGTCTCAGAGGTGACAACACTGTTTGTGATGAGCTGTACTTGTTGTCCAGGGGACCATCTTTGACTGTACTGATTTACAAAGGATACGAGATAAATGGGAATATATTTTACATGATTGACCAAGATCAAAAGAGCACCAACCAAAACAGCGGTGTCCGCTTTGATGCAACAACCCAGAGGGGAAAGGACACATATTATGGTTACATAGTGGACATATGGGAACTTGACTACGGACATGATTTTAAGGTCCCTTTGTTTAAGTGCAAATGAGTCAATCTGTCAGGAGGCGGGGTACAAGTAGACCCACAGTACAGAATGACAACAGTGGATCTGAAAAATCTTGGGTACACTGACGAACCGTTCGTCCTAGCCAATGATGTGGTACAGGTTATCTATGTGAAGGACATGTCTACCAAACCGAGAAAAAGAAAAGATAAGGAAGCGAATACATCATATGATGATCCAAAGCGCCACATAGTTCTTTCAAGGAAAAGGGACATCGTGGGAGTGGAGGGCAAGACAGACATGTCTGAAGATTATGAAAAGTTTCATGAAATTCCTCCCTTCAAAGTCAAGGTTGACCCAAGCATCCTTATAAACAATGAAGATTATCCATGGTTACGGCGCAATAAGCAAATGACACAAGCGAAGAAAAAGTGAAGACTTTCTCCCGCAACTATTATGATGATACATGCCAACTTTGTAACAGACGAGTATGATACCATTGTCCGTTTTGTACATGTACATGCTATGTGGGTGAAATTATGATACCATGCCAATTTTCAACTTTTTCAGAGTTCATTTGAAATGCTTTAATGTCTTATGGTTCGGCCCTCGTAATACCATTAATCCCGGTTCGCTCCTTATCAACTATGTTCTCACCATGAACACTCTCAAGAGGGCAGCCACGTGGGCCATTGGTCCCGGTTCGTCTAGACCTTTTGGTCCCGGTTCCACGCACGAACCGGGACCAATGCGCCTCGTCCCTGGCCCATGACCATTAGTCCCGGTCTGTGCCACAAACCGGGACTAAAGGGTTGGTCCTCGTTGTGGTCAGAGTTTAGTCCCACCTCGCCAACCGAAGGGCGCTCACACCGGTTTATAAGCCCGTCCCTCTCTGCCTTGTTGAGCTCCTCTCAAAGTGAAAATAGATGCCCCTATACAGGGAATTTGACCTAAATTCATAGTGAATTTCTCTGAAATTTATAGAAATTTATTATCATTTTAGGTTGAATTTTCTCTATAGGCGCATCTATGTTCATTTTTTTAGTAAAGTTAATCACAAACTTGTGATTCACACAAATTTCAAAGAATTCAAATTTTAACTATTCAAATTTGAAAACTAATGGCACTAACATAAAGTTTATAATTTTTCTAAAACTAATGGCACTAACATAAAGTTTATAATTTTGCTGACCCAAAAGCAAAAGGATTTAAAAAATAAAGCAAAAAACAAAATAAAATAAATAATGCAGAAAACAAAACAAAAAACTAGAAAGAAAATAAAAATAGCAACAATAAGTATTTTGTTGTAAGTAGAAACAAAATAAAATAAATAAAGCAACAAAGAAAACAAAAAAACAAAAAAAATGTTTCAAATTTGAAAACTAATGGCACTAACAGAAAGTTTATATTTTTTTAAAACTAAAAGTAAAAAGAATTAAAAAATAAAACAAAAAACAAAAGAAAATAAATAATGCAGAAAAAAAACAAAAAAACTGGAAAAAATAAAAATAGCAACAATAAGTATTTTGTTGTAAGTAGAAACAAAATAAAATAAAAAAAGCAACAAAGAAAACAAAAAAACAAAAAAAGTGTTTTCAAATTTGAAAACTAATGGCACTAACAGAAAGTTTATAATTTTTCTAAAACTAAAAGCAAAAAGAATTAAAAAATAAAGCAAAAAACAAAAGAAAATAAATAATGCAGAAAACAAAACAAAAAAATGGAAAAAAATAAAGATAGCAACAATAAGTATTTTGTTGTAAGTAGAAACAAAATAAAATAAATGAAGCAACAAAGAAAACAAAAAAGTGCCACCTACTGAGCCCCTACGGCCTGAATACGACTAGAGACCCTACCATAGGCTAGGATTCAGGCTTGCAGGAGGCCCGGTAGGCCCACAGGCAGATAAGTGACTTTAGGCCCGTAAGCCTGCATTTGAGAGGAGCTCGAAGTGGTCAGCGCAGCAGCGCTTATAAACCACTGTCGAGGCCTCTCGCCTAGCGAGGTGGGACTAAACATCCCACCGCACCGCGCCAGTTCCAGCACAAGGCCTTTGGTCCCGGTTGGTGCCACCAACCGGGACTAAAGGGGAGCATTGGTACCGGTTCGTGCCACAAACCGGGACCAATGCCTTTGCTATATAAGCAACACTTGGGAAATATTTAGATTCCCCTCGCCAGTTGCCCCCGACGATGCCGAGCTCCTCGACGCCGCCAGGCTGCCCGTGCTCGCCATCGCCGCCCGCTCCTCGTTGCCGTCGCCGCCTCCTCCTCGTCGCCGTCACCCTGCCCCTGCCCCGTCCCGCCCCCGCGCACCGGCGCCCTCGCCGCCCCCTCCGTCACCTCGAGCTCCCCTGCTCGCGCGCGCCGCCCCGGCGCCCCGAGCCCCTGCCATGTGCTCGCCGTCGCCGCCCGCTCCTCATCGCCGTCGCCCTGCCCCTGCCCCGTCCCGCCCTCGCGCGCCGGCGCCCTCGCCTGCCCCCGCTGTGAGCCGCCGCCCCGGCTCTGTTTTTTTATTAGTTTATTTTTTTCATATATATATAATGTATATGTGTATGTATGTGGCTATATGTTTTTGTTCATATGTGGCTATATGTTTTTCTATTAGTTTAATTTTTTTGTTCATATGTGATGTATATGTGTATGTGGCTAGAATATGCTAAATATATATGTCAAAAATGTTTTTTTGTTCATAGAAAGTTTTTTGTTCATATATAGAAAGTTTTTATATATGACAATGGATATATATTCGATATATATGAGAAATGATGATCCATGGAAAAGTTTTATATATGCAAAAGTTACAATTTTAGAAATTTTTTATATATCTAGCTTGGAAGGGAAGAAGAAGAAAAATAAGGATAGGAAAGAAGAAAATAAGAAGAGGAAAGAAAGAAGAAGAGGAGAGGAAGAAGAGGAGAAATAAATAAGAAAATGAAAAAAGAAGAAAAGGAAGAGGAGAAGAAAGAAAGGAATAGAGGAGAAGAAGAAAAAATAGAAAAAAATTCTATTTTTTCTTCTTCTCCTCTTGTTTTTCTTCGATCTTCTCCTCTATTCCTTTCTTCTTCTCCTCTTTTTATTTCTTCTTCGTTTTCTTATGTTTTATCGGGTCTGTCGTCGTCGATATACCCATCCCGATAACTTCAACACGAGGGGGAGGGGTCGATATACCCCCTCCCCAATAATATTATTTTCCCATGTACGTATGTCGTGTCGATATAAACTCTCGATAACTTCAACACGTGGGGGGGGTCGATATACCCCCTCCCGATAACTTCAACATGAGGGAGGGTCGATATACCCCCCCCCATAAATTCAACACGTGGGGGGGGGTCGATATACCCCCTCCCCGATAATATTATTTTCCCATGTACGTATGTCGTCGTTGTCGATATAAACCCCTCCCGATAACTTCAACACGTGGGGGGGGGGTCGATATACCCCCTCCCGATAACTTCAACACGTGGGGGGGGGGGGTCGATATACCCCCTCCCCGATAATATTATTTCCCATGTACGTATGTCGTCGTTGTCGATATACCCCCTCCCGATAGCTTCAACACGTGGGGGGTGGGGTCGATATACCCCCTCCCCGATAACATTATTTTCCCGTGTATGTATGTCGTTGATGACCCACAAGTATAGGGGATCTATCATAGTCCTTTCGATAAGTAAGAGTGTCGAACCCAACGAGGAGCAGAAGGAAATGATAAGCGGTTTTCAGCAATGTATTCTCTGCAAGTACTGAAATAAGTGGTAACAGATAGTTTTGTGATAAGGTAAATTGTAACGAGCAACAAGTAACTAAGTAAATAAGGTGCAGCAAGGTGGCCCAATCCTTTTTGTAGCAAAGGACGAGCCGGAACAAACTCTTATAATAGGGAAAGCGTTCCCGAGGACACATGGGAATATCGTCAAGCTAGTTTTCATCACGTTCATATGATTCGCGTTCGGTACTTTGATAATTTGATATGTGGGTGGACCGGTGCTTGGGTGCTGTTCTTATTTGAACAAGCATCCCACTTATGATTAACCTCTATTGCAAGCATCCGCAACTACAACAAAAGTATTAAGGTAAACCTAACCATAGCATGAAACATGTGGATCCAAATCAGCCCCTTATGAAGCAACGCATAAACTAGGGTTTAAGCTTCTGTCACTCTAGCAACCCATCATCTACTTATTACTTACGAATGCCTTCCTCTAGGCCCAAATAATGGTGAAGTGTTATGTAGTCAACGTTCACATAACACCACTAGAGGCTAGACAACATACATCTCATCAAAATATCGAACGAATACCAAATTCACATGACTACTAATAGCAAGACTTCTCCCTTGTCCTCAGGAACAAACGTAACTACTCACAAAGCATATTTATGTTCATAATCAGAGGGGGTAATAATATGCATAAAATATCTGAACATATGATCTTCCACCAAATAAACCAACTAGCATCAACTACAAGGAGTAATCAATACTACTAGCAACCTACAAGCACCAATCCCGGACTTGGAGACAAGAATTGGATACAAGAGATAAACTAGGGTTTGGAGATGAGATGTTGATGGAGATTGCCCTCTCCCGATGAGAGGAGCATTGGTGATGACGATGGTGATGATTTCCCCCTACCGGAGGGAAGTATCCCTGGCAGAACAGCTCTGCCGGAGCTCTAGATTGGTTCCACCAAGGTTCCGCCTCGTGGCGGCGGAGTCTCGTCCCGAAAGGTTTCTTCTTATTTTTTTCTCATCGAAAGACTTCATATAGGAGAAGATGGGCGTCGGAGAGCCACCAGGGGGCCCACGAGGTAGGGGCGCGCCCTAAGATGGGGGCACCCCCACCCTCGTGAGCAGGGTGTGGCCCCCCTGGCCTTCATCTTTGGCGAGGATTTTTCTTTATTTATTTTAAGATGTTCCGTGGAGTTTCAGGACTTTTGGAGTTGCGCAGAATAGGTCTCTAATATTTGCTCCTTTTCCAACCCAGAATTCCAGCTGCCGGCATTCTCCCTCCTTATGTAAACCTTGTAAAATAAGAGAGAATAGCCATAAGTATTGCGACATAACGTGAAATAACAGCCCATAATGCAATAAATATCGATATAAAAGCATGATGCAAAATGGACGTATCAGTCGTCGTTGTCGATATTACCCCCTCCTTGAAGCGTTCTCGAGGCCACCCCAAACCCTTGAAGCGTTGTCGAGGCCACCCCAAACCCTAGAGAAGCAACGTCGAGGCCACTAATTAATATGATTCCTTACTGTGATTAGCTAGCTAGTTCTACGTTTGCCAGTAATATATCCATCTGTCATGTTTGAATAATAATTGCCATGTTGTAAATATTTGTAGAAACTATGGACAACCCCCGAGACGAAGCACAAGAAGCGTTGTTGGGGGACATAATCGCACGAGGAAGTGATGTCGTCTGCTCATTGTTTCTCAACGACACCGATGGTCTGGAAGGAGAGGGTGAAGAAGCAGCTGGCTATGATTATGATGGCTCCGGTGACCCAATGCCAGTGCAAGAAGGAGACCGTGAGGACGGCTCCGGTGACCCAATGATGGTGCAAGAAGGAGACCGTGATGACGGCTCCGGTGACCGAACCGAGTCCGGCCAGGTATATACATTAGTTAAGCCTGTGCTGACTAGCTAATTGATGCATTCATTGTTTTGGTATGTACACATATTAATTAACTCTCGTCTTTTTTTCCTTTTTCTAGACCTTCGGATCGAGCATAACTTCGGTAAAGAGACGAGGCCCGAAGAAAAAGTTGAGCTCGGATGAAAGGTTTGAGATCATAGCAATCGCGCGTGACGGAAAAACCGATTGAACCCATCCGGACAAACGACACATTTGTTGCTCAGTGCGGGGTTCTGGTTAGGGACAAGATCCCGATCAGCATCCATCAATGGTTAAAGACGGCTAAAGAAGACCCTGAGGTGTCTTATGTCAATGATATGCAGAAAAATGATCTTTGGACTGAGCTGAAGTCAAATTTCACCCTACCACCAGAGGATGATCCGGAGAAGCCAGTTAAAGAGCAATTAATCAAGTCTTTTGCTCCTAAGAAGATGGTAGACCTATTCAGGAGGTGGAAGAATGAGCTGAAAAGGTTTGTCGACAAAAAAGAGACACCATAATTCAAGGGCAAATATGAGAAGATCAGAGATCACTGGCCCACATTTGTGGCCCACAAGACATCGGAAAAGAGTAAGAAGTTGTCGGCGACAAACAAGCAAAATGCTGCGAAGAAGAAGCTTCACCATCGCACGGGGTCAGGTCGCTACCTCAAAGCCCGGCCTAAGTGGGCCAAGGATGAGAATGGTCTGCTTGATAAAGGGATCGAACCAGAGACAATGAACTGGCCAGACCATTGCCATACTTGGTTCTTCGGGGCTGGCGGAACCTTGGACCCTGTATCAGGGAAGTGCATTTGGACGAACAAGCAAATGAAAATACCAGTCAAGAGGCTTCAGCACTATATCGATGCAGCGCAGCAAGGGACGTTCGTTCCAGACAGAGAGAAGAACGACGAGCTCACAATGGCCCTCGGGAATCCTGAGCACCCTGGACGGACACGAGGCACGCCAGGCTCCGTTTCATGGAAGGCTGGGTTTCCGGACGCAAGCAATTACAAATGCCAGGAGAGGAGGAAGAAAGTGCAGCAGACCCAACTGCAGGCGCTGCACGTAAGGGTACAAGCGATAGAGGAACGAGAAGCAAATCGCAGCAAACGAACTGCCGAAGCTTCCCCCGAAGCTACCCCGCCATCTCAGCGGAGAACCAGCGTGGCTTCCACCGAGCCGCTTCAGCCGGAGCATGTCTTGACGGCTCCTGCCAGCTATCCCGTGGATGCTATCATGGAGTCTCAAAATTGCCACCTTGTGACGCAATGGATGAATTTGAAGGTCAAGGCGGCCGTTGGCTCTGTTTTACCTAGTGAACCCGGCGCAACTTTTCACTACCGGCCGATTCCAGAGGGATATGCTAGGGTGATGGTGGATGAAATAACGGAGGGATTTGAGGACCTCCAGCTTGACCACCCTACCGGTGAAGGGGAGACTCGGCTGGGTTCTGCTCTGAAGACTCCATGCCTATGGCGGGACGAGCTCATCAACCTTCCGAACTGGACGCCTCTGCCTCCTCCTCCTCCTCCGGCGAGTCAGGGCACTCCGCCTCCTCCACAGGCGAGTGACGATCAGGGCACTCGGGCTCCTTCTCCGGCGCGTGGCGGCACTCCGCCTCCTTCTCCGCCTGCGCTGGCGCGCCCGAGCAGCCAACCTCCTCCTTCTCCGCCTCGTCAGCAAGGGCGGAAGAGACCCGCCGCCGCTCCGGCTGCTCCGGCGCATCGTAGTCCTTCTCCTCCGCCTCGTAAGCAAGTCAAGAATACAGCCGCTAGATTCGGTCCTTCTCTGAAGACTCCAGAGAAGTTACCATATGAGATGACCCCGGAGGAGAACGCGAAGATCGCGCGAACTGGAGTGAAGGACTAGTTTCAAGGGTTGAAAGCACAGAGACATCCACCTCCAGAGGAGAAGGTAGATCTGGTGAAAGCGAAGCGCACTCTGGCTGCCCTGAGAAAACCACCAAAGTCTCCACCAAAAGGCAACTATGAGCGCATTATTGGAAAGACATTTGTCGAAGCGGAGCGGTCAGGAAGTACTGTTAGTGATCAAAGGATAAAAGAACGACGAGCTGGGAAACAAATTGCCCAGCTCGGCGAACAAGCGAAGCAATCGTGCCCCCCGCTCAAGGTGCCTAGCGACATCGTCGCTAATGATCCAAGGATGGTGCCCGGTTATAGCAATCTTGGAGATTACCTGCCCGATGATGTACATTATGATTTCTTGGAGGTGGAGGCGGTACACAGATTCGAGTACGGGAAGCCTCTCGTCAATGATGAAAGATCTCTAACAACGATGATGCGAAGATTGCATGATTGGTACATGAAAACCTGCAGAGAGTCTGGGGGGACGAATACTTTGACGCTGAGAGTTAGAGAGGAGCATGACCTCGTTGGAATTGAACTATTGAATTATCCATTTGAGGAGTTCTTCCAGTTTTTCAATCAAAGGGCCCTCGATAAAGCAACGGTCACCAGCTACTGTCTGTAAGTACTACTACTTCTGTCATTATGTCTCTCTATATAGGTCAGCTCTTTCATTGCATGTATTTATAATTATCCTCACTATATTATGCAGATTGAAGATCGTCGAATTGAAGAAAATACAAGTCGGTGATATTGGGTTCATTAACACAAATCTCATAGATGCAACTGAGGTTAAATTTCATGCCGAAGATACGGAGGCCAACTTGCTACGATCGTTGGTAATAAATGAAAACAAAGATATAATACTCTTTTCTTACAACTTCAAGTGAGTGTTACTATCTGGTGCATATCCGGTTTCCCTTATATATTAGTCCAGGTTATAGTAATGTAATTGATGAGTTATGCATGCGTGCGCAGTTACCATTATATTCTCCTAGAGATTAAGCTTGAGCAGGGACTAGTAACCGTCTTAGACTCGAGACGAAAAGATCCCCAGGAGCATGCGGACATGACAGAAATCCTCGAGGAGTAAGTTAAATCGATCATTATCCACCATATCAGCAACTTTGTTCATTACCTGATATCAAGTAATTGTTTTCTTTGTCTGGCAGGGTTTGGAGAAAATTCACCAAAAAAGCTACGGGATTGCCGAAGAAGCTGCAATTTAGACACCCGAAAGTAAGTACTATAGTAGCATGTTCCGCGCGTCTCCTAGTGATTCAAGCGCTAGTTTCATCAATACCATTTGGCATGCTTGCCTATCAGTTTGATTGACCTCTATTTCTTGTAAAGTGGTTGTGGCAGGATCAAGGGAATGATTTCTGTGGATACTACGTTTGCGAAGTCCATCCGCTACACGGCCTGTGAACGGGGGTACACTGAAGAACAATATGAAGTGCGTAAGCAATAATATTCACAATTTTATTTTATTACCATCATTTGTGTTGAGTTTCATTTATTCATATATATATATATATATATATGTATTGACCCCCTTCTTCAAATTAGATCTTTCGGATGCGGGATGAACTCCTACCACCAGATCGTATGCGAGCAATTCAAGAGGAATTGGTGGCATTCTTCCTTAACCACGTGATCGCTGAAGACGGAGAATACCATGTGGAGCTTGACTTCGTATATAATTAGGAGATTATATTGTAAGAGATAATTATTGTATATATGTAGCCGGTAGTGTTGGATAGATATATGAGAACTTGTTGTTTGACCAATCTCTCGGAGAAGGAGAGGTGGTCGATATCACTTCTCTCTGTATGCATATATGTTCATGACGATCTTCCGTTTCCTTCGTTTGCTTACTAGATAGCTAGCGTGTCTAGTCCTCTCTATACGTATATAGTACGTAGCGCGTCGACCAAGCACGGACATAAGAGAGGACATTTCTCTCTATTAATTAGCTATAGCTATAACACAATATATGAAACACCTAAATTAACCCCCCAAAACCCCCCCATTTAAAAAAAACAAACAAAAACTACGGCCCCTGAAATGCTGACGCGTGGATGCCTATTGGTCATGGTTGGTGCCACCAACCGGGACCAAAGGCCCTCCTGTCTGGGCTCGATGCACCGGCCACGTGGAGGCCCATCTGTCCCGGTTCTGGACTGAACCGGGACTAAAGGGCCAGGGCATTAGTAACGATCCTTTAGTGCCGGTTCAGGAACCGTGACAAAAGGCCCTTACCAACCGGGACTAATGGTGGTTTATCTACTAGTGGACGACTAATCGGTAGCAAAATTATGATGGCTGCTAGCATGCTAATTTCGTATAAATGAATATAAATGGGCATTATGATGAATGATCCACTGTCAATTGAATATAAATAGAGCATGCAAGTATATTGGCTGACACCCGTGCATTTCCTTCAATTCAATCATTTAGCGACACGAGTAACCTCTCCCAACTAGGTAGCTGGAGCAAAAATCAGTATGATCGAGATAGTTGTTGTAAAGTTTAAAAAAAATGATGCATGCGTGCACAAACGAACTGATTATGCTCGGTAGTCGCTACCAGAAGGCCGGTGCGTAGTCGGATAAGAATTGATTAACTGAAAGACGACCGACGACGACAACCCATTCGTGTGCAACATGCATTATCAGACTAATCAAGTACAATCATTCACTGCTCCAACGTACTCCAATCGATGGATAGACATATACATGATGTGCACGTACGCTACAGGTTGGATTTCAAACGCGTGTCTAATTTTGGCCTTGGCTCTAGCTGCCATCAGCTTGATCTCACATGCTGAAACCACATGTGGAATCTCTCATGTCTCCCAACTTGCAACGCAAAAGGGACAAAATCGCATGCACGGATCCGGTTGTTGTGGAGGTCTAATCTATTCGAAGCATCGACCTGAGTCGCCACTCACCATCCGAATATACCATGAGCTATACAGCACAATTTGCACGTAGCATTGAGGAATGAAGATGGTTGTAGTCCAGCACAAGGGCGTGTAGAGTGCCAGAGTGCGAGCTGTTGTACATGTACGTGTGCGACACAGCACAGGTCATCTATTTTGACCGTGCGTGCACGCACGTCCGTCCAACACATTGGCTACCTTCTCGATCGCCAACATGACACCTAAGCGCTGGCACTACATTGCAACGGACCCCCCACGCACTCCGCTGCCCGGCCACCCACACGTGCAACCACCACTTGCCAAGCTACCCTGCCTCCTCCTCCTCCTCCTTGCATTGCATATATAACACATCGATCGTCTTCTCCGTCGATCACATCTCATCTCATCTCAGCAACAACCACAAAGAGAAGAAGAAGCAACTCGCTAGCTGCCGATCCATCGAAATGGCTCCCAACTTCGGCCGCTCCATCTCCTTCCCTCTGACCCCGGCGACGTCCTTCTCAAAGTCGTCCCGCTACGTCCGCTCCGTCAGCTTCCCCGGAACCACCTCCTCACACCCGCTCCTCGCCAACCTCAACGTCCACATTGTCGCCATCCGCGACTGGATCCAGGACACCGCAGCAGCAGGCTCTTCCCTCGCGCCCGGCCTCACCGCCCTACACGCGCTCCATGCCGCTCTCGCCGGCGTCCTCCTCCTTCCAGAGTCCAGAGCCGCGCTTCGGTGCACCACCAGCAACGCCGCCGACTGCCTCTTAGACGTCTTCCTCCTCCTTGCCGACGCGCACCAAGGCTTCCAGGAGTGCCTTATGTCGCTCAGGCATGCCACCGCTGAGTCCCGTGCTGCGCTCCGTAGGGGGCGCGATGCCACAAGGCTCGCGTCTGCCGCCAGGTCCCAGCGCAGGACCGAGAAGGACCTCGCTCGCCTTGCCGCGTCAGTCTCCACTGTCTCCTCCAAGTGCACCCGCCAGAACCTCGTCGGCGAGGATGCAGAGATGGCCGGTACGATCGTGCAGGCAGCCGCTGCAAGCGCCGCGGCCTCCGCGGCCGTGTTCTCTGCTGCTGCGTCAATGTCATCCCCGGCGTCCTCTTGCAAGAAGATGGCCATGTTTATTCCCACGTTCGCCACCAGGAAGGTCGCGGCGCCGGAGATAGCGGAGGCGGCAATGGAGAGGCTGTTCGCGCAGGAGCGGTGCTTTGACAAGTGTGACGACCCCTGCGACATGGTGTTCCGGAGCGTGCTGCAGACCAGAGTTTCACTTCTCAACATCATGACACCAGTGATCTAGTCATTTAATACTCATGTCATGTGTACATATAGAAAATGAAAAGAAAAAGAAACTTAATTAGCTAGGCCATCTGTATATATTTTGCTGATTTGGCACTGCATACTGTACATATATACAGGGAAAAATATAGTACAAAGAAGAAGATTTTGCTACACTTGTTCAGACTTGTGCTTCTTTACACGAATAGTACTAGTAGAACATCCAAAAGGTGTCTTTCTCACGGACGACTCGGGCGGCTCCTCCACCCTCTAGTCTCCTGCACCATTGTTCTACCCCGCCGTCGTTGCCTACGCCGCCAGGGCAAAGCCCCATGTGGTGGACGCGGCGGTGGGTGCCTTCGCGCTCGTTGGGGCCCAACGCGCCCCCTCCACTTCATCCCCTATGCAAGGTACACCGCCGGTGTGCATCTGCACCCTGAGTGGCCAGCTGCGTTTTGATTTTCGGTTTGTGTTTTTTTTCGTCCTTGGCCGAAATGGCCGAATTTCGGGAATTTTAAATTTTTCGGAAAAACCTCGGACGAAATTGCAGAATCAAAATTTGAAAATTTGACCAAAATTTGGCCGAAATTCGGCCGAAATTTGAACAAAATTTGAAATAAAACAAAGCATAAACATAGCAGCGCAACAACCATCAGGATTGATCATTTAAACTTCAGCAAATAAGCTCAAGGGATTAATAAAACTGCATCTGTCCAACATAACAGGCACACATCAGTTATAAAGTTGCCTCCTACATAACCCTTAATAGTCCAACATCAGTTCAACCATCACAACGTAGTTCAGAGTTCAAATAGTCCGGTACAGCCAACAGACTTAAAGGATTACACATAGAAACAACAGCTCCAAAAGACAACCATCAAAGCATGACATTGAAACAACAGCTCCAAGCTTGCCTACATCCAAAAGCTTCTTGATATCCCCGGCTATTCTTCACATGCCATTTCTGGTTTAGAGAAAACAGAGGAAGGGTCAGGATGGAGGTAGTTCTGCATCGGAATTATCTTCTGCCACTTTGTGCAACAAAAAATAAAATGGATTATCAGGACAAGTAGCTAGTAGAACAATACTCAAATGTTATGCATGCTCATGAAATAAATAACGAATCTACTGCAGCAATATAGTTTTTATTCACCAAAAAGCTTCAGGAGAAAAGGTTAAATGCCTCCATACACTAGAATGTTGAATTCTAGTTTATAGTTTGCACTCCAGCACAACAAAACTCTAAGGATACAAAGCAAGCAACATAGACACAAACAGCCCACTGTTGGCTTGGACAAGCCGTTTGTCAATTGTCATACAGAAGGAAAATCCACGGTGAAAAATGTGAATAAAAAATCATGCATAAGCTCAAACATATTGCATGATAAATATAGTGGTTAACATACCTATAAAACAGCAGTTCCAAGTTTGCATACATCCAAAAGCTTCTTGATATCCTTAGTTCTTCATGTGGCATTTCTGGTTTAGAGAAAACAGAGAAAGGATCAGGATGGATGTAGTTCAACATCAGAATTTTCTTCATCCACTTTGTGCATAATGAAATGAAATGGACTAACAGGGAAGTGTCTAGTGCAACAATAGTCAAGTGGTAACATTTCAGGATAATATAAATACATTGCTTAACATGATAACGAGGCTAGGCATGGATAGAAAGTGCATGCATCTAAGTAACTAGCAGCTCCAAGTAACTAAAATTTTCTAAGCAATTATCATGAATGATAAAACACTAAAAAGAAGAGACTTACCAGATTTCTAAGCAACAGGGTATAGGTTGTTGACGTCCTTGGTCTTCTTCTTGACAAGCCATACAGATCAAGATATATGCCTTACTATATAGAAATATGAAAGAGAGATCCAAATACTCTGAATTGTGATCATCCTCATCTCACTACATGGACAGCGCAGTGTACTGTTATGTCCACTCACACCAAAAAACTTCAACCAATTTACGAACAAATACCAAATAGTTTCATGGAACTACTGAATTAAGTGAGAGCTCTATGCCAACTTTTTTTATTTGAACTAAGTTAGAGCTCTATAAGATCCCCATGCAATCTCACAGCTCATATCATGTTAGTATGTTACCTTTCCAGATCTTTGGGAATCACTTGCACTTGCATCATGGTTGCCGCTGCCACTCCTATTTGCAGTTCCATTACCTGAAAATCGAATGAGAAAAGAACACCGGTCAGTTATGAAGTGTAGGTAACTAAGAAAGCAACTTTGCTTACTAGGGTGTCCTCATATTAATAATAAACAAAAAACAGTACAGCCCGATGCTCTAATTTAGATAGTAAGGAGTAAGTTATTTATATATAACTCGATGCTCTAGTTTAGATACTAAGGAGTAAGTAATTTATATACAACTCAATGCTCTAGTTTGCCAAACAGACAAGTCACAAAATGTAATATGTTCTTGAGAATGATACAATGATGCTTAGTTCTAGAACCACCACTTAATGGTACCGCTGAACATTGAAATTAATCATCGGTCAACATGTACTTTTCTGTTGAAATTAATCTGTTCTTGAGAAAAAAATTTAATGTTGCGCACAAGCATCATCTCACAGCTCAAAAACAAGCACACAGCCCATATATATGGAACAATTATATATTTTAGGACGTTCATAACAAGGTTTGTAACCCACTTTTCTGTTGAACCAAAATAAATATTACCAGACCTAGAGCATCCTTGGTGACTACAAGATGCATGCATATTTCATATTAATAATGTCACTACTATGTTCAACTCATCAAGACTCAATTTTTCTTACCCCCGTATGATATATGCATTTTCCAAGCCATTTACCAGGGGCCTCTCCTTGATCTAAAGCAACACAAGTACGTCGCAGTACAGATTATAACTAAGAAACAAAGAAACATCAATCTGAAATCACTGAAGAACTGAAACTGCATGCATGTACCATGGATGAGACAAATTGTTGCTTCAAGTAGGAGGATATAAAGGCATCAAGAACATTCGTACCTTGCCAATCAACTGGACGCCCTCTAGGATGTTGCCGCTGCCCCGTGCTACTGCCTCCGTTCAACTGGTCGGCTGGCGCACCATCAGCTCCATTGCTGCAGCCACAAAGCACCATGCTGCAGTCTTGGAGAGGCAACAGACAGGAAGTGGATGGGGTGGAGGCGAGGAGATGCGGAGGAGGGCCGGAGATGTGGAGGAGGGAGAGGAGATGGGGTGGAAGCGCTCGCCTGAGATGTGCGCAGTGGCGGCGCCGCACACAGGAGGAGGAGGGATAGGGAAAGAGCGATTTAGGGTTAGGCTGCGTGAGTTCGTGGGTTTTGTCTCAGCGGAATCCTAACTGGAAGGCTCTCGAAGCTGGGCCGGCCAAAAAAATTTCAAACTAGGCCAAATTATTCGGCCGATAGGCCCATTTATCGGGCCCTAGCGAGACGGCCGAAATTCGGCCGAAATTCATTTTTTTCGGCCGAAAATCAAAACGCAGGTGGCCAGTAGCCAAGATCTGGTGCTTCAGCGCATGGATCCCATGGTTACTCGCGCCTCGGATGGCATCCTGCTTGGATCCGTGCACTCCACCATGGTTGCACCTTGCTATATTTAACCTTTAGATGCGGCCGACCATGTGTACGCCCTAGATATCCCGGGTATCTATATAAACAGAGGTGCCAGGGTGGTAGAAACCCGATTCGTTCACATACAATCTTGAGGTAGATCATCTATACTCTGTACACCATCCACAATCAATACAATTAAAGCAGGACGTAGGATTTTACCTCTTCGAGAGGGCCTAAACCTAGGTAAACTTCGTGTACCTTTTGTCTTTGTCATCATCTAGCCAAGACAAGCAGCTCGCAGAAAAATGTGAGGAATGTGTCCAATTCCCGCCTCTCCGATCTATCTGCTCCGTCGGGTAGGTGAGTAGGCTTAAAAAATTCAAGACAGAAATGTCAAATATAATGAATATTGAAGTTGTAAACAGAAAGTAATCAAGAATGGGCTCATGTTTATACCAAGTAGACCTAACAAATCCTAACAAGGATACGGTATCAACATGACCATGACTAATTGCCTCATGCAAAATAATATTAGGTCAATTTCATTGATTGTTCACACAGTAATGCCAAAGCAGAGAATTACGTATGGATTGTGATTTGTGAACCCTTTATATTTTGTTCAAAACATTCAAGAACAAACTGCATGACGTAACATGAGTGCTTGTCTTCCCTTTATTCATATTTATTGTTATGCTTTGATGTTCCATTTATCGAGTGAGGTCAGAAGCAATCAGGACCAAATATTGATTAATCCATAAGGTATACCTTGACGCTTTGAATATAGATACGCCGCCTAAGCGTCTGCTTACGCCTGACGGTGATAAAATCCTCTATGTTGCAAAAAGGCATTTAATTGATAATGTCCGTGGGGAGATCATTGGAAAATTAATAAGCACTCAGACAAGTAAGAATGGCACTATTGCCAAACTGCTGGAACCGATCAATTTTGTTTTTGAAACTGGACAAATGATTTGCTGCATGTATTAATTAAGGAGATAATAGAGTGTTTGTGTTGCAAGCCCGAAAATACAAATTTGTTACTCTCCCGGAATAATGCTCCCTAGCTTGTTGGCGCCCGTGGCCCCTGGTTCAAGCTTGATGTTATTGAGCAAGATTGTTGGCGGCGAAGACTTATTGCGAAATACTCTTGAGTTTCTTTCATCCCAAAGTGTCGACGTGCTCAAGGTTTATCCACTCATTGACCAAATTTCAAAGATGGAGAGTGAATCTACGCTTGTAGAAAAGGTCAGCTCCCGGTTCTTGCTCTCTCTTGCAAAGGGAGCAAAGATCGCAATTTGGCCAAACCCTCTTATCTGATCTATCGGCCGTCCAAATCCTTTCTTGGATTGCTAGCCACGCAAAGAACTTGATTGTAGGCAGAGCCGATCAATATAATTGTGATGGGCTAAAAGGCATGAACATTATAGCCACTATATCAGTGAAGCCTCTAATGCCATACAGAAATTATAACATCTATCGTCGGCAGCTCATGTGCATTAGGACCATGCAGTACAATATTGTAGCAAGTTTGATTATCCCCAATTAAGGATCCAACTACACCGTAATTGAAAACGCTCAGCAAAAGTGGCATCAGTATCCCTAAGAGCATCGATAATGCACTCGTACGCACCTCAATCCTGACACGTGATGTCGGTGGTTGGACCATGTGTGCCGCCGTCGACACCACACGAGGTGGCTGAGCTGAATACATGTGTGTGCGCGAGATAGCTGACGGCGTCCACGAGCGGCGCCGGCCGATCGGCTTCATCCAGATGCGAAGCGGCTGCTTCCACAGGCGAGGAGGCGGCGGCTGCGGAGAGAGTTGCGGGACCGTTGACCGAGGATATATATCTGGGGAACGATCCGCGAGTGATCTGGTTTCCATGTGTTTATCTCTTGCGGTGCAAAATCGGGGAAGGGAAACCAACGTGGCGTGGTTGGAAATTTGGAATCCGGACCCGAGTCATACCCCTTCCCTCGACGGTCTCGGACTCCCCTTCCTCTCTACAAATTCCCCACCGGGAGAAACCCTACGTGCCCCAACACTTTTCTTTCTCGCCAGAAACTCCCGGGAGAAACCCTGCAGTCAAATCGAGCCCAGGGGAGGATGGTCGACGAGGGCGAGGCGCAGGCCGTGGGTCTGAAGCAGTTCCTACTTGACTACTACCACGGCGATAGAGAGATCATGGGCGACCAAGTCTGCGACGGTGAGACAGGGATGATGCGCTCAACAATTCAGAGGTGGAGTTTCGAGATCCGTCGGCGTGGGAGGAGTCGGATCGAGAATTACACGCCACTAATGTGGCCATCCTGCTCCCACGGCGACAAGGGCCTGGAAGTCGTCCGCTCCATGCTGAAGCAGGCGACGGACAAGCCCATCGAGGAGGCCTACCTCGAGGCGTTCCGCCGGCTCCCGGCGGACGCCATGCCAGACCTCGTCGAGTGTGCTTATCTCGGTGGCCACTGCATCGGCATTCTCGACCCAGTGTCCAACATCATCCTCAATAGCCTAAATCTGCTCTGTCGTCGCCGTGCCGGCATCTATTCACCACCCGAGTACCAGATCCCGCCGGGACCTATCAACCCTCATATTCGCAACACCTGGTCAGGGATTGCCTTCGACTCCTATTGTGCCCTCATTGCATTCATGCAGGTTTATTTCCGCTATCTCTCCCAGGAACAGGCCAGGTTCTACATCCACCTCTCAGGCGGTGACTTGTTTGTTGCCATCTGCATCGCTGAGATGGAACTGAGACAGTCCACCACCATCATGCAAGAAAACCACATCGCAGTCTGCCACTCTGACCTCTTCCGTGACCGGTTCAAGCTTGCTCTCCACATCGCAGCAATCAAAGTCAATCACCCGACCCCTGATGATCTTTTACTGCTCTTCCACGAGCAGCCCACGGAGGCCATGCGATCTTTGCTGCTAACATTGGAGAAAGGGCACTGCCTAGGCGTCGATGATGTGGAAACCTTCATAAAGGTTTTGCACTACCAACACCTCATGGTTCCCCATGACCTGCACTTCACGTTGCCTCGTGCTTCAAGCAGCGGAACAGACTCCGACTCCTGCCGTCGTTACTGTTTCAACCTCAATGGCCAAGGAATCAGCATGGCAGAAACACTTACGTTCGAGCGCCATACAACATTCAACATCACCAACATGCGTTCATCCAAGACTATATTCAGCAAGATCAGATCCTCCATCGACCTCTTCCGGGGGTTCCACATGCACACTCCGATGGAGGTTGCCGATGCAGCGCCCACGTGCCAGCACATTGAGTCAATTAAGATGTCTCTCGTCGACACCATACATGCCTTTTATGTCGAAGCTCTCGCCAAGCTGCCCAGCTCTCATCCCCAAAGGCTTCTTCGTGGTATACTGGTGGCAGGGCACTGCTATGGCCTATTGGACCCGGTCTCCAACATCATCACGCACGCTGTTTGGTACGACGCCACCGCGTCCCCACAACACATCAACTCTCGAATCCAGCCCGATATCCTTTGTTCCACCACCTTACGTCGTCTAGAGCTTAGCTCACTCAATGGTCTTATTGCGGCTGTTCGTGCTGCTGCCGGTTTTTCAGAGCACAAGGCTGTGCAGTATCTCCGTGCCATACGGTGTAATTTGTCTCTCATGTCAGTGATGTGGCAGTCACCATCTAACACTTTCCATGCACTTCGTCATGCTAGCAAGGCTGCAAACCACCCACTGGCAGAGCACCATATATCCAGCCTTGGCATCCTGTTTGAGCTTCGTACCATTCCCTTCCTGGACAGTATATTTAGAGATGGAGGAAACCCTCTCTCTGATGCCACTCTCGCAAAATTATACCTATTCTGTGCAGAAAATTTTTCATCATCATCAGCATATCAGAAGAGTGCTCCAGAAAATATTTTTCTGCCAGAGATTGCGCGCATGAGACACAAGTGGCAGCACAAGCAACTTTTTCTTCGTGAAGAGCTCAGGGAACTCCTTCGACTCTATGCCATTCAGCATCCATGGGTAAGACGCCCCGTCTCATTTTAGTCCCTTTACCTGCAGCACTATTGTTGCTCATCACGTTTGTGTGTTATCGTCTACTCCTCTGTGTGTAGGAACCATTATATAAGGTGAAAATGATTTGTGGTGTGGATGAGCATACCAGATTGTTCTATTCACACTGCTATCACCTCAATTTCTTGGCGGCTCCGCAGGCTTCAGCGCCACGCGTACTTTTTTTCGCTCAGATTCTGAAGTCAACATCTCAAAGCACAGAATCTGATGGTGGTTCGTTTTGCTGCCCGCTTCCATATTATGATGCCAACAATCCGTTTCCTGGTAAACCATATTTGTTTTTCTTAATTTGAATTGCAATACGTAATGTCTTTTTCCTGCCGTCTTAATACTCAAGCATAATTATCTATTTTTCTGATAGGACGATGCTCAATGTGTGAGGCAAGTATGGGAAAAATAATACATCCTGCTTCTGGTGCTCACATCGGCCCGGTGCACACGGAACCTACAAGTACAGTGGATTATGTATACGCGAATGCTCCAGTGTCAATGAAATGCTATCAGACTGATATGGATGACCTTGTTGAATCCGAGTTAACCTACTGTACTGAACCATTGGATTACTCTGCTACTCAATCAGAAGCTACGACGTTGTGATCTCTGTCCTGAAAGTTCCTTTTTTTTAGAGGAACAAAACCCCATGAAACATGGGGAGGTCACTGAATGATAATCTTGTAACTTGTTTTCCATGTAGCCGGACCACCTAACACTAATGATATGCTTCAATGAATGACACAACATTTCTGCTATAATGTGCACATAATCTACTTTAGCTTTAGTTATTACAATTTGATACAACAAATGATTGTTTCTTTGTTCTTTAATATTGTTTGGTAGGATTATTTGGCCGCATGCATCGATTGATGCAAAGGCTGGGGGTTTTAACCTCCTTTAAAAAAAGGATTAAATTAGTAGGCCGTACAAATGCATCCGTAAATTTATGCACAATCTAAGAAGCATTCACAAGGTGCCAGGAGGATTTCAATCGGGTTTTGAAGGATCCATTTTATTGCAAATCTTGCAGCCTCGTAACCACCCGCGTGCTGCTATGCTTCGTTCAGTTATAAATGAATGATTTGCTTAAAGAAGATTGCTGCTTTCTGGTGCCAGTATCAGGAAATGCATAAACGTCGATTTATTTGAAGATATATTTCTTAACTAGATAGTACTACCACATGATAGTTGTAGCTGCTCATACAACTACTAGGAGTCTTTTGCTGGCGTTAGGAACACTGGCAAAAGGGTTCAAACGAGTCGTAAAGCCCAAGAACAAACTAAACAGGT
This sequence comes from Triticum urartu, assembly GCF_003073215.2. Classification (NCBI taxonomy): domain Eukaryota; kingdom Viridiplantae; phylum Streptophyta; class Magnoliopsida; order Poales; family Poaceae; genus Triticum; species Triticum urartu. Next base: position 703,532,841 of record NC_053028.1, read on the forward strand.
CACACCTCCCAGAACAGATACCAACTTTTCAGCAAAACAAACAGGGGAGGGGGAGCGCTACTGAAGATCTACAGCTTCACAGGATACCAACTTTGCATCCAGTTATTCAAATTGTTAAAGATTTTTACAGACGAACAAAAATGACTTCTCAGATAGGGTGCAGTAATGTGATGACCCTTTGATTGCCGAGAACAAATTGGCACAATTTCTTATATGCAGTAACACTATTTGTTCTGATGGTGACTAGTACTCTTTCATGGGTACTAGTGGTTGGGTCCCGCCATTGCGGTCCGCTTCAGAGAAAGTTATGCGCACCTCATGAGCATGCCAAAAATTTTAAAAAATATTCTCGCATCATGTGGACATCACAACCATCTTAAAAGGAAAAAGAAAAACCTAGAAAAAGCTTTTCTCAGAAAAAAAAGTCTCCCTAGCATTTAAAAAAACACTAAAAAAAATGCTTTCTCACTGTGACCAACCAGCATGCGCCACATGGCCTAGCTGGTTGACCACCATCCTAGCGCCTCTTAATGGGTTTAATTTTATTAAATCCGGGTCTAAGCTTGTATATCAACACAAAAATAATTACATCAAGAGATCACATTTCATATACTACTGACCTCACACTTTGTATTTTGAAGTGGTAGTTCTCTTGAACTACAAAAGTTACATATCTTTCAACATGAATCATGAAAAAATGATTATCTTATGTCAACATGAATAATAACAAAAGCACTTCAGAAAAGCAAACATTGACGTGTGGCAGACCGTAAGCCGAGTGCAGAAACACGGGTACTTGGCTTACATCTAAATAAGCCGAGTATGAAATGGCAAAAAAGTGATTCTCAGCTTAATAATTAGATCGAGTGGTTCAAACAAAAGGATCTTGGCTTACCTACGAATCTCGGCGTAGCCCAAAAAGGCACTCGTCCAGCTAGGGCTCGGCAACGGCTGTTGCCACGTGGAAATCATGGAGACTGCAAACAGCTCCGTGACAGAGCTATCTATAAGCCGAGCACCCGGGTAAATGGCACTCGACTTACACGTTCCCAATAACAATTCTACAAAAATTAGTTTTAAAAGTGGATTCTTTGCAATAGTTTTGCGATAAACGGCACTAGGCTTCAAGGTTTTCCAAAAATTCACTATCATATATTTTCTGATATCTTCTACGATGCTCTATTCATATAAATTTACTTGCCCTTTTGTGTCTTGCAGATATGCAGCTCTATACATTACTTAGATGATGGTTTTTGTTCCGTTTTCACTAGTAGAAAAACGAACTTATGTTCACCTCATTAGTCCCGGTTCAATTACGACCGGCACTAATGTGACCATTAATGCCGGTTCCAACGGCTAGGGAGGCGGCACTCATTAGTCCCGGTTCGTGTTGAACCTCTAGTACCGGTTTGTGACACGAACTGGGACGAAAGAGATGGTGGCAGGCTGGGGCCCCACCAACCACTTTAGTTCCGGTTCGTGGCACGGACCGGGACTAGAGGCTCACCTTTAGTCCCGGTTTGTATCATCAACCGGAACTATAGATCATCCCATATAAACCCTTCGTCGAGTCCGAGCTCTCTGTTCTTCCCCTTTCCTCTCCTGTCTGTTCTTTCCCTTTGCTCGAGCTCATCCTTCATTTTGCCCAAAATTTGTCAAGATTTGAAGGCCCCCCATCCATCCAAGTGATCACAAAGGTTAGCAACTTTGACCTTTCATCTCACATTGCTAGATTAGATCTTGCAATGCTCTATAAGTATAGTGATTTGTGGATTTTAGTTTGGGAGTAATTATATGTGGTAGTTTATTTGATTTATATGCAATTTGAGCTCAAATTAACTCTTAGTTTGCATATGTAGGTGTGGTTTACTTAGTGCCTTCCCGTCCCCGTCCTAACCACCGTCGATCGCCCGCACCGTCCCTTCGCCCGCACCACCTTGGTGAACCTCTTGTTCTTATCTTTTTTATATATAAAAAAATCATGTTTGTGTGATTTAGATATATAATTACTTGTATAATTTTCTTACATGTACATTGTTTATTATACATAGTGGCATGGTTTTGATATCTGTCCCCGTCGGCCCTCGTTTGGTTTATGATTCGGATGTGGTATATTCTCTTTTATAACTATTTGTTGCATTTCGTGTTTATGACAAATTATACCCATCAGGTTGACATAGATATTTCTATCTAGGAGGTATGTGAACCGGAAATTCCAACCGACCCTCTTGTCGAGAGGTTAAATTTAGTTGAAAAAAACGAGTATTTGAAAGAAAATTTGAAAAGAATTGAAGAAGAGAAGATGAAACTGGAGTTGTATGTTGGCGATGTCGTCGATGATCACAAGATCAAAATGGAGAAAATGTGCTTGAAGATTAGAAAGATTAGAAAATGTGCCATTGATAGTGAGGCTTGGTATCATTATGCTGTTGGATCAATTGTTACCTTAGTTGCGATCTTGATCGCATTTGTTGTTGCATTTAAATGCTTTAGCTAGAGAGTTTGTATGTTGTTTTATGAGAATAAGTGTGTATGAACTTTATGTATACTAGTAGAAAACAGGGCTTTGGTCCAGGCCTGGCCAGCCCATTAGTCCCGATTCAGTCATGAACCGGGACCCATGGGGGCATAGGTCCCGGTTCGTGAGCCCAGGGTCCGGCCGGGCCTCGTGGGGCATTGGTCCCGGTTCATCCGTACCCTTTGGTCCCGGTTCCAGCCAGAAACCAGGACCAATAGTTGTGGCCCAGGAGCGAGGCCCATTGGTCCCCGTTCATGTCTAGAACCGGGACCAAAGGGGGGCCTTTAGTCCCGGTTGCAGCCACGAACCGGGACCAATGAGGTGCCTATATATACCCCCTCGCCCGCGAGCAGAGCACTCCACTGCACTGTTTTTTCTGGCCGGCGAGGGGAGAGCTTTGTGGTGCTCTACCTCACCTCCTATTCACATGAGGTGTTCGATGAAATGCCCGAGCCACACTACTTAAGCTTTCTCCTCTCCAAGCTCCATTTTCCTCAAGATTTGTCTAGGTTTAGCAGTCTGTCGCGTCTCGTCCCCGTCTTCACCGCCGTTGATCGCCCGCGTTGATCTCGTCGCTGGCACCACCGTGGTGAGCCTCTTGTTCTTATCTTCTTTCTAAAAGAAAAATAATTCTTACTTGTATGATTTAGATAGATACTTGCATAATTTTCTTACTTTTATTATTGTTTGTTATTATATAGTGCGATGGTTTTGGTATCCGCCCCCGTCGGCCCTCGTCCTGTCTATGATTTGGATGTGGTATATATTATATTTAATAACTATTTGGTTCACTTATTGTTTATGACAATTATGCCCACCAACGTGACATAGATTTTTTTATCTAGGAGGTATGTGAACTGGAAATTCCAACCGACCCTATTGTCTAGAGGTTAAATTTAGTTGAAGAAGAAAACAATTACTTGAAGGAAAAATTAAAAAAAATTGAGGAGGAGAGGATGATATTGGAGTTGCATGTTGCGGATGTCGTCGATGATCACAAGTTCAATATGGATGCAATGCGCTTGAAGATTAGAAAGATAAGAAAATATGCCATTCATACCGAGGCTTGGTATCATTATGCCGTTGGATCAATTGTTACCCTGGTTGCGATTATGATCGCTGATACGTCTCCATCGTATCTACTTTTCCGAACACTTTTGCCCTTATTTTGGACTCTAACTTGCTTGATTTGAATGGAACTAACCCGGACTGACGCTGTTTTCAGCAGAATTGCCATGGTGTTATTTTTGTGCAGAAATAAAAGTTCTCGGAATGACCTGCAACTTCACGGAGAATATTTTTGGAATTTATAAAAAATACTGGCGAAAGAATCAAGACCAATGGGCCCACACCCTGTCCACGAGGGTGGGAGGCGTGCCTGCCCCCCTAGGGCGCGCCCCTGCCTCGTGGGCCCCCTGGAGCTCCACCGACCTCAACTCCAACTCTATATAGTAGCGACTTTTCTCATCGAAAAATCAGAGAGAAGAATTCATTGCGTTTTACGGAGCCGCCGCCAAGCCCTAATCTCTCTCGGGAGGGCTGATCTGGAGTCCGTTCGGGGCTCCGGAGAAGGGAATCCGTCGCCGTCGTCATCATCAACCATCCTCCATCACCAATTTCATGATGCTCACCGCCGTGCGTGAGTAATCCCATCGTAGGCTTGCTGGACAGTGATGGGTTGGATGAGATTTACCATGTAATCGAGTTAGTTTTGTTAGGGTTTTATCCCTAGTATCCATTATGTTCTAACATTGATGTTGCTATGACTTTGCTATGCCTAATGCTTGTCACTAGGGCCCGAGTGCCATGATTTCAGATCTGAACCTATTATGTTTTCATGAATATATGTGAGTTCTTGATCCTATCTTGCAAGTCTATAGTCACATACTATGTGTTATGATCCGGCAACCCCAAAGTGACAATAATCGGGACCACTCCCGGTGATGACCGTAGTTTGAGGAGTTCATGTATTCACTAAGTGTTATTGCTTTGGTCTAGTACTCTATTAAAAGGAGGCCTTAATATCCCTTTGTTTCCAATAGGACCCCGCTGCCACAGGAGGATAGGACAAAAGATGTCATGCAAGTTCTTTTCCATAAGCACGTATGACTATATTCGGAATACATGCCTACATTACATTGATGAACTGGAGCTAGTTCTGTGTCACCCTATGTTATAACTATTGCATGAGGAATCGCATCCGACATAATTATCCATCATCTGATCCATTGCCTACGAGCTTTTCATATATTTTCTGAGTTACATTGCCACTGAGCAAATAAAAAGTTATATTTATTTCCTTATATCATGGATAAATGTTTATTATTCATGCTAGAATTGTATTAACCGGAAACATAATATATGTGTGAATACATAGACAAACAGAGTGTCACTAGTATGCCTCTACTTGACTAGCTCGTTAATCAAAGATGGTTATGTTTCCTAACCATGAACAAATAGTTGTTATTTGATTAATGGGATCACATCATTAGTTGAATGATCTGATTGACATGACCCATTCCATTAGCTTAGCACCCGATCGTTTATTATGTTGCTATTGCTTTCTTCATGACTTATACATGTTCCTATGACTATGAGATTATGCAACTCCCGTTTGCCAGAGGAACACTTTGGGTGCTACCAAATGTCACAACGTAACTGGGTGATTATAAAGGAGCATTACAGGTGTCTCCAAAGGTATATGTTGGGTTGGCGTATTTCGAGATTAGGATTTGTCACTCCGATTGTTGGAGAGGTAACTCTGGGCCCTCTCGGTAATGCACATCACATAAGCCTTGCAAGCATCACAACTAATATGTTAGTTGTGAGACGATGTATTACGGAACGAGTAAAGAGACTTGCCGGTAACGAGATTGAACTAGGTATTGGATACCGACGATCGAATCTCGGGCAAGTAACATACCGATGACAAAGGGAACAACGTATGTTGTTATGCGGTCTGACCGATAAAGATCTTCGTAGAAAATGTAGGAGCCAATATGGGCATCCAGGTCCCGCTATTGGTTATCGACCGGAGATTTGTCTCAGTCATGTCTACATTGTTCTCGAACCGTAGGGTCCGCACGCTTAACGTTACGATGACAGTTATTATGAGTTTATGCATTTTGATGTACCGAAGGTTGTTCGGAGTCCCGGATGTGATCACGGACATGACGAGGAGTCTCGAAATGGTCGAGACGTAAAGATTGATATATTGGAAGCCTATGTTTGGACATCGGAAGTATTCCGGGTGAAATCGGGATTTTACCGGAGTACCGGGAGGGTTACCGGAACCCCCCGGGAGCTATATGGGCCATAGTGGGCCTTAGTGGAAAAGAGAAGGGGCTGCCCTAGATGGGCTCGCGCGCCTCCCCCCTTCCCCTAGTCCTATTAGGACTAGGAGAGGTGGCCGGCCCCTCCTCCTCTCTTTCCCCCCGGGAATCCTAGTTCCAACTAGGATTGGGGAGTCCTACTCCCGGTAGGAGTAGGACTCCTCCTGCGCCCTCCTCCTTGGCCGGCCCCTCCCCCTTGGCTCCTTTATATACTGAGGCAGAGGCACCCTAGACACACAAGTTGATCCACGTGATCTATTCCTTAGCCGTGTGCGGTGCCCCCTGCCACCATAGTCCTCGATAATACTGTAGCGGAGTTTAGGCGAAGCCCTGCTGCAGTAGCATCAAGATCGTCACCACGCCGTCGTGCTGACGGAACTCTTCCCCGACACTTTGCTGGATCGGAGTCCGGGGATCGTCATCGAGCTGAACGTGTGCTCGAACTCGGAGGGTTGGCGACGTGTGCAGTTGAGGTCCGGATACGTGCTTGATCGGTTGGATCGTGAAGACGTACGACTACTTCCTCTACGTTGTGTCAACGCTTCCGCAGTCGGTCTCGTGGGTACGTAGACAACACTCTCCCCTCTCGTTGCTATGCATCACATGATCTTGCGTGTGCGTAGGAAATTTTTTGAAATTACTACGAAACCCTACAGTGGCATCCGAGCCTAGGTTTTATATGTTGATGTTATATGCACGAGTAGAACACAAGTGAGTTGTGGGCGATATAAGTCATACTGCCTACCAGCATGTCATACTTTGGTTCGGCGGTATTGTTGGACGAGACGACCCGGACCGACATTACGCGTACGCTTACGCGAGACCGGTTCTCCCGACGTGCTTTGCACATAGGTGGCTTGCGGGCGACAGTCTCTCCAACTTTAGTTGAACCAAGTGTGGCTACGCCCGGTCCTTGCGAAGGTTAAAACGGAGTCTATTTGACAAACTATCGTTGTGGTTTTGATGCGTAGGTGAGATTGGTTCTTGCTTAAGCCCGTAGCAGCCACGTAAAACTTGCAACAACAAAGTAGAGGACGTCTAACTTGTTTTTGCAGGGCATGTTGTGATGTGATATGGTCAAGACATGATGCTAAATTTTATTGTATGAGATGATCATGTTTTGTAACCGAGTTATCGGCAACTGGCAGGAGCCATATGGTTGTCGCTTTATTGTATGCAATGCAATCGCGATGTAATGCTTTACTTTATTACTAAGTGGTAGTGATAGTCGTAGAGCATAAGATTGGCGAGACGACAACGATGCTACGATGGAGATCAAGGTGTCGCGCCGGTGACGATGGTGATCATGACGGTGCTTCGGAGATGGAGATCACAGGCACAAGATGATGATGGCCATATCATATCACTTATATTGATTGCATGTGATGTTTATCTTTTATGCATCTTATCTTGCTTTGATTGACGGTAGCATTATAAGATGATCTCTCACTAAATTATCAAGAAGTGTTCTCCCTGAGTATGCACCGTTGCGAAAGTTCTTCGTGCTGAGACACCACGTGATGATCGGGTGTGATAGGCTCTACGTTCAAATACAACGGGTGCAAAACAGTTGCACACGCGGAATACTCAGGTTATACTTGACGAGCCAAGCATATACAGATATGGCCTCGGAACACGGAGACCGAAAGGTCGAGCGTGAATCATATAGTAGATATGATCAACATAGTGATGTTCACCAATGAAACTACTCCATCTCACGTGATGATCGGACATGGTTTAGTTGATTTGGATCACGTGATCACTTAGAGGATTAGAGGGATGTCTATCTAAGTGGGAGTTCTTAAGTAATATGATTAATTGAACTTAAATTTATCATGAACTTAGTACCTGATAGTATCTTGCTTGTTTATGTTGATTGTAGATAGATGGCTCGTGCTGTTGTTCCGTTGAATTTTAATGCGTTCCTTGAGAAAGCAAAGTTGAAAGATGATGGTAGCAATTACACGGACTGGGTCTGTAACTTGAGGATTATCCTCATTGCTGCACAGAAGAATTACGTCCTGGAAGCACCGCTGGGTGCCAGGCCTGCTGCTGGAGCAACACCAGATGTTATGAACGTCTGGCAGAGCAAAGCTGATGACTACTCGATAGTTCAGTGTGCCATGCTTTACGGCTTAGAATCGGGACTTCAACGACGTTTTGAACGTCATGGAGCATATGAGATGTTCCAGGAGTTGAAGTTAATATTTCAAGCAAATGCCCGGATTGAGAGATATGAAGTCTCCAATAAGTTCTATAGCTGCAAGATGGAGGAGAACAGTTCTGTCAGTGAGCATATACTCAAAATGTCTGGGTATAATAATCACTTGATTCAATTGGGAGTTAATCTTCCAGATGATTGCGTGTCATTGACAGAATTCTCCAATCACTGCCACCAAGCTACAAGAGCTTCGTGATGAACTATAATATGCAAGGGATGAACAAGACTATTCCCGAGCTCTTCGCGATGCTGAAAGCTGCGGAGGTAGAAATCAAGAAAGGAGCATCAAGTGTTGATGGTCAACAAGACCACTAGTTTCAAGAAAAAGGGCAAAGGAAAGAAGAAGGGGAACTTCAAGAAGAAGCAAAGCCAGTTGCTGCTCAAGAGAAGAAACCCAAGTCTGGACCTAAGCCTGAAACTGAGTGCTTCTACTGCAAGCAGACTGGTCACTGGAAGCGGAACTGCCCCAAGTATTTGGCGGATAAGAAGGATGGCAAGGTGAACAAAGGTATATGTGATATACATGTTATTGATGTGTACCTTACTAATGCTCGCAGTAGCACCTGGGTATTTGATACTGGTTCTGTTGCTAATATTTGCAACTCGAAACAGGGGCTACGGATTAAGCGAAGATTGGCAAAGGACGAGGTGACGATGCGCGTGGGAAACGGTTCCAAAGTCGATGTGATCGCGGTCGGCACGCTACCTCTACATCTACCTTCGGGATTAATATTAGACCTAAATAATTGTTATTTGGTGCCAGCGTTGAGCATGAACATTATATCTGGATCTTGTTTAATGCGAATACGGTTATTCATTTAAATCAGAGAATAATGGTTGTTCTATTTATATGAGTAATATCTTTTATGGTCATGCACCCTTGAAGAGTGGTCTATTCTTATTGAATCTCGATAGTAGTAATACACATATTCATAATGTTGAAGCCAAAAGATGCAGAGTTGATAATGAAAGTGCAACTTATTTGTGGCACTGTCGTTTAGGTCATATCGGTGTAAAGCGCATGAAGAAACTCCATACTGATGGACTTTTGGAACCACTTGATTATGAATCGCTTGGTACTTGCGAACCGTGCCTCATGGGCAAGATGACTAAAACACCGTTCTCCGGTACTATGGAGAGAGCAACAGATTTGTTGGAAATCATACATACAGATGTATGTGGTCCGATGAATATTGAGGCTCGTGGCGGATATCGTTATTTTCTCACCTTCACAGATGATTTAAGCAGATATGGGTATATCTACTTAATGAAACATAAGTCTGAAACATTTGAAAAGTTCAAAGAATTTCAGAGTGAAGTTGAAAATCATCGTAACAAGAAAATAAAGTTTCTACGATCTGATCGTGGAGGAGAATATTTGAGTTACGAGTTTGGTGTACATTTGAAAAATTGTGGAATAGTTTCGCAACTCACGCCACCCGGAACACCACAGCGTAATGGTGTGTCCGAACGTCGTAATCGTACTTTACTAGATATGGTGCGATCTATGATGTCTCTTACTGATTTACCGCTATCATTTTGGGGATACGCTCTAGAGACGGCCGCATTCACGTTAAACAGGGCACCATCAAAATCCGTTGAGACGACGCCTTATGAACTATGGTTTGGCAAGAAACCAAAGTTGTCGTTTCTGAAAGTTTGGGGCTGCGATGCTTATGTGAAAAAACTTCAACCTGATAAGCTCGAACCCAAATCGGAGAAATGTGTCTTCATAGGATATCCAAAGGAAACTATTGGATACACCTTCTATCACAGATCCGAAGGCAAGACTTTTGTTGCTAAATTCGGAAACTTTCTTGAGAAGGAGTTTCTCTCGAAAGAAGTGAGTGGGAGGAAAGTAGAACTTGACGAGGTAACTGTACCTGCTCCCTTGTTGGAAAGTAGTACATCACAGAAAACTGTTTCTGCGACACCTACACCAATAAGTGAGGAAGTTAATGATAATGATCATGAAACTTCAGAACAAGATACTACTGAACCTCGTAGATCAACCAGAGTAAGATCCGCACCAGAGTGGTACGGTAATCAGTTCTGGAAGTCATGCTACTAGATCATGATGAACCTACGAACTATGAAGAAGCGATGGTGAGCCCAGATTCCGCAAAGTGGCTTGAAGCCATGAAATCTGAGATGGGATCCATGTATGAGAACAAAGTATGGACTTTGGTTGACTTGCCCGATGATCGGCAAGCAATTGAGAATAAATGGATCTTCAAGAAGAAGACTGACGCTGATGGTAATGTTACTGTCTACAAAGCTCGACTTGTCGCGAAAGGTTTTCGACAAGTTCAAGGGGTTGACTACGATGAGACTTTCTCACCCGTAGCGATGCTTAAGTCTGTCCGAATCATGTTAGCGATTGCCGCATTTTATGATTATGAAATTTGGCAGATGGATGTCAAAACTGCATTCCTGAATGGATTTCTGAAGAAGAGTTGTATATGATGCAACCGGAAGGTTTTGTCGATCCAAAGGGAGCTAACAAAGTGTGCAAGCTCCAGCGATCCATTTATGGACTGGTGCAAGCCTCTCGGAGTTGGAATAAACGCTTTGATAGTGTGATCAAAGCATTTGGTTTTATACAGACTTTCGGAGAAGCCTGTATTTACAAGAAAGTGAGTGGGAGCTCTGTAGCATTTCTGAATATTATATGTGGATGACATATTGCTGATTGGAAATGATATAGAATTTCTGGATAGCATAAAGGGATACTTGAATAAAAGTTTTTCAATGAAAGACCTCGGTGAAGCTGCTTACATATTAGGCATTAAGATCTATAGAGATAGATCAAGACGCTTAATTGGACTTTCACAAAGCACATACCTTGACAAGATTTTGAAGAAATTCAAAATGGATCAAGCAAAGAAAGGATTCTTGCCTGTGTTACAAGGTGTGAAGTTGAGTAAGACTCAATGCCCGACCACTGCAGAAGATAGAGAGAATATGAAAGATGTTCCCTATGCATCAGCCATAGGCTCTATCATGTATGCAATGCTGTGTACCAGACCTGATGTGTGCCTTGCTATAAGTTTAGCAGGGAGGTACCAAAGTAATCCAGGAGTGGATCACTGGACAGCGGTCAAGAACATCCTGAAATACCTGAAAAGGACTAAGGATATGTTTCTCGTATATGGAGGTGACAAAGAGCTCATCCGTAAAGTTACGTTGATGCAAGCTTTGACACTGATCCGGACGATTCTAAATCGCAAACCGGATACGTGTTTACATTAAACGGTGGAGCTGTCAGTTGGTGCAGTTCTAAACAAAGCGTCGTAGCGGGATCTACATGTGAAGCGGAGTACATAGCTGCTTCGGAAGCAGCGAACGAAGGAGTCTGGATGAAGGAGTTCATATCCGATCTAGGTGTCATACCTAGTGCATCGGGTCCAATGAAAATCTTTTGTGACAATACTGGTGCAATTGCCTTGGCAAAGGAATCCAGATTTCACAAAAGGACCAAACACATCAAGAGACGCTTCAATTCCATCCGGGATCTAGTCCAGGTGGGAGACATAGAGATTTGCAAGATACATACGGATCTGAATGTTGCAGACCCGTTGACTAAGCCTCTTCCACGAGCAAAACATGATCAGCACCAAGGCTCCATGGGTGTTAGAATCATTACAGTGTGTAATCTAGATTATTGACTCTAGTGCAAGTGGGAGACTGAAGGAAATATGCCCTAGAGGCAATAATAAAGTTATTATTTATTTCCTTATATCATGATAAATGTTTATTATTCATGCTAGAATTGTATTAACCGGAAACATAATACATGTGTGAATACATAGACAAACAAAGTGTCACTAGTATGCCTCTACTTGACTAGCTCGTTAATCAAAGATGGTTATGTTTCCTAACCATGAACAATAGTTTTTATTTGATTAACGAGGTCACATCATTAGTTGAATGATCTGATTGACATGACCCATTCCATTAGCTTAGCACCCGATCGTTTAGTATGTTGCTATTGCTTTCTTCATGACTTATACATGTTCCTATGACTATGAGATTATGCAACTCCCGTTTTCCGGAGGAACACTTTGGGTGCTACCAAACGTCACAACGTAACTGGGTGATTATAAAGGAGCATTACAGGTGTCTCCAAAGGTAGATGTTGGGTTGGCGTATTTCGAGATTAGGATTTGTCACTCCGATTGTCGGAGAGGTATCTCTGGGCCCTCTCGGTAATACACATCACATAAGCCTTGCAAGCATTACAAGTAATATGTTAGTTGTGAGATGATGTATTACGGAACGAGTAAAGAGACTTGCCGGTAACGAGATTGAACTAGGTATTGGATACCGACGATCGAATCTCGGGCAAGTAACATACCAATGACAAAGGGAACAACGTATGTTGTTATGCGGTCTGACCGATAAAGATCTTTGTAGAATATGTAGGAGCCAATATGGGCATCCAGGTCCCACTATTGGTTATTGACCGGGGACGTGTCTCGGTCATGTCTACATTGTTCTCGAACCCGTAGGGTCCGCACGCTTAAGGTTACGATGACAGTTATATTATGAGTTTATGCATTTTGATGTACCGAAGGTTGTTCGGAGTCCCGGATGTGATCACGGACATGACGAGGAGTCTCGAAATGGTCGAGACGTAAAGATTGATATATTGGAAGCCTATGTTTGGACATCGGAAGTGTTCCGGGTGAAATCGGGATTTTACCGGGTTACCGGGAGGTTACCGGAACCCCCCGGAGCTATATGGGCCATAGTGGGCCTTAGTGGAAAAGAGAAGGGGCTGCCCTAGATGGGCTGTGCGCCTCCCCCTTCCCCTAGTCCTATTAGGACTAGGAGAGGTGGCCAGCCTCCTCCTCCTCTTTTCCCCCTCCGAGGAATCCTAGTTGGACTAGGATTGGGGGGGGGGGGAATCCTACTCCTAGAGGGAGTAGGACTCTCCTGCGCCCTCCTCCTTGGCCGGCCAACCCTCCCCCTTGGCTCCTTTATATACGGAGGCAGGGGACACCTCTAGACACACAAGTTGATCCACATGATCTATTCCTTAGCCGTGTGCGGTGCCCCCTGCCACTATATACCTCAATAATACTGTAGCGGAGTTTAGGCGAAGCCCTGCTGCAGTAGTACATCAAGATCGTCACCACGCCGTCGTGCTGACGGAACTCTTCCCCGACACTTTGCTGGATCGGAGTTCGGGGATCGTCATCGAGCTGAACGTGTGCTCGAACTCGGAGGTGCCGTAGTTTCGGTGCTTGATCGGTTGGATCGTGAAGACGTACGACTACTTCCTCTACGTCGTGTCAGCGCTTCCGCAGTCGGTCTACGTTGGGTACGTAGACAACACTCTCCCCTCTCGTTGCTATGCATCACATGATCTTGCGTGTGCGTAGGAAATTTTTTGAAATTACTACGTTCCCCAACAGCTATTTGCTTAGTTACTTTTCCGTTGCCACTGTTACAATTACTACAAAACTACTACTGTTACTTTTGCCACCGTTATCACTACTTCCATATTACTTTGCTACTAAATAATTTGCTGCAGATATTAAGTCATTCAGGTGTGGTTGAATTGACAACTCAACTGCTAATACTTGAGAATATTCTTTGGCTCCCCTTGTGTCGAATCAATAAATTTGGGTTGAATACTCTACCCTCGAAAACTGTTGCGATCCCCTATACTTGTGGGTTATCAAGACTATTTTCTGGCGCCGTTGCCGGGGAGCATAGCTGTATTCTTTGAGTCACTTGGGATTTATATCGGTTGATCACTATGAGGAACTTGAAAGACGAGAAAACCAAGATCTATCCCTCAACTACGAGGGGAGGTAAGGAACTGCCATCTAGCTCTGCACTTGATTTACCTTCTGTTTTGAGTAAACTTGCGGCACCTAAACCTGCTTCTGCTATTAATTCTGATATGTGGCATGTTATTGATGATGCCACTTCTAATTTGCATGATACTTATGATGAAACTACTTCAATGCTTGATACTACTATGCCATTAGGTGAATTTCTTGATGAACAACTTGCTAGGGTTAGAGAGAATGAAATTATTGATACTGATAATATTGATGAAAGAGATGATGAAGATTCTCCCCCTAGATATGAATTGCATGTTGTGCCTGAGGGTTATGGTTTGGATGAAGAAACTGCTAGATACTTTCTAGCTTGCAATGATAGATCTGATCTTAAGAAATTATTAGCTAAGCTGAAAGAAAATCTTTGAATGCTAGAATGAAATATGACCCTGCTTTTGCTACTTCACCTATCTGTATTTCCGATAAGGATTATGATTTCTCTGTCGATCCTGAGATAATTACTTTGGTTGAATCTGATCCTTTTTATGGCTATGAATCTAAAACTGTTGTGGCACATCTTACGAAATTAAATGATATAGTCACCCTATTCACTAATGATGAGAAAACTCGCTACTATTATATCCTTAAGTTATTTCCGTTCTCATTAAAGGGTGATGCTAAGACATGGTTTAATTCTCTTGATCCTGGTTGTGTGCGTAGTCCCCAGGATATGATTTATTACTTCTCTACTAAATACCCCACTCATAAGAAACAAGCTACTTTAAGGGAAATATATAATTTTGTGCAAATTGAAGAAGAGAGTCTCCCACAAGCTTGGGGGAGGCTTCTCCAATTACTTAATGATTTGCCTGATCATCCTCTCAAGAAAAATGAAATACTTGATATCTTTTATAATGGACTAACCGATGCTTCCAGAGACCACCTGGATAGTTGTGTCATTTGTGTTTTCAGGGAAAGAACAGTTGATCAAGCTGAATTGCTATTGAATAATATGTTGACTAATGAAAATAATTGGACACTTCCTGAACCAACTCCTAAGCCAACTTTGAAGAAAAGGGGTATTATATTTCTCAGTCCTGAAGATGTGCAAGAGGCAAAGAAATTTATGAAAGAAAAATGTATTAAAGCTGAAGATGTTAAGAATTTACCACCTATTGACGAAATACATGGTCTTGAAAACCCGACACAGGTAGTAAAGGTAAATTCTCTCTATAGATTTGATGAAGGTGATATTCCTCGTTATAATTCTGCTAGTCAATGCTTAGACAAGTTTAATAATTTTATTGTTAAACAATAAAACTTCAATGCTTATGTTGGTAGACAATTGCAACGGAATGCTTATATGATTGAACACTTGAGTGATTATATGTCTAGAGTTAAAGGTGAACTTAAACTCATTAGTAAACATGCTTCTACGGTTACCACTCAAGTAGAAAAAGTGCTTAAAGCACAAAATGATTTGCTCAATGAATTAAATAATAAGGAAAATGATAATGTTGTTAGAGTTATGACTAGAGGGGGTAAAATGACTTGGGAACCTTTTGTATCCTGAGGGCCACCCTAAGAGAATTGAGCAAGATTCTCAGAGAACTAATGTTGATGCACCTAGGCCTTCTAATAGGAAGAAAAAGAAAAATGATAGGACTTTGCATGCTTCTAGTGAACCCTGTTGTTGACACACCTGAGAATCCCAATGATATTTCTATCTCTGATGTTGAAACTCAATCTGGTAATGAACATGAACCTAGTGATAATATTAATGATGATGTTCATGTTGATGCTCAACCTAGCAATAATAATGATGTAGAGATTGAACCTGCTGTTGATCTTGATAACCCACAATCAAAGAATCAACGTTATGATAAGAGAGACTTCGTTGCTAGGAAGCACGGTAAAGAAAGAGAACCATGGGTTCAGAAACCCATGCCTTTTCCTCCTAAACCATCCAAGAAAAATGATGATGAGGATTTTGAGCGCTTTGCTGAAATGATTAGACCTATCTTTTTACATATGCGTTTGACTGATATGCTTAAAATGAATCCTTATGCTAAGTATATGAAAGATATTGCTACTAATAAAAGAAAGATACCGGAAGCTGAAATTTCCACCATGATTGCTAATTATACTTTTAAAGGTGGAATACCTAAGAAACTAGGAGATCCAGGAGTACCAACTATACCATGCTCCATTAAAAGAAACTATGTTAAAACTGCTTTATGTGATCTTGGAGCTGGTGTTAGTGTTCTGCCTCTCTCTTTATATCATAAACTTGAATTGAATAAGTTGACACCTACTGAAATATCTTTGCAAATGGCCGATAAATCAACTGCTATACATGTCTGTATTTGTGAAGATGTGCCTGTTGTGGTTGCAAACGTTACTATCTTAACGGACTTGGTTATTCTTGATATTCCCGAGGACGATAGTATGTCGATTATCCTTGGTAGACCCTTTTTGAATACTGCAGGGGCTGTTATTGATTGCAACAAAGGAAATGTCACTTTTCAAGTTAATGGTAATGAGTGTACGGTACACTTTCCGAAGAAACAACCTCAAGTTCACAGTATCAATTCTATTGGAAAATTTCCAACGATTACTATTGGAGGTTTTGAATTTCCTCTTCCTACTGTCAAGAAGAAATATGATATTCTTATTGTTGGGGATGTGCATATCCCCGTTGAGTTAACCTAGTGCTATTCGAAATTTCTCCTGTTTCATGCAATTCGGAATGAGTTTGTTAACAAGACTTGATCAACCTTGTTAGTGGATTCCTTTCGATGAGCGTGAGATGGATGAAGTTAGAAAGCACAACTCTCTGTACCCTCCTTTTACTTTCAGTTATTTAGATTAAATAAAGCTAAACTAGTATTTTCTGTCTGTTTTCTGAATTATCCTTGCAATAAAAAAATACCCCGAAAATAAAAGTTCTCCAAATGCCCCGAAAATGAAATATGATTTTTTGTAGAATATTTAAGAATATCTGGCACTGAGAACACACCAGAGGGGGCAACCATCTAGCCACGAGGGTGTAGGGCGCGCCCCCACCCCCCTGGGCACGCCCCCTGCCTAGTGGGCCCCTCGTGGCCCCCTACTCTTATTCTTGCACCCACACACTCCTTCTTCCTCCAGAAAAAATCATCACCTAGCTCAAACTCGTGTTCTAGCTCGTTTTGCTGCGAGTTTCGATCTCCTTGCTCAAAGCTCCATTCACTAAACTGTTTTAGGGGATTGTTCTTCGGTATGTGAGTTCTCCAATTGTCCAATTAGTTTTTGTTCTAGTGCTTTATTTATTGCAAACTTTTGCTGCTTAGGTGACCATGCTCTTGAGCTTGCATATCAAATTTATTTGGTCCCAAGTAGTTATAATGCATGATATAGGCTTTAGGCACTTGTGGGGGTAGTTGCTACCAATTTTGTTGAGTTTGGTTCACTTTTATTTTGAGTTACTAAAAATTTCAGAAAATTTCAGAAAATGATGAAGAGATTATTAAGGGGCTCTTCGAGCCGAAGCTCGAAGGATAAACAAAGTGAAGAAGATAAGAAGCCCAAATATAATCTCCCTCGCACCGTGGAGGTTCGGCCGTGTGAATGGCCTTGTAATGAGTTCTTGAAGGCAGTCGGGATTCATGATGATTTTTATTATTTGGCTGAGAATGCAGGCCTTGCCGACTTCCTCTGCGACCAGCTCGAACAGTATCTCCTACTCAGTAATATTTTTGTGCAAAATTTTCATTTCCATGCTAGGAGATCACCACCTTCGGTGGATTTTTATTTATATGATGATTTTTGTGCGGTTTGCAAGTTACCTTTTGAGGGAGCGTCGAGGAACCACATCCTAGGGATGTGGCAGGATTTATTGATATGATTACTGTTGGAAATATGCCCTAGAGGCAATAATAAAAGGATTATTATTATATTTCCTTGTTCATGATAATTGTCTTTTATTCATGCTATAATTGTGTTATTCGGAAATCATAATACATGGGTGACTACATAGACACCAACATGTCCCTAGTAGGCCTCTAGTTGACTAGCTCGTTGATCAATAGATAGTCATGGTTTCCTGACTATGGACATTGGATGTCATTGATAACGAGATCACATCATTAGGAGAATTATGTGATGGACAAGACCCAATCCTAAACATAGCACAAGATCGTATAGTTCGTTTGCTAGAGTTTTTCCAATGTCAAGTATCTTTTCCTTAGACCATGAGATCGTGTAACTCCCGGATACCGTAGGAGTACTTTGGGTGTACCAAACGTCACAACGTAACTGGGTGACTATAAAGGTATACTACGGGTATCTCCGAAAGTGTCTGTTGGGTTGACACGGATCAAGACTGGGATTTGTCACTCCGTATGACGGAGAGGTATCTCTGGGCCCATTCGGTAATGCATCATCACAATGAGCTCAATGTTACCAAGTGTCTGGTCACGGGATCATGCATTATGGTACGAGTAAAGTGACTTGCCGGTAACGAGATTGAACGAGGTATTGGGATACCGACGATCGAATCTCGGGCAAGTAACGTACCGATTGACAAAGGGAATTATCTACGGGGTTGCTTGAATCCTCGACATCGTGGTTCATCCGATGAGATCATCGAGGAGCATGTGGGAGCCAACATGGGTATCCAGATCCCGTTGTTGGTTATTGACCGGAGATCCATCTCGGTCATGTCTACATGTCTCCCGAACCCGTAGGGTCTACACACTTAAGGTTCGGTGACGCTAGGGTTGTAGAGATATAATATGCAGTAACCCGAAAGTTGTTCGGAGTCCCGGATGAGATCCCGGACGTCACGAGGAGTTCCGAAATGGTCCGGAGGTGAAGAATTATATATAGGAAGTGCAGTTTCGGCCATCGGGAGAGTTTCGGGGGTCACCGGTATTGTACCAGGACCACCGGAAGGGTCCCGGGGGTCCACCGGGTGGGGCCACCCATCCCGGAGGGCCCCATGGGCCAAAGTGGGGAGGGGAACCAGCCCATAGTGGGCTGGTACGCCCCCCTTGGCCCACCCCATGCGCCTAGGGTTGGGAACCCTAGGGTGGGGGGGGGGCGCCCCACCTGGCTTGGGGGGCACTCCACCCCTTGGCCGCCGCCCCCCCTAGGAGATCCCATCTCCTAGGGCCGGCGCACCCCCCTAGGGGGCCTATATAAGGGGGGGGGAGGGGGCAGCCACACCCTTGAGTCTTGGCGCCTCCCTCTCCCCTGCTACACCTCTCCCTCTCGTAGTAGAACGGCGAAGCCCTGCTGCGGTGACCCCTGCATCCACCACCACGCCGTCGTGCTGCTGGATCTTCATCAACCTCTCCTCCCCCCCTTGCTGGATCAAGAAGGAGGAGACGTCACGCTGACCGTATGTGTGTTGAACACGGAGGTGCCGTCCGTTCGGCGCTAGGATCTCCGGTGATTTGGATCACGTCGAGTACGACTTCCTCATCCCCGTTCTTTGAACGCTTCCGCGCGTGATCTACAAAGGTATGTAGATGCAATCCGATCACTCGTTGCTAGATGAACTCATAGATGGATCTTGGTGAAACCGTAGGAAAATTTTTGTTTTCTGCAACGTGACCCAACAGTGGCGTCATGAGCCAGGTCTATGCGTAGTTCTTTTTGCGCGAGTAGAACACAATTTTTTGTGGGCGTAGATGTTGTCAACTTTCTTGCCGCTACTAGTCTTATTTTTCTTCAATGGTATTGTGGGATGAAGCGGCCCAGACCAACCTTACACGTACGCTTACATGAGACCGGTTCCACCGACTGACATGCACTAGTTGCATAAGGTGGCTGGCGGGTGTCTGTCTCTCCCACTTTAGTTGGAGCGGTTTCGATGAAAAGGGTCCTTATGAAGGGTAAACAGAAGTTGATAAATCACGTTGTGGCTTTCACATAGGTAAGAAAACGTTCTTGCCAGAACCCTATTGCAGCCACGTAAAACTTGCAACAACAATTAGAGGACGTCTAACTTGTTTTTGCAGCAAGTGTTTTGTGATGTGATATGGCCAAAGTTGTGATGAATGATGAATGATATATATGTGATGTATGAGATGTTCATGCTATTGTAATAGGAATCACGACTTGCATGTCGATGAGTATGACAACCGGCAGGAGCCATAGGAGTTGTCTTTATTTTTTTGTATGACCTGCGTGTCATTGAGAAACGCCATGTAAATTACTTTACTTTATTGCTAAACGTGTTAGCCATAGTAGTAGAAGTAACAGTTGGCGAGCAACTGCATGGAGACACGATGATGGAGATCATGGTGTCATGCTGGTGACAAGATGATCATGGAACCCCAAGATGGAGATCAAAGGAGCTATGTGATATTGGTCATATCATGTCACTATTATTATTTGATTGCATGTGATGTTTATCATGTTTTTGCATCTTGTTTACTTAGAACGACGGTAGTAAATAAGATGATCCCTCATAATAATTTCAAGAAAGTGTTCCCCCTAACTGTGCACCGTTGCAACAGTTTGTTGTTTCGAAGCACCACGTGATGATCGGGTGTGATAGATTCCAATGTTCACATACAACGGGTGTAAGACAGATTTACACATGCAAACACTTAGGTTGACTTGACGAGCCTAGCATGTACAGACATGGCCTCGGAACACAGAAGACCGAAAGGTCGAGCATGAGTCGTATAGAAGATACGATCAACATGAAGATGTTCACCGATGTTGTCTAGTCCGTCTCACGTGATGATCGGACACGGCCTAGTTAACTCGGATCATGTTATACTTAGATGACTGGAGGGATGTCTATTTGAGTGGGAGTTCATTGAATAATTTGATTTAGATGAACTTAATTATCATGAACTTAGTCTAAAATCTTTACAACATGTATTGTAGATCAAATGGCCAACGTTGTCCTCAACTTCAACGCGTTCCTAGAGAAAACCAAGCTGAAAGACGATGGCAGCAACTATACGGACTGGGTCCGGAACCTGAGAATCATCCTCATAGCTGCCAAGAAAGATTATGTCCTACAAGCACCGCTAGGTGACGCACCTGTTCTCCCTGCAGAACAAGACGTTATGAACGCTTGGCAGACACGTACCGATGATTACTCCCTCGTTCAGTGCGGCATGCTTTACAGCTTAGAGCCGGGGCTCCAAAAGAGTTTTGAGAGACACGGAGCATATGAGATGTTCGAAGAGCTGAAAATGGTTTTTCAAGCTCATGCCCAGGTCGAGAGATATGAAGTCTCCGACAAGTTCTTCAGCTGTAAGATGGAGGAAAACAGTTCTGTCAGTGAGCACATACTCACTATGTCTGGGTTACATAACCGCTTGACTCAGCTGGGAGTTAATATCCCGGATGACGCAGTCATTGACAGAATCCTTCAGTCGCTTCCACTGAGCTACAAGAGCTTTGTGATGAACTTCAATATGCAGGGGATGGAAAATACCATTCCTGAAGTATTTGCAATGCTGAAGTCAGCAGAGGTAGAAGTCAAAAAGGAACATCAAGTGTTGATGGTGAATAAAACCACTAAGTTCAAGAAAGGCAAGGGTAAGAAGAACTTCAAGAAGGACGGCAAGGGAGTTGCCGCGCCCGGCAAGCAAGCTGCTGGGAAGAAGCCAAAGAATGGACCCAAGCCTGAGACTGAGTGCTTTTATTGCAAGGAAAGTGGTCACTGGAAGCGGAACTGCCCCAAGTACTTAGCGGACAAGAAGGCCGGCAAAACGAAAGGTATATGTGATATACATGTAATTGATGTGTACCTTACCAGTACTCGTAGTAGCTCCTGGGTATTTGATACCGGTGCAGTTGCTCACATTTGTAACTCAAAGCAGGAGCTGCGGAATAAGCGGAGACTGGCGAAGGACGAGGTGACGATGCGCGTCGGGAATGGTTCCAAGGTTGATGTGATCGCCGTCAGCACGCTACCTCTACATTTACCCACGGGATTAGTTTTGAACCTCAATAATTGTTATTTAGTGCCAAGTTTGAGCATGAACATTGTATCAGGATCTCGTTTAATACGAGATGGCTACTCATTTAAATCCGAGAATAATGGTTGTTCTATTTATATGAGAGATATGTTTTATGGTCATGCTCCGATGGTGAATGGTTTATTCTTAATGAATCTCGAGCGTAATGCTACACATATTCATAGTGTGAGTACCAAAAGATGTAAGGTTGATAATGATAGTCCCACATACTTGTGGCACTGCCGCCTTGGTCACATAGGTGTCAAACGCATGAAGAAGCTCCATGCAGATGGACTTTTAGAGTCCCTTGATTACGAATCATTTGACACATGCGAACCATGCCTCATGGGTAAAATGACCAAGACTCCGTTCTCAGGAACAATGGAGCGAGCAACCAACTTATTGGAAATCATACATACTGATGTGTGCGGTCCAATGAGTGTTGAGGCTCGCGGTGGTTATCGTTATGTTCTCACCCTCACTGATGACTTGAGTAGATATGGGTATGTCTACTTAATGAAACACAAGTCTGAGACCTTTGAAAGGTTCAAGGAATTTCAGAGTGAGGTTGAGAATCAACGTGACAGGAAAATCAAGTTCCTACGATCAGATCGTGGAGGAGAATACTTGAGTCACGAATTTGGCACACACTTAAGAAAATGTGGAATAGTTTCACAACTCACGTCGCCTGGAACACCTCAGCGTAATGGTGTGTCCGAACGTCGTAATCGCACTCTATTAGATATGGTGCGATCTATGATGTCTCTTACCAATTTACCGCTATCTTTTTGGGGCTATGCTTTAGAGACTGCCGCATTCACTTTAAATAGGGCTCCGTCAAAATCCGTTGAGACGACACCGTATGAGTTATGGTTTGGGAAGAAACCTAAGCTGTCGTTTCTTAAAGTTTGGGGATGCGATGCTTATGTCAAGAAACTTCAACCTGAAAAGCTCGAACCCAAGTCGGAAAAATGCGTCTTCATAGGGTACCCTAAAGAAACTATTGGGTATACCTTCTACCACAGATCCGAAGGCAAGATCTTTGTTGCCAAGAATGGATCCTTTCTAGAGAAGGAGTTTCTCTCGAAAGAAGTAAGTGGGAGGAAAGTAGAACTTGATGAAGTATTACCTCTTCCTGAGGTGCCTGCACCGACTAGAGAGGAAGTTAATGATGATGATCATGAAACTTTAGATCAAGTTGCTACTGAAATTCGTAGGTCCACAAAGAGACGTTCCGCACCAGAGTGGTATGGCAACCCTGTCTTGGAAATCATGTTGTTAGACAACGGTGAACCTTCGAACTATGAAGAAGCGATGGCGGGTCCGGATTCTGACAAATGGCTGGAAGCCATGAAATCCAAGATAGGATCCATGTATGAAAACGAAGTATGGACTTTGACTGACTTGCCCGTTGACCGGCGAGCCATAGAAAATAAATGGATCTTTAAGAAGAAGACAAACGCGGATGGTAATGTGACCATCTATAAAGCTTGGCTTGTCGCTAAGGGTTATCGACAAGTTCAAGGGGTTGACTACGATGAGACTTTCTCACCGGTAGCGAAGTTGAAGTCCGTCCGAATCATGTTAGCAATTGCCGCATTCTATGATTATGAGATATGGCAAATGGACGTCAAAACGGCATTCCTTAATGGTTTCCTTAAGGAAGAATTGTATATGATGCAGCTGGAAGGTTTTGTCGATCCTAAGAATGCTGACAAGGTGTGCAAGCTCCAACGCTCGATTTATGGGCTGGTGCAAGCATCTCGGAGTTGAAACATTCGCTTTGATGAGATGATCAAAGCGTTTGGGTTTATGCAGACTTATGGAGAAGCCTGCGTTTACAAGAAAGTGAGTGGGAGCTCTGTAGCATTTCTCATATTATATGTAGATGACATACTTTTGATGGGAAATGATATAGAGCTTTTGGACAGCATTAAGGCCTACTTGAATAAGAGTTTTTCAATGAAGGACCTTGGAGAACCTGCTTATATATTAGGCATCAAGATCTATAGAGATAGATCAAGACGCCTCATAGGTGTTTCACAAAGCACATACCTTGATAAGATATTGAAGAAGTTCAATATGGATCAGTCTAAGAAGGGGTTCTTGCCTGTGTTGCAAGGTGTGAAATTGAGCTCAGCTCAATGTCCGACCATGGCAGAAGATATAGAAGAGATGAGTTTCATCCCCTATGCCTCAGCCATAGGTTCTATTATGTATGCCATGTTGTGTACCAGACCTGATGTAAACCTTGCCGCAAGTTTGGTAGGTAGGTACCAAAGTAATCCCGGCAAGGAACACTGGACAGCGGTCAAGAATATCCTGAAGTACCTGAAAAGGACTAAGGAAATGTTTCTCGTTTATGGAGGTGACGAAGAGCTCATCGTAAAGGGTTACGTCGACGCTAGCTTCGACACAGATCTGGATGACTCTAAGTCACAAACCGGATACGTGTATATTTTGAATGGTGGGGCAGTAAGCTGGTGCAGTTGCAAGCAGAGCGTCGTGGCGGGATCTACATGTGAAGCGGAGTACATGGCAGCCTCGGAGGCAGCGCATGAAGCAATTTGGGTGAAGGAGTTCATCACCGACCTAGGAGTCATACCCAATGCGTCGGGGCCGATCAAACTCTTCTCTGACAACACTGGAGCTATTGCACTTGCCAAGGAGCCCAGGTTTCACAAGAAGACAAGGCACATCAAGCGTCGCTTTAACTCCATTCGTGAAAATGTTCAAGATGGAGACATAGATATTTGTAAAGTACATACGGACCTGAATGTAGCAGATCCGTTGAATAAACCTCTCCCTAGAGCAAAACATGATCAACACCAGAATTCCATGGGTGTTCAATTCATCACAATGTAACTAGATTATTGACTCTAGTGCAAGTGGGAGACTGTTGGAAATATACCCTAGAGGCAATAATAAAAGGATTATTATTATATTTCCTTGTTCATGATAATTGTCTTTTATTTATGCTATAATTGTTGGGGAACGCAGTAATTTCAAAAAATTTCCTACGCACACGCAAGATCATGGTGATGCATAGCAACGAGAGGGGAGAGTGTTGTCTACGTACCCTCGTAGACCGAAGCGGAAGCGTTGACGCAACGTAGAGGAAGTAGTCGTACGTCTTCCGGGTCCAACCGATCCAAGCACCGTTACTCCGGCACCTCCGAGTTCTTGGCACACGTTCAGCTCGATGACGCTCCCCGGGCTCCGATCCAGCAAAGCTTCGGGGAGGAGTTCCGTCAGCACGACGGCGTGGTGACGATCTTGATGTTCAACCGTCGCAGGGCTTCGCCTAAGCAATGCAACAATATGATCGAGGTGGAATATGGTGGCAGGGGGCACCGCACACGGCTAAGGAACGATCACGTGGATCAACTTGTGTGTCTATGGGGTGCCCCTTGCCTCAGTATATAAAGGATGGAGGAGGAGGAGGCCGGCCAAGGCTTGGTGCGGCCAGGATGTGGAGTCCTACCAGGATTCCAAGTCCTAGTAGGAGTCCACCAAGAGGGGAGGAAGGGAGAAGGAAGTGGAGGAGTAGGAAAGGTGGCCGGCCCTCTTTTCCCTAGTCCAATTCGGACTAGAGGGGAGGGGGCGCGCAGCAGCCCCTTTGGCCCTTTCTCCTCTTCCCACTAAAGCCCATCAAGGCCCATTGCTTCTCCCGTAACTACCCGGTACTCCGAAAAATACCCGAACCACTCGGAACCTTTCCGATGTCCGAATATAGTCGTCCAATATATCGATCTTTACGTCTCGACCATTTCGAGACTCCTCGTTTGTCCCCGATCTCATCCGGGACTCCGAACTCCTTCGGTACATCAAAACTCATAAACTCATAATATAACTGTCATCGAAACCTTAAGCGTGCGGACCCTACGGTTCGAGAACAATGTAGACATGACCGAGACACGTCTCCGGTCAATAACCAATAGCGGGACCTGGATGCCCATATTGGCTCCTACATATTCTACGAAGATCTTTATCGGTCAGACCGCATAACAACATACGTTGTTCCCTTTGTCATCGGTATGTTACTTGCCCGAGATTCGATCGTCGGTATCCAATACCTAGTTCAATCTCGTTACTGGAAAGTCTCTTTACTCGTTCCGTAATACATCATCTCGCAACTAACTCATTAGTTGCAATGCTTGCAAGGCTTAAGTGATGTGCATTACTGAGAGGGCCCAGAGATACCTCTCCGACAGTCGGAGTGACAAATCCTAATCTCGAAATACGCCAACCCAACATGTACCTTTGGAGACACCTGTAGAGCTCTTTTATAATCACCCAGTTACGTTGTGACGTTTGGTTGCACACAAAGTGTTCCTCCGGCAAACGGGAGTTGCATAATCTCATAGTCATAGGAACATGTGTCATGAAGAAAGCAATAGCAACATACTAAACGATCGGGTGCTAAGCTAATGGAATGGGTCATGTCAATCAGATCATTCAACTAATGATGTGATCCCGTTAATCAAATAACAACTCTTTGTCCATGGTTAGGAAACATAACCATCTTTGATTAACGAGCTAGTCAAGTAGAGGCATACTAGTGACACTCTGTTTGTCTATGTATTCACACATGTATTATGTTTCCGGTTAATACAATTCTAGCGTGAATATTAAACATTTATCATGATATAAGGAAATAAATAATAACTTTATTATTTCCTCTAGGGCATATTTCCTTCAGTCTCCCACTTGCACTAGATTCAATAATCTAGTTCACATCGCCATGTGATTTAACAGCAATAGTTCACATCACCATGTGATTAACACCCATAGTTCACATCGTCATGTGACCAACACTCAAAGGGTTTACTAGAGTCAGTAATCTAGTTCACATATCTATGTGATTAACACCCAAAGAGTACTAAGGTGTGATCATGTTTTGCTTGTGAGATAATTTTAGTCAACGGGTCTGTCACATTCAGATTCGTATGTATTTTGCAAGTTCTATGTCTACAATGCTCTACACGGAGCTACTCTAGCTAATTGTTCCCATTTTCAATATGTATCCAGATTGAGACTTAGAATCATCCGAATCAGTGTCAAAACTTGCATCGACGTAACCCTTTACGACAAACCTTTTGTCACCTCCGTAATCGAGAAACACATCCTTATTCCACTAAGGATAATTTTGACCGCTGTCCAGTGATCTACTCCTAGATAACTATTGTACTCCCTTGCCAAACTTAGTGGTAGGGTATACAATAGATCTGGTTCACAGCATGACATACTTTATAGAACCTATGGCCAAGGCATAGGGAATGACATTCATTCGCTTTCTATCTTCTGCCGTGGTCGGGCTTTGAGTCTTACTCAATTTCACACCTTGTAACATAGGCAAGAAACTCTTTCTTTGACCGTTCCATTTTGAACTACTTCAAAATCTTGTCAAGGTATGTATTTATTGAAAAAACTTATCAAGCGTCTTGATCTATCTCTATAGATCTTGATGCTCAATATGTAAGCAACTTCACCGAGGTCTTTCTTTGAAAAACTCCTTTCAAACACTCCTTTATGCTTTGCAGAATAATTCTACATTATTTCCGATCAACAATATGTCATACACATATACTTATCAGAAATGCTGTAGTGCTCCCACACACTTTCTTGTAAATACAGGCTTCACCACAAGTCTGTATAAAACTATATGCTTTGATCAACTTATCAAAGCGTATATTCCAACTCCGAGATTCTTGCACCAGTCCATAGCTGGATCGCTGGAGCTTGCATATTTTGTTAACACCTTTAGGATCGACAAAACCTTCTAGTTGCATCGTATACAACTCTTCTTTAGTAAATCCATTAAGGAATGCAGTTTTGTTTATCCATTTGCCAGATTTCATAAAATGCGGCAATTGCTAACATGATTCGGACAGACTTTAAGCATAGATATGAGTGAGAAAATCTCATCGTAGTCAACACCTTGAACTTGTCAAAAACCTTTTGCGACAATTCTAGCTTTGTAGATAGTAACACTGCTATCAGCGTCCGTCTTCCTCTTGAAGATCCATTTATTTTCTATGGCTTGCCGATCATCGGGCAAATCCATCAAAGTCCATACTTTGTTCTCATACATGGATCATATCTCAGATTTCATGGCCTCAAACCATTTCGTAGAATCTGGGCTCATCATTGCTTCCTCATAGTTCGCAAGTTCGTCATGGTCTAGTAACATGACTTCCAGAACAGGATTACCGTACCACTCTGGTGCGGATCACACTCTGGTTTACCTACGAGATTTGGTAGTAACTTGATCTGAAGTTACATGATCATCATCATTAGCTTCCTCACTAATTGGTGTAGTAGTCACAGGAATAGATTTCTGTGATGAACTACTTTCCAATAAGGGAGCAGGTACAGTTACCTCATCAAGTTCTACTTTCCTCCCACTCACTTCTTTCGAGAGAAACTCCTTCTCTGGAAAGTATCTATTCTTGGCAACGAATTTGCCTTCGGATCTGTGATAGAAGGTGTACCCAACAGTTTCCTTTGGGTATTCTATGAAGACATATTTCTCCGATTTGGTTTTGAGCTTATCAGGATGAAACCTTTTCATATAAGCATCACAATCCCAAACTTTAAGAAACGACAACTTTGGTTTCTTGCCAAACCATAATTCAGATTGTGTCGTCTCAACGGACTTAGATGGTGACCTTTTAAACGTGAATGCAGCTGTCTTTAATGCATAACCCCAAAACGATAGTGGTAAATCGGTAAGAAACATCATAGGTCGCACCATATCTAATAAAGTATAGTTATGACGTTCGGACACACCATTACATTGTGCTGTTCCAGGTGGCGTGAGTAGTGAAACTATTTCACATTGTTTTTAACTGAAGACCAAACTCGTAA
Source organism: Triticum urartu (assembly GCF_003073215.2). NCBI lineage: Eukaryota > Viridiplantae > Streptophyta > Magnoliopsida > Poales > Poaceae > Triticum > Triticum urartu. The sequence continues at coordinate 703,561,547 of NC_053028.1, forward strand.
CTCAAATATTTGTCTCCGTGATCAGATCATAGAAACTTTATTTTCTTGTCACGATGATTATTCACTTCACTCTGAAATTCTTTGAACTTTTTCAAATGTTTCAGACTTATGTTTCATCAAGTAGATATACTCATATCTGCTCAAATCATCTGTGAAGATTAGAAAATGATGATACCTGTCGCGAGCCTCAATATTCATCGGACCACATACATCAGTATGTATGATTTCCAACAAATCTGTTGCTCGCTCCATTGTTCCGAAGAACAGAGTCATAGTCATCTTGCCCATGAGGCATGGTTCGCAAGCATCAACTGATTCATAATCAAGTGATTCCAAAAGCCCATCAGCATGGAGTTTCTTCATGCGCTTTACACCAATATGACCTAAACGGCAGTGCCACAAATAAGTTGCACTATCATTATTAACTTTGCATCTTTTGGTTTCAATATTATGAATATGTGTATCACTACGATCGAGATCCAACGAACTTGTTTCTGTTGGGTGTGTAACCATATAAGGTTTTATTCATGTAAATAGAACAACAATTTATTCTCTTACTCAAATGAATAACCGTATTACAATAAACATGATCAAATCATATTCATGCTCAACGCAAACACCAAATAACATTTATTCAGGTTTAACACTAATCCTGAAAGTATAGGGAGTGTGCGATGATGATCATATCAATCTTGGAACCACTTCCAACACACATCGTCACTTCACCCTTAACTAGTCTCTGTTTATTCTGCAACTCCCGTTTCGAGTTTACTAATCTTAGCAACTGAACTAGTATCAAATACTTAGGGGTTGCTATAAACACTAGTAAAGTACACATCAATAACATGTATATCAAATATACTTATATTCACTTTGCCATCCTTCTTATCCGCCAATCACTTGGGGTGGTTCCGCTTCCAGTGATCAGTCCCTTTGCAGTAGAAACACTTAGTCTCAGGCTTAGGACTAGATTTGGGCTTCTTCACTTGAGCAGCAACTTGCTTGCCGTTCTTCTTGAAGTTCCCCTTCTTCCCTTTGCCCTTTTTCTTGAAACTAGTGGTCTTGTCAACCATCAACACTTGATGTTTTTCTTGATTTCTACCTTCGTTGATTTCAGCATCACGAAGAGCTTGGGTGTTGTTTCCGTTATCCCTTGCATATTATAGTTCATCACGAAGTTCTACTAACTTGGTGATGGTGACTAGAGAATTCTGTCAATCACTATCTTATCTGGAAGACTAACTCCCACTTGATTCAAGCGATTGTAGTAGCCAAACAATCTGAACACATGCTCACTAGTTGAGCGATTCTCCTCCATCTTTTAGCTATAGAACTTTTTGGAGACTTCATATCTCTCAACTCGAGTATTTGCTTGAAATATTAACTTCAACTCCTGGAACATCTCATATGGTCCATGACGTTCAAAACGTCTTTGAAGTCCCGATTCTAAGCCATTAAGCATGGTGCACTAAACTATCAAGTAGTCATCATATTGAGCTAGCCAAACGTTCATAACGTCTGCATCTGCTCCTGCAATAGGTCTGTCACCTAGCGGTGCATCAAGGACATAATTCTTCTGTGTAGCAATGAAGATAAACCTCAGATCACGGATCCAATCCGCATCATTGCTACTAACATCTTTCAACACAATTTTCTCTAGGAACATATCAAAATAAACACAGGGAAGCCACAACGTGAGCTATTGATCTACAACATGATTTGCAAAATACTACCAGGACTAAGTTCATGATAAATTTAAGTTCAATTTAATCATATTACTTAAGAACTCCCACTTAGATAGACATCCCTCTAATCCTCTAAGTGATCACGTGATCCAAATCAACTAAACCATGTCCGATCATCACGTGAGATGGAGTAGTTTCATTGGTGAACATCGCTATGTTGATCATATCTACTATATGATTCACGCTCGACCTTTCGGTCTCCGTGTTCTGAGGCCATATCTGTATATGCTTGGCTCGTCAAGTATAACCTGAGTATTCCGCGTGTGCAACTGTTTTGCACCCGTTGTATTTGAACGTAGAGCCTATCACACCCGATCATCACGTGGTGTCTCAACACGAAGAACTTTCGCAACGGTGCATACTCAGGGGGAACACTTCTTGATAATTTAGTGAGAGATCATCTTATAATGCTACCGTCAATCAAAGCAAGATAAGATGCATAAAAGATAAACATCACATGCAATCAATATAAGTGATATGATATGGCCATCATCATCTTGTGCTTGTGATCTCCATCTCCGAAGCACCGTCGTGATCACCATCGTCACCGGCGCGACACCTTGATCTCCATCGTAGCATCGTTGTCGTCTCGCCAATCTTATGCTTCCACGACTATCGCTACCGCTTAGTGATAAAGTAAAGCATTACATCGCGATTGCATTGCATACAATAAAGCGACAACCATATGGCTCCTGCCAGTTGCCGATAACTCGGTTACAAAACATGATCATCTCATACAATAAAATTTAGCATCATGTCTTGACCATATCACATCACAACATGCCCTGCAAAAACAAGTTAGACGTCCTCTACTTTGTTGTTGCAAGTTTTACGTGGCTGCTACGGGCTTAAGCAAGAACCAATCTCACCTACGCATCAAAACCACAACGATAGTTTGTCAATTTGACTCCGTTTTAACCTTCGCAAGGACCGGGCGTAGCCACACTCGGTTCAACTAACGTTGGAGAAACAGTCACCCGCAAGTCACCTTTGTGCAAAGCACGTCGGGGAAACCGGTCTCGCGTAAGCGTACGCGTAATTTCGGTCCGGGCCGCTTCATCCAACAATACCGCCGAACCAAAGTATGACATGCTGGTAGGCAGTATGACTTATATCGCCCACAACTCACTTGTGTTCTACTCGTGCATATAACATCAAACCATAAAACCTAGGCTCGGATGCCACTGTTGAGGAACGCAGTAATTTCAAAAAATTTCCTACGCACACGCAAGATCGTGGTGATGCATAGCAACGAGAGGGGAGAGTGTTGTCTACGTACCCTCGTAGACCGAAGCGGAAGCGTTGACGCAACGTAGAGGAAGTAGTCGTACGTCTTTCCGGTCCAACCGATCCAAGCACCGTTACTCCGGCACCTCCGAGTTCTTGGCACACGTTCAGCTCGATGAGGCTCCCCGGGCTCCGATCCAGCAGAGCTTCGGGGAGGAGTTCCGTCAGCACGACGGCGTGGTGACGATCTTGATGTTCAACCGTCGCAGGGCTTCGCCTAAGCAATGCAACAATATGATCGAGGTGGAATATGGTGGCAGGGGGCACCGCACACGGCTAAGGAACGATCACGTGGATCAACTTGTGTGTCTATGGGGTGCCCCTTGCCTCAGTATATAAAGGATGGAGGAGGAGGAGGCCGGCCAAGGCTTGGTGCGGCCAGGATGTGGAGTCCTACTAGGATTCCAAGTCCTAGTAGGAGTCCACCAAGAGGGGAGGAAGGGAGAAGGAAGTGGAGGAGTAGGAAAGGTGGCCGGCCCCCTTTTCCCTAGTCCAATTCGGACTAGAGGGGAGGGGGGCGCAGCAGCCCCTTTGGCCCTTTCTCCTCTTCCCACTAAAGCCCATGAAGGCCCATTGCTTCTCCCGTAACTACCCGGTACTCCGAAAAATATCCGAACCACTCGGAACCTTTCCGATGTCCGAATATAGTCGTCCAATATATCGATCTTTACGTCTCGACCATTTCGAGACTCCTCGTCTTGTCCCCGATCTCATCCGGGACTCCGAACTCCTTCGGTACATCAAAACTCATAAACTCATAATATAACTGTCATCGAAACCTTAAGGCGTGCGGACCCTACGGTTCGAGAACAATGTAGACATGACCGAGACACGTCTCCGGTCAATAACCAATAGCGGGACCTGGATGCCCATATTGGCTCCTACATATTCTACGAAGATCTTTATCGGTCAGACCGCATAACAACATACGTTGTTCCCTTTGTCATCGGTATGTTACTTGCCCGAGATTCGATCGTCGGTATCCAATACCTAGTTCAATCTCGTTACCGGCAAGTCTCTTTACTCGTTCGTAATACATCATCCCGCAACTAACTCATTAGTTGCAATGCTTGCAAGGCTTAAGTGATGTGCATTACCGAGAGGGCCCAGAGATACCTCTCCGACATTCGGAGTGACAAATCCTAATCTCGAAATACGCCAACCCAACATGTACCTTTGGAGACACCTGTAGAGCTCCTTTATAATCACCCAGTTACGTTGTGACGTTTGGTAGCACACAAAGTGTTCCTCCGGCAAACGGGAGTTGCATAATCTCATAGTCATAGGAACATGTATAAGTCATGAAGAAAGCAATAGCAACATACTAAACGATCGGGTGCTAAGCTAATGGAATGGGTCATGTCAATCAGATCATTCAACTAATGATGTAACCTCGTTAATCAAATAACAACACTTTGTTCATGGTTAGGAAACATAACCATCTTTGATTAACGAGCTAGTCAAGTAGAGGCATACTAGTGACACTCTGTTTGTCTATGTATTCACACATGTATTATGTTTCCGGTTAATACAATTCTAGCATGAATAATAAACATTTATCATGATATAAGGAAATAAATAATAACTTTATTATTGCCTCTAGGGAATATTTCCTTCAATAATTGTGTTATCCGGAAATCGTAATACATGTGTGAATACATAGACACCAACATGTCCCTAGTAAGCCTCTAGTTGACTAGCTCGTTGATCAATAGATAGTCATGGTTTCCTGACTATGGACATTGGATGTCATTGATAACGAGATCACATCATTAGGAGAATGATGTGATGGACAAGACCCAATCCTAAACATAGCACAAGATCGTATAGTTCGTTTGCTAGAGTTTTTCCAATGTCAAGTATCTTTTCCTTAGACCATGAGATCGTGTAACTCCCGGATACCGTAGGAGTACTTTGGGTGTACCAAATGTCACAATGTAACTGGGTGACTATAAAGGTATACTACGGGTATCTTCGAAAGTGTCTGTTGGGTTGACACGGATCAAGACTGGGATTTGTCACTCCGTATGACGGAGAGGTATCTCTGGGCCCACTCGGTAACGCATCATCACATTGAGCTCAAAGTGACCAAGTGTCTGGTCACGGGATCATGCATTATGGTACGAGTAAAGTGACTTGCCTGTAACGAGATTGAACGAGGTATTGGGATACCGACGATCGAATCTCGGGCAAGTAATGTACCGATTGACAAAGGGAATTGTATACGGGGTTGCTTGAATCCTCGACATCGTGGTTCATCCGATGAGATCATCGAGGAGCATGTGGGAGCCAACATGGGTATCCAGATCCCGCTGTTGCTTATTGACCGGAGAGCCATCTTGGTCATGTCTACATGTCTCCCGAACCCGTAGGGTCTACACACTTAAGGTTCGGTGACGCTAGGGTTGTAGAGATATAATATGCAGTAACCCAAAAGTTGTTCGGAGTCCCGGATGAGATCCCGGACATCGCGAGGAGTTCCGGAATGGTCCAGAGGTGAAGAATTATATATAGGAAGTGCAGTTTCGGCCATCGGGAGAGTTTCGGGGGTCACTGGTATTGTACCGGGACCACTGGAAGGGTCCCGGGGGTCCACCGGGTGGGGCCACCCATCCCGGAGGGCCCCATGGGCCAAAGTGGGGAGGGGAACCAGCCCATAGTGGGCTGGTGCGCCCGCTTGGCCCACCCCATGCGCCTAGGGTTGGGAACCCTAGGGTGGGGGGGGGGCGCCCCACCTGGCTTGGGGGGCACTCCACCCCTTGGGCGCCGCCCCCCCGTAGGAGATCCCATCTCCTAGGGCCGGCGCACCCCCCTAGGGGGCCTATATAAAGGGGGGGAGAGGGCAGCCGCACCCTTGAGTCTTGGCGCCTTCCTCTCCCCTGCTACACCTCTCCCTCTCGTAGTAGAACGGCGAAGCCCTGCTGCGGTGACCCCTGCATCCACCACCACGCCGTCGTGCTGCTGGATCTTCATCAACCTCTCCTCCCCCCTTGCTGGATCAAGAAGGAGGAGACATCATGCTGACCGTACGTGTGTTGAACACGGAGGTGCCGTCCGTTCGGCGCTAGGATCTCCGGTGATTTGGATCACGTCGAGTACGACTTCCTCATCCCCGTTCTTTGAACGCTTCCGCGCGTGATCTACAAAGGTATGTAGATGCAATCCGATCCCTCGTTGCTATATGAACTCATAGATGGATCTTGGTGAAACCGTAGGAAATTTTTTGTTTTCTGCAACGTTCCCCAACAGGTAGGGGAAACGAGAAAACTGTCAGAAGCAAGAACTACGAGCATACATTATCCCTGTTCTACGTTACTATGCAATATTTGCTAGTAGATGTTTAATTGGCCGCGGGAACAGTGGGGGTCTCAGTGCTCCTGACCTCGCCATTTTGTTCCATGCTTTATTCCGTGACAGAACTTTCAGTTTAAGTGCTATGGTTGCTAAACGGTTGAGTCTAAACCATACAAAGGGCCCCATTTTTGGAGGTATCTTTGCTTCGCGTCTTGCTAAATACTTTGAGATACCTATTAGACACTATGAGAAAGAAGAAAAGTTGCTGCCCCCTATTTTCTTAGATTATAAAAGTATGGCAGCACATGATTTTATTTGCGATGATAAGGAGAAGAGACTCATTTATAACCTGGTATTCAGTGAAAGGACTTGTCAGATTATTACCCTGCTTGCACCTTCTTTGTTTAACATTTATTCAGGCACATACATCATCCTGCCCGATGACATAGATGCATATTGGGAGCGAACACAATCCCCAGAGCCTGAGCCTGAGCCATCTCCTGACCCATATCAGGAGTCTATTTATCAGTGGGATCCGCAAGAGCTCGCTAACCAGTGGCACCCTGAGGATCCTCCTTAGTACATCGGAGAGGGTCACTTTGATCCATGGGCATAGACCAACTTAGTCCAAAAGCCTAAGCTTGGGGGAGTACGTATTTCTCACCGACATTACATTCATGCTCACACACTCATTTTAGTTGTTGGTGCTCATACTTTTTCATTGTACTATCCATGCTAGCTAGTTTATTTTCTTTTCTAAGCCTTCTTCTTCTGTGTTTGCAAACCTTAAGAAAACCAAAAAAAATTAGTTGTAGCTTTTAGCTAGTTTACTTTCCATGCCTATAATAGTAATAATTAAAAGAAAACCCAAAAAGATTTCTCGTTCTTCTTTTGCTTGTTGGGATCTTTGCCGTGTATATAGTTTTACTTCTTTTCTTTTCTTTGGGGGTCAAAGAGGAGAAGACCATGATGAAAATGTTGAAGTGGCTCTCATATGCATTATTGATGATTTAACCAAGAGCCCATATTACCTTGTCTTCTCCTTTGTAATGAATGCTTGTAGATTCCATCTTAGTCCATTGCACGTGCACTATTATTATTATCCACATCGTTCGGTTGTGCGAGTGAAAGGCAATAATGACAATATATGATGGACTGATTGAGATGAGAGAAACTGGTTTGAACTCGACCTCTCTTGTTTTTGTAAATATGATTAGTTCATTGTTCCTGATTCAGCTTATTATGAATGAAACATGTTTGCAATGACAATTAGAGATTATAGTTGCTTATGCCATGCTTAATCGGCTAGGATTTTATAATGGTTTACCTTGCGTGCCAACATGCTATTTAAATGGTTGTGATGTGGTATGATAGGGTGGTATCCTCCTTTGAATGATTCAAGTGGCTCGACTTGGCATATGTTCACGCATGTAGTTGAAACAAAATAAACATAGCCTCCATGATATTTATGTTCATGGTGGATTATATCCTACTCATTCTTGCACTCAGTGTTGATTAATTTTAATGCATGTTCAGGACTATTGTCGCTCTCTAGTTGGGTCTCTTTCTAGCCTTCACTTGTACTAAGAGGGAATACTGCTTGTGCATCCACTTCCATAAACCCCAAAGTTATTCCATATGAGTCCATCATACCTTCCTATATGCGGTATCTACCTGCCGTTCCAAGTAAATTTGTATGTGCCAAACTCTAAACCTTCAAATGAAATTCTGTTTTGTATGCTCGAATAGCTCATGTATCAACTAGGGCTGTCTGTATCTTCCATGCTAGGTGAGTTATTCTCACGAGGAGTGGACTCCGCTCCTCATTCACGAGAAAATGGCTGGTAACCGGGATGCCCAGTCCCATGCTCAAATCAAATCAAATTAATTGCAAACAAAAATGCCCCAGGATTGTTGTTAGTTGGACGGTACCCACTGTTTCGGACCAGCTGTGGAGTGTGCTTGTTGGTGGAGGGGGAGTATAAACTTTACCATTCTGTTTGGGAACCGCCTATAATGTGTGTAGCATGGAAGATATCGTGATCTCTCGGTTGTTATTTCATAATGAAAGTATGCCGCTCAAAATATTATTCATCTCTATTTCAAAAACCGAGATCTGGCACCTCTACAAATCCCTACTTCCCTCTGTGAAGGGCCTATCTATTTACATTTATGTTGAGTCATCACCCTCTTATTAAAAAGCACCAGTTGGAGAGCACCGTTGTCATTTACATCTATTATTATTAATCTATGTTGAGTATGACTATGACTGGATCTCTTTTACCATGAATTACATTGTTTAGTCAGTCCTTGATCTTCAGAGGTGCTCTGCATATATGTTTTGCGGTCTGAGAAAGGGCTAGTGAGATACCATCTTGTTGTATCATATTATGATTGTTTTGAGTAAGTGTTGTCATCCGATATTTATTATTATCGCTCGCTAGTTGATTCTGTCATTGATATGAGTAAACATGAGACATAAATGATATTCTGAATATGGTTAGTTCATAATATTAGCTGAAAACTTGAATGCTGGCTTTACATGTTTACAACAACAAGAGCAAACAGAGTTTGTAAAAGTTTTTCTTTATCACTTTTAGTTTGTCAATTGAATTGCTTGAGGACAAGCAAAGATTTAAGCTTGGGGGAGTTAATACGTCTCCATCATATCTACTTTTCCAAACACTTTTGCCCTTGTTTTGGACTCTAACTTGCATGATTGAATGGAACTAACCCGGACTGACGCTGTTTTTAGCAGAATTGCCATGGTGTTATTTTTGTGCAGAAATAAAAGTTCTCGGAATGACCTGAAACTTCACGTAGAATATTTTTGGAATTTATAAAAAATACTGGCGAAAGAATCAAGAACAGGGGCCCACACCCTGTTCACGAGGGTGGGGGCGCGCCCCCTGCCTCGTGGCCCCCTGGAGCTCCACCGACCTCAACTCCAACTCTATATATTCACGTTCGGCGAGAAAAAAATTCACAGAGAAGGATCCATCGCATTTTACGATACGGAGCCGCCGCCAAGCCTAATATCTCTCGGGAGGGCTGATCTGGAGTCCGTTCGGGGCTCCGGGGAGGGGAATCCGTCGCCGTTGTCATCATCAACCATCCTCCATCACACATTTCATTGTGCTCACCGCCGTGCGTGAGTAATCCCATCATAGGCTTGCTGGACGGTGATGGGTTGGATGAGATTTACCATGTAGTCGAGTTAGTTTTGTTAGGGTTTGATCCCTAGTATCCATTATGTTCTAAGATTGATGTTGCTATGACTTTGCTATGCCTAATGCTTGTCACTAGGGCCCGAGTGCCATGATTTCAGATCTGAACCTATTATGTTTTCATGAATATATGTGAGTTCTTGATCCTATCTTGCAAGTCTATAGTCACCTACTATGTGTTATGATCCGGCAACCCCAAAGTGACAATAATCGGGACCACTCCCGGTGATGATCGTAGTTTGAGGAGTTCATGTATTCACTAAGTGTTAATGCTTTGGTCTGGTACTCTATTAAAAGGAGGCCTTAATATCCCTTTGTTTCCAATAGGACCCCGCTGCCACAGGAGGGTAGGACAAAAGATGTCATGCAAGTTCTTTTCCATAAGCACGTATGACTATATTCGGTATACATGCCTACATTACATTGATGAACTGGAGCTAGTTCTGTGTCACCCTATGTTATAACTATTGCATGAGGAATCGCATCCGACATAATTATCCATCACTGATCCAATGCCTACGAGCTTTTCACATATTGCTATTTGCTTAGTTACTTTTCTGTTGCCACCACTACAAAAAAATACACTTCCGTGATGATACGTGTTTGTCACAGTAGGTCGCGTTTTCTGTCATGCATGTACATCCATGACAAATTTATGACAGAATCAAGATAGTCATACCTGTGCTGTCGTAGAAGTGTTCCATGACATTACCAAAATTATCATCACGGAAGTGTCCACTTCCATAACGATAAATCGCGCGTCACAGAAGTGCTTTCATCAAGGGTGACCGACATGTGGCATCCACCGTAATGGAACGTCATTAAGCTATCGGGTCAGATTTTGGATCCGATAACGCGTTAACAGCCACGACCAATGCCGATTTTCCACGTGTAAAATTCTCATTGGCTGACGGATCCACGCGTCAGCTTCGCGTTGGCACAGGTGTCACTCATCCAACGGTCGAGATGGTCCTATGATATGTTGACACGTGGACCGACCCAAAAGTGGCCCACAAAGTTTAAATGGGCCGACCCAACCGAAGGCCCATCAGATTTAGCAGACCTTAATGGGCTGGCCCAGCTAAAGGCCCACAAAATTTAGCGGACCATAATGGGCCGGCCTAGCTAAAGGCCCACACGATTTTGCAGACCATAATGGGCCGACCCAGCTAAAGGCCCACAAGATTTTGCGGACCACAATGGGCCGGCCCAGCTAAAGGCCCACAAGATTCTGCAGACCATAATGGGCCGACCCAGCTAAAGGCCCAACATTCTCTATCAAATTGGCCCGTCAACGGCCTGTCCTAAACTTGTCATCAACGCAGCCCATGGTCACTTCTGGCCCGTTAACAGTCTGCTAAGTAATTGGGCCGAATTACGGCCCGGTGTATTTCCGGCCTATTAAAGGTCCGGCTTCATTTGGGCCCATTTACAGGCCATCAAAACTTTCAGCCCATAAACGACTGTGAATGATTTGGGTCATATTCGGCCATGTCTGACATTCGGCCTGTTAGAGGCCCACTATAGCTTTGGGCCACTTTCGGCCTGTTGTCATTTTCGGCCTGTTAACGCCGGACGTAAACCATGGGCCATATGTGGCCCAACGTCATATCGGACCCATTAACGACCCATATAAAAATGACGATAATCTAGCCCGATCGAAGTTCCGGCCTGTTAAAGGCCCGTGTATTAGGTCGGCGCATTTACGGCCCGTCCGAATTTCGGCCTGTCAAAGATCTGCATCGTAAAAGGGCCACCATTTCGGCCTGCTAAGTCTAGTGGGTTATTTGGCACAATCAGGGCCCAATCTCACTTTCGGTCTATTAAGGGCCCATGTTTTTTATGGGCTCGAGATATTTACACCTGTAAACGGCCTATTTTTACTGAGGGCCCAAATTATGTTTAGGCCTGTTAAAGGCCCACTATGGGCACAGGCCTACCAGAAAAATATGAAAGCTTATGCTGATTTAGGCCCAGATATTTTTAGTGGGCTACATGCCAATTTCGGCCCGTAATCATTTTTAGCCCAATTGGAATGGGCCCGACGAATGTTGGCATGTTGGGCTTCTACAAAGCTTTCGGCCGAATACACTACTAAGATAAACCTACACTATACAAAAATAGCGTCGTAATTACTGCAGCTTGAGGCAGCATCATATATGTTGTATCACAACAAAATAAATTCCAACCATACAACAAAAGGCCTGTTACCATAAAGTTTACAGTCCTTCCAGATAAAAGCACCATCAGATGTATAGAAGCACAAATCATTTGACCTGAGTGCTAATGTTTCAAGCTGTAGAATCTGATGGAGCAGCACAATCTCCACCTTTTTTCCGCCATTGCTCTTGAACAACGAAGCGAATGTCTGATAGTATGGTTTCAAAACCATTCACATCTTGACGACCTTTCTCAACGACTATTCTTGTTTCCGAAACAACGTCCATTAGGGATTGGACTTGTGTCTGGAGCACAGATATATCACTCTGTCTAGCAGGACGATTTTGTTCAGTAGGTGATTTGGACGAGGTTACCTTGACAACCAACCTAGAATTACGCAGGAAGGTGCTTTTTGCACTGTTAGTGGAGAGATACTGACGCACTGCAGCAAGATGTGACATTGTGCTTGTAGTAGCCTCGTCACCTTCAGGTGGTTGTGGCTGTTCAATCATTTGTTCCATAGCTTCCTGAAAGTTTGAACTTGTAGATTAGTGTACCAGATAAGTTACTAATGAGACAAAAACAAAGAAAGTAGGTTAAATGTTTATACATAACTTATTTTGGTGAACTACTGCAATACATTAGCATGTATTGTAGTGCCAACTACATAATAAAATCACTTTCGGAACATATGTCCATGTAGCATGCCTAATGTATTGTCTATTTCCTCACATTCATTGACATCTAAGGATAAAGAGACATGGTTTAAAGTAGGATGAACATAGTATGACATCATTCATATCATGGGCAAACAGATATAAAACAAACAGGCTATTTTATCATTGTGTGTGCACCTGAACATAACAACTAGATTACAGATCAAGACCAAAAAAATATCCTTCATCTCTTTTAAACCATGTAAGGTGAAATGATACGTTAAGACAACTGTGAATAAAAGTGAACAGAGTAACTGACATTGGCTACAAACCAAGTAGTTAAATGAACACATCACAGTACCAATCAGTTCAAGGCAGGAGGAGTAAGGACTTACAACAGCTGCTTGAACTGGTGTGCTCATGCCCTTCATCTTGCTGGTGTGGCAATCCTTGAAGATTTGCACTGCATTTGGTTCAGGTTCTTTTTGGTCCGCACGGGATTTCCTCTGTATTTGGAACAAGTCAATATATATATGATAATATGGCACAAAAAAAGAAGGAAGTAGCAGCTATTTACAAGAGCCTCGCAGTGTGCAATATAGCTACGAGATCCTGTTGTCTGTTGGAATTTCACTTTAGAACGGTTGGTTTTGTTCCTCAAATAGTTAGCCTAGAAGAAGATACACTTGTAAGGCACATACATAAATACAAGTTCAATATGTGGTCTGATCAAATACATATACCCTACCTGATACTTTGGATCAGACCAGTGTTTAACGAGGGCTGTCTAGTCTTCATCTGTAATATATTCCACTTGAGATGTTTGGGCGATTTCATTGTTGGCCTTGCCTTCAAAGTGAGATTTTCTAAGGTGGTACCGATACTGTCGCAGAGCAGACTGAAAAACATGAGTGCATGCTCGTTTAGTTGCATCATCTTTTGGATCCAACTTGAACCTCATCTGTTGAAAAAAGAATGTGAGTCTTATTAGGAGGAAGCTAGAAAGTATGGGACAGAGTAAGACAATATTACTAATTGCAATGAATAACATTACTTACGGATAAATGGTCAAGGAAGGTGTTAAACTGGGTATTCTCTTTCATTCATGTACTGGATCCACATTGGGAGGATATGTGCATGACACCTAACGGCAATGGCTGCCTCTGATACTAACTTGGCTGACTCTGTAGCATCACGTGGCCTTCTTAAACCTGCCACAAAATGGATCTCCATTCTTCCTCCTTTAGATTTTGTTAATCTGTCAAGCATTATCCCTGATGTCTGTTTCCGCTTGCGCCGTGGTACTAGTTCAACAACGAATATGGAAAGTGTTAGTGTACATCAAACTGTGAGAGTACATATAAAGGAGCATGCAACTGCAACTTGACTCGGTCAGGTACCGTCTTGGTGTTGATGCTCATGAGGTTCATCTGATCTTGCTAAGTCCTGTTGTGTCAGTAGTGCTTCGGAAGTAGTGTTAGGTGTGAAGGCAGCTTGGGAACTGGCCAGTTCCGGAGCAAACGAACGATTAACTGGTTGAGATGCTGGTACAGTTGAAGCGGATGCTGCAACTGGTGGAGCAGGTGATACTGTGTTTGTAGATTTAGCCGGTGGACTTGGACCTTCTACTCCACTATAAGTACCAGCAGAATCTCGACGACAGAACCTTTTCCGTTTCACCTGACGAGTAACAGCACTCCCTACTATATTATTTTCCTTACTCTTTTTTTTACTTTGCCATGTCAAGCTGTACCCACAACACAAAAGAATAAAATCACTCTTCAGAACTCATTGATGCATGATACAGACAAGCAATACTTTGATGTAAGGCAACTGTATGAGGATGGAATATGTAAGAAAAACAGGACGGCATGACATATTCACAGCTACGATGTGCAAACTAAGCAGAAGGATTTTCAAGAAAATAGAAGTAATGCAAGCTAGACACCATAAGAAAGATGCAATCAATATTACTCTGCCAAGTTAAAAGTGCCTTTGTCATAAGTGGCAATTCGAAAAATTAGAAGCAGTACAACATAGAAATCAATGCAAGATGCAACCTCTATCAAACTGCCATGTTAATAGCGTCCAATCATAAGTGACTGATGCGGGATACACAACGGCAGTACTTTGATGTAAGAACATGGTATGATAGAAAGATGCAGTGTATTCTAGACATAGAAAGCCATGTCATATGCACATGTATAACGTATAAACTTAGCAGGTGCAATTTAATCAAAATAGAAGAAATACAGGCTAGACAACATATGCAACATGAAACCAATTATCACACTGTCAACTTAGAGAAAGCACCTGAGATGGTGGAGTACGGGAGATGAACTCATCATGTAGACTTGGGACTTCAACTTCATTAGCAGTAGAAGTGGCAAATCTAGAGAGTCTTTGTTTGCGTCGGTGCGGAGGACCACCAACATCCCCTAACTTACTCTTTACCTTCCTATTTTCTGATGTCAAAACCACAAGAAGATGAATAAAATTAGCTCTGCATAACTGGTTGATGCATGATACAGACGAACACTACTTTGATGTAAGGCAAGCGCAGGATAGGAGGATGGAACATATACAAAAAAAGATAGCGTTTCATATTCACACGTACGATAGGAGGATGGAATATGTATGAAAAAACAGTAAGCGGAAGGCATTTCAACAAAATTAGAAGAAATGAAAGCTAGGCACCATATGAACATGCAACCAATATCACTCTAACAGGTAAAAAGTGTCTTGAAGTAAGTGCCATTTCAAGAAATTAGAAGCAGTACAAGCTAGAAGACAATGCAAGATGCAACCTACATCACAGTCCCAAGTTAAATGTGTCTTATGGGTAAGTGATCATTGCAGGTATAAGTTGTAAGCTACGCAGATGCAATTCAACATAATCAGAAGCAATACAAACTAGTCATCATACGGAAAACGCAACCACGTATAACAGTTCCAAGTAAGAGCAAGCACCTGTGGTGGTGGAGTAGGGGAGATGTGCTCATCATGTACACGTATGTTCTAGAAACAGGAACACATGTCATATTCACAGGCATTATGTGTAAAGTAAGAAGATGCAATTCAGGTTAGAAGCAATACAAGCAAGACATCACACGCAACATGCAACCACATATAATAGTGTCAAGTTAGAGCAAGCACCTGTGATGGTGGAGTAGGGGAGATGTGCTCATAATCTACACAGCTATGTTGACTGTCCAGCCTTGTGTTGTCTTGCGAATCTTGTTGGGAGGATGGCGGAGTAGAATCTATAGAGACCCCCTGTTTGAGTTGCTCCGAAGGACCACCATCATCCACTGCCGGACTAATTTCCTTCAGCTGTAATGATTTTGCATTGTGAAGTCAAATCGATAAGAAAAAGGAATAAAATTCGCTCTTCAGAACTCATTCATGCATGGTACTGACGAACACTACTCGGATAAAGGCAAACACATGATGCGAGGATGGAATATGTATGAAAAACAGGATGGTGTGACATATTCACACCTATGATGTGGTAACTAAGAAGAAGGCATTTCAACAAATTAGAAGCACTGCAAGCTAGACACCATATGAAAGATGCAACCAATATCACTCTGCCAAGTTCAAACTGTATGGCGTTTCAACAAATTAGAAGCAGTACATGCTAGAAATCATATGCAAGACACAACCAATATCACAGTGGTGACTTAAAGGTGCCTTATCATAAGATATAGTATGTACAAAAAACAGGAAAGCGTGTCATATTCACATGTATCATGTGTAAGCTAAGCAGATGCAGTTTACACTAATTAGGAGCAATACGAGCTAGACACCATAGGCAACATGCAACCAGATATCACACTGCCAAGTTAGAGCAAGCACCTTGGATGGTGGAGTAGGGGAGGGGAGACTTGGACCTTGTAATGCACTATCAGTACAAGGAGAATTGGTACAGATGCTCCGTTTATGTTGCTGCAGAGGACCACCATCATCGCCTTCCTTACTCTTTTCCTTCTTCTTTCTTGATTTTGCCTTGTCAAGTCAAACCCACAAGAAAAATGAATAAAATTTGCTCTTCAGAACTCATTGATGCATGATACTGACGAACACTACTTCCATGTAAGGCAGCTGCATGATAGGAGGATGGAATATGTATGAAAAACAGGACGACGTGACATATTGACATGTATGATGTATAAAGTGTAAACTAAGCACAAGGTGCTTGAACTTGTTAGAATCGATGCAAGCTAGAAACCATATGAAAGATGAAACCAATATCACTCTGCCAAATTAAAAGGGTGCCCTAACAAATGTATTTGACCAAATTAGAAGCAATACATGGCAACAAGCTAGAAATAATATGCAATATGCAACGAATAAAGGTGACTCATCGTAAGTGATTGATGCAGGATACAGAAGAGAGGTAGTTTCATGTAAGAACAAGGTTAACACATAGATGTAGTGTGTACCAAAAATAGGAAGGCATGTCATATTCACAGGTATAGTGTGTAAAGTAAGGAGATGCAATTTACCCTAATTAGAAGCATACAAGCTATACACCGTATGCACCATGCAACCACATATCACACTGCGAAGTTAGAGCAAGCACCTGTGATGGTGGTGTAGGGGAAGTGCAGTCTTCAGGTACAGAGCTACGTTCAATATCTTCATTTAGGCTTGCTGTTTCTTGAGAATCATGTGGAGAGGATGAAATTGCATTCTTTATAAGAGTATTGCGTCTCATATTAACCAACGCGCGTGACTGTCTCATCATAAGCGATAGACGTAGGATACACATGAATAGTAGTTTGATGTAAGAACATGGTGTGATAGGCAGATGTAGTATGTGCCAAAAACAGGAAGGCGTGTCATATTCACTTGTATAATGTGTAAGCTAAGGAGATGCAATTTAACAAATTAGGAGCATTGATGAGGAATACACAAGAAAAGTAGTTTGATGTAAGAACATGGTTAATAGAAAGACGTAGTATGTACCAAAAACAGGAAGGCATGCCATATTCACAGTTATAATGTGTTAACTAAGCAGATGCAATTTACCCTAATTAGAAGCATTACAAGGTAGACACCATATGCAACATGCAACCACATATCACACTACCAAGTAAGAGAAAGCACCTGCGATGGTGGTGTGGGGGAATTGCAGTGACCAACTAGAGAGCTACGTTGACTATCTTCATTTAGCCTTGCTGTTTCTTGAGAATCATGTGGGGAGGATGACACTGCACTCTTTAAACGAGTATGGCGTGTCACAGCAACCCACCCGGGTGACTGTCTTATCATAAGTGATTGACGAGGGATACAAAAGAGCATTAGTTTGATGTACGAACATGGTTAATAGACATATGTAGTATGTATCAAAAACAGGAAGACATGTCATTATCAAAGGTATAATGTGTAAAGTAAGCAGATGCAATTTAACCAAATTGGAAGCAATACAAGCTAGACACCATATGCAACATGCAAGCACATTTGACAGCGCGAAGTTAAAGCAAGCACCTGGGATGGTTGTGTGTGGCAATTGAGATCATCAACTGCAGAGCTACATTTACTGTCTCCAACTGCTGACACAGCACCCGTTAGAGCGCTGGAACGCTTAGTGCTTATCTTCGAATTACACTGGAGCGACTTCTGTCTTTTCGTTTCTGCATTCATGAACGTTGCGTCAGAGTCTCAAATACCCATGCATAAAAAAACAATAGTGTGAGTATGGGTGAAGTGTGTGCACAATTAGTACAGTGTAAAGGTAGAAGATAGCAGGTCGGTGAGAAATAAATGACGGAAGACATATGATAGCTCCACAACATGCATGGCACACTAAATTACTACATGATTCTATCAAAATAACAGTCTACTGAAAGCAAATAGGCCAGTCCATTTTTTCTGCACCGTCCGATGTACAAAGAACGGGCAGATCGCCTTCATTTACCTCCAGCCAGTCAGTGTTGACGATCTTCCTCGAAACGCCAGCGACCACCGGCCCAGTATTCCTCCCTTGCCTGCGCCCTCCCCTCGACCTCACCACGCCGCCGTGCTTGGCAGCACCCCCCGGCCATCCATTCAAGCCCCGTCGACCTCCAGATCGGGCGCAAGCAGCTCCTGCGCCCCACACCACTATGATAGACACCGATGCGCCGCTTCCCCGGGGAACAGGCAGACTAGGTGCTCCGCGCGCCTAAGCGGGTGCTGCTTCTTTTAGTTACGGTTCGACTGACCCTGAATTGAAATCCAGGCGGGCTACTGACCTCTAGCAAAGGTGAAATAGTAAAAAGGAGGAAACCTTGTGCATTTATTATCATGAAGAAGATGCAGTAAGAAGCGCTCAACTAGTTTCTTTCGTGGGATGAATACGGTGTGAGCGGAGACATAAGATTTGCAGGAATAAGGGAAGAGGAGTACCTCTTTCTGCTGGCAGTGCTGTGTCCTCCTTCTGTTTTTCCAACGATCTTCTTGTTGTTCGCCGGAAACCAGAAGTTGTGGAGGACGGTGCAGCCTTGGACGAACCCATGGCCAAGTTGTTGAGTGTCATGTGGTGGCCGTCTGTCGGCGGCGGTGAAGTAGATCCGAGGCGGCGAACGACGGTGTAGCGGGAACAACTCCGGTGCGGTGGACGGTTGCGACAGTGGAGCTGCAGCAGTGAGGCGCAAGACGGCGTGGTCGGAGTGGTTCTGGTACAGCACACGTTGGCATCAGTGTCGTGGGGAGGCAGCTCTGCCTCGGCTTCAGCTGCTAAGTCCTTGAGGGCGTTGCGGTTGCGTTGGACGACGACGTCGGGGTACCGGCTCCAGCGTGATGGAGGAGGGTGGCAGTGGATTGGCCGCTATGGGGTGGAGGACGGAGGAGGCTGGGGTTTCGCGGCTGGTGGAGAGGGCGTTTTCGAGCCCACGGAGTATGAATGGGAAAACGGAGGGAGGCGGGGAACTAAGGGGGAACAATGTTTCGGTTTGAGACGCGCTTGTTTGAAATTTGGAGAAAGGAACAAACTTTGCCCCCATCTAAAATTTCGGACATATTGCGGGTTGGGAGTAGGACAGTCATGTCAGGTGTCCCAAATGTGGGCGGGATAGATTTTGGCCGAGCGCATGGGTAGGCGCCCACGATGTATGAATGCTTCTCTAGCGTCTTTGTGAAGTTACAAACCTACCCCTGTTTAGACCTTTGGACATCGGGCCGATAGGCTACACGGGCCAGAGTCAGGATAGTAATTTCCTACCACCAAAACATTAGTCTCACGCGGTTTCGGGTGACCAGAGGCCTATTTGGCGCTTCGTTCAATATTTGGGAGCATAAGCATTAATGTTTTCGTTTCTTTTGAATGGAACTTTCAGGATTTGTCAAACTTCACAAATCTTTAATCTTGAAAATCCTAAAGTTATGATTATTTTGGAATGGAGGGGGTACATTTGAATATACATTGTACACGAGTATATATTAAAAAAATATGCAACTTACCTCAGTTCATGCATGGTTCCAGATATAATCTCCTTGGTTGCAAAAAAAGTTAGATATGCATATGAATATATATAGCATGTTCAAACTCACAACAAAGATTGATGCCCCCTTTTACACCTGATTTACAAATGCCATTATCTCAGGTTCAAATAGATGAATGCACTTCCTATGAATTTGAATCTTCGAAACCCCCTTTATGTTGAATTCAACATGTATTCTATTTCGTAGCTAGCAATTTGGAATGTATCCATGCAAGTGACAAATGTATAAAGTGCTTCACACTAACAACATGGAGTGCACTATTTAATGTTTATATATGAATTGCAAAAGCATCCATTGCCTGTATTTCAAACCGCTCTCACTCTATGGATCGATAATATGAAATAAACACATGCACATGCTAGAATTCAATTGCAGTTGAAGAAAGAGCCTACTCCTGGTACTGTATATTAGTGATAGGGGTGTGTACAAAGTACACGTGAATACCAGGCATTGTGCATGTGTGTATACAATCGACGAACTAGCCCCCAAGCTTGTATAACATACTAAGGGCCTAGGGTTACAAATCATATATAGTCGGCTTATCACCAGTGGGGATAGAGTCCTCCGCGACTCTGGTAGCTTCGTGTTGTACGTCGAGTCCTCCACATGGGTCTTCGTATAACACGTCTAGGTCCAACCTATATGTGGCGCAGGATGGAACCGACCCATGAGTCTTCATGTTGACCCACCACAACTAGAAATGATGTGCCCACCACACCACACACGCAATCGGCCACTAAGAAAATAAGCATATACAATAGTACAACGGTATCTAGCTCACGATACGTCTCCATATTTTGTTGATGACACTGACGGACTTTGCATTTGATGCGTGCTCCGTATTTTGTTGACGACACTTACGGTCATTGTATTTGAAGCGAAAGAATGATATGGTCACTGGACTTCAGAATAAGCTCATCACGGTCACCACATACATTTTGTCGTGCTAACCAACATGTGGTTGGATGGTTAGAGGACAGTGGTTTCTCGAGCCCACCAAGGTTAAAGTCCCGATGATCGCATTTATCTTGTGTTAATTTCAGTTTTTTCCGGCGATGTACGTTCAGTGGGAGGAGACGTTCCACTCGACTACGAGGCACCTATGGTGACTTTGTAAAATCTCAAGATCATATATGCTGGCCCACTCTCTCGAAGGTGCTCATAGGGGTAGGGTTCGCGTGTGTGTGCTTATAGCGGTGAGTGCTTGCGCGTATATATGAGCCCTTGCGTCTATACCGTGTTAAACAAATACATATCATGATTATACGGCCACTGGCTCACCCGTACAACTTTGTATTTTGTTGATGACACAATCAATTGACCAGTCAAACGTTCCACGCGGCGCAACTAGTGTTGCACCATTGGGGCGCGTAACCGTGGTACCCACCTGTCAGCCCGTATATGAAAGAAAGAAATGGTAGTTTGAGTCTGTACTGTGTTAATAAAATAGGAGTACATTTTAGGGTGATCATACGGTCACTGGCTCACCATACAGCTCCGTAATTTGTTGATAACACGGTCAATTGACCAGTCAAATGGTCCACATTCAGCACTGCACATTACCATGGGGCCCACCCATCAGCGCGTATATGAAGGACAGAAATGGTAATAAATTAGTGGTCGGTGGGTATTCGAAGTCGTGAGACCTCTGGTTGGCAGTCACCAGCGGTTGGGTGGCGTTCATTGGGCGGTGGGGTGGGGATCCCCGGAGAAAAAGCTTGGCGGCGGGGGGGGGGGCTAGAGGGATGCCGCCCTTCATGCCAGGTGCCGACCCGATGGACTGTTTTCATATGTAAGTGCGGACACCCCTCCCGCGCCGGGCCTGCGGTCGCCCGGTGTACGCTGCGCTCAGGGGGGCGGCCTAATCAGTCGCCTCTTCTATATATGGCTGTTTTCTTCTCTTTGGTCTTTTGATGATAAACTAGAGGCCCTTGATTTCGTATCCAACGGCTAGAAAATCTAATGACCAGAGATGAAAAAGTCAGTCGACTGACGTGTAGCCTCACCCCGCATGTACACATGCACGCACGCAAGACACGCACGCATGTAGGCGTGCAACACTGACACGTACACACGCACGCATGCTGGCGTGCAACACTAACACGTACACGTGCACTCACGAACACACGCACGTACGCACCCATGCATGCAACACTGAAACGTACCCTTGCACGCACGCAACACTCGCACGCCTACATACACACAGCACACGACGCAAGACAAACGCTCAACCTATACGTGCGTGCACCCTTTGTTAAGGAGATGGATTGTTACGGGTATTAATCAATCTTATCTGTGATAAGCAGAACATTGATGTTTGCAGCGGTCTTTATGAATCACAATGTATCGAATGGGCTATCAACATAGTAGGTTTATCTACATGAAAAAGATGATTTCATACTCAATGAACAATCATCGGTTTATGAAATGCCTGCTTCTGACCGCCCTAGCCCACCAAAGGTTCCTCTGTTGTGCGCTTCCTGCGTTTGGTCACTAACATGCAGGCCATGCACCCAAAGAGCCCACACGTCAGTGGAAGATGGGCGCGGTATCCTAGGTCAGAGTCGAGGGCGCCACTCGCGGCACGCCCGGCTGAACACGCCTCCGTGCCGCATTCAAACGCCTCCATGAAACCCGCCCGTGTGGAAGCCGAGAAACCCACTCTGGACACACGTCCGTTCATGACCGGGCCGGCGTTAAACGCAACACCGGCCGAGCTCCTGCCGTCTGCCATCTATTTAATCTCCTATTTAAATGAGGCCAAACGCCCGCAAAGAATCGCACACCTCCACCGCTCCCCTATCTCCTCCACCATTTTGTCCACTCTTACAAAGGCTTACGAAGAGTAGTTATTCCGCATCCAAGCCGGCTGGGTAGCCCGCCGGATACGAACTATGCAGCTCGCTGATCCACCTCCCTCCCCTCGCCCGACGGAGCCAGTTACCGCCCCAAGACGACGCGCGGTTCAGGAACTCGCCGCTCTAGGCCAGCTCGAGGAGGAGCGCCGCACGGGCGTGTTGCTGCCGTCCACACCACCGCCTCGTACCGCGTCTCCCGTTTCTGTGGCCGAGACTCCCATGCCGGCGGCCGCGCCATGCAAGTAGCGACAGAAGCCGGGTGCGCGGAGAGCGACGAGTCGGTGGCCAGCGCCTCCGCGTCCGCCGTCATCATCGAGGAGAAGTAGAACACGGGAGGCCACCACCGCTTGGGTCCCATGAAGGCCACCGCGGAGGCGACGCCGACGTACACAGCAGGTGTCTTGCCGGATCCTTTTGTTGCGAGGACCTTCGTCGACCCCGCATGGGCTCCACAGAAGAGGGGAATGTTAGGATGAACTCGAGCCGGTGCCGGCCATGGCGAAGTAGTCGCCAATATTTTGGCTACCCAGGGCAAGATCCAAACAGCCCCTCCCAACAGATTCAAATCCCTCGTTCGCCATGGAATTTTGCCATGTGTTGTTTTCATGGACTAGCAAGATGCCCGTGCATTGCACGGAACATCAAGATGCATTTTTTACAAACTCCCGCATGCATGCAAGGGATAATTAATGTCCTCCTTTGCTAGTACCACGAGGCAAACACCATTAATATTGCATCAATTAGTGTTAGTGGCCTTGTTTATCTGCAAAATGTAATTTTGATAGTGGCCCCTTATATATAAAAATGGAGGGACAAAGATGAGAGATAAGGTGAGGAGGAGTGGGGCGTGGTGGTGACTGGTGGTCGGACTGGGCGGAGGCATGGGGATGGACGGCGCATTATGTCTAGGTGTGTATCTCTCACACACACCCACGTAGGTGGGGGACGTGCACAAAGAGAAGAGGTGCACGCACGGCGCACGTACTCCCGTCTCTTTCCCAACCACACCCGCGCGGGTACACGGTGGAGCTCATTTCTGTACGAAAAAGGCACCCACGTGGTAATTTGGCACGTGTACTGGTTGTCCACTTGGTGGAGGGAGGATCGTCTACCACGGGTGAACAAACAAATTGCGACTTGACGCGTTATGTTAAATTAAAAAAAGAGGCAAACCATGTGGGGCCTACCTTAGAGGCAAGGCTCTATACACTGGAGTACTTTTGATGTGTCCTGTCAACTCGCAGAACGAGGAGAAGCTTGCTTAGTACGCCGTCTCCCCCGCCCACGGGCGCGGTGGCTCACGGGATGAGGTGAAGCTTGCTTACGAGTAGTAGTAGTAGTAGTAGTAGTAGTAGTAGTAGTAGTAGTAGTAGTAGTAGTAGTAGTAGTAGTAGTATTACTTTACGCCTTTACGCCCGCTCCCTCGCCCACGCGCGCGGTGGCTTGCAGCACGAGGAGAAAATTTTACTACTCCCTCCGTTTACTCCTCGTCCCTACTATGTACTTTGGTTAGTACTCCCTCCATTTACTTATACAAGGCCACTATAAAAAATACATTTTGCATCTATACAAGGCCAGAAATAGTAATCGAGACAAAAGTTACTACTCCCTCATTTCCAGTTTATGGCTCAATTTCAAAATCTCTCCAACCAAGGTAGACGGTGAGTGGTCGAATTAATTTCGTAGTTTGCACAAGTAATTAGTATGCTCGTTTTTCTCAATAAGTTATGTTTACCGAGGCATTAATTAGAACGAATGCATGAATGACCACTAAATTTCCATGAACTTGTACATGCATTGGTTAGTTTCCTCTTGACACTGCTTGCGTCGGGTGATCTAACGCACCTCGAAATCCAACATGTAATGGTACTACTACTAGTATAGTAGAATTGAGACTTATCAAATGGAAAAACGAATGTTTTTTAGATGAGCCCTATAAACCCTAGTGGGTACGTACTCCGTAAAAACAGATTTTTCCAAAACTAAGTCGCTCCCTTTCATGAATTTTGTAATATACTCCTCCGTCGACGCTCCCTTTCATGAATTCTGTACTTCTTGTCGCCGACATGTGGGACATATAGCAACCGGGTCGACGTGTCAAGCACCAAATAACAGTGCAGAACAGCAGGGGGGACGCACCCCACTCGTACCGGCCCAGTAGTAGTAATGAGCAATGAGACGTCAAATCACAATGCTGCACTTTCCCAGACGGACGAAGCAACCATTATTTCTCACTTCAGTTCGCCATCATCTCAAACCACGTACTAGTATTGCTTCTGCCTCAAGAGGGACACGCGCATCGCCTTGGTACATCATGACATGTGGGACCGCATGACAGGCCATGCTCCCCCGCCGATCGCTCGGTAAAATCACCTCATTTTTACTATACTTCCTTTGTATCGGTTTACTACATGGCATGCACATCGTTCTAGGTTGAGAATTTAACTGGCTATATATGTGATGAACTGTACTCTAGCCTTTTAAAAAATGTATACTTTTGTACAGTAGTACTATCGATGGATTGCGCCATGTAGCAAAAATTGAAATTAAAAAAAGGTGGTACATATAGAGAGCGCTCGTTGTCGTGGTTCTAACTCTGACAGTGATGTAGGGGGGTGAGTATGGAGAGGCTAGATCCTAGCTATTGGGAAGTTGTTACACGCGAGGTTTACGAGTTCAGGCCCTTCTCGGAGGAAGTAATAGCCCTACGTCTCGGAGCCCGGAGGCGGTCGACTGGATTATGCGTGTATAGATTACAGGGGTGCGAACCCTTCCTACTGAGGAGGGGGGTGGCTTATATAGAGTTCGCCGGCCCCCTCCTGCCCTCAGTAATGCAGGGTTTTAAAGTACATTTAAGATGGGGCGTTACTGGTAACGCCTCTAATAAAGTGCTGTAATGACCATGAAGACTACTTAACAGCTGACCGTTTGCCTACGGAGTGACTGTAGTCTCCTGGCAGTCGAGTGAATAGCTTCATGGTCGAGTGGTAGCTTCTTGGTCGAGTGTCTTGAACCCGTCGAGTGGAGTACCTTCAAGTCGATTGATGGGTGATTTCTTCTAGGATGTCCTTGGGTAGGACTCTTTGGGACGGGTCCGTGCTCCTACCCCAGGTGCATAGCTTCATCATTAGCCCCCGAATGGATCGAGGTTAGAGTGGGGGAAGAGTTGGGGATCCTTTCCGACCGGTTCTTCGGGGCTGTAAGAGTGCCTCGCTTAGGGTCAGTTGTCGCGGACGACGTCACCAACCTCTTTCAGTCGCCTTGATCCTTTCCAGGCCCTTCGTCGAGTGAATATCCTTGCTTGCGACATGCCGAGTGTCGGTACGAGCGGGATACTCTATTTTTGGCAAGTGGTTCTGCGGCCCGCGGATCTCACGGGATTTGGATTTTGGGAAGCGCACGGGACGGGAGCAGCCGCAGTAATCGGAAGTGATAAAGCGGAAACTCCTCGATCCTCGCGTCGCCTTTTTCGCCACGCACTGCGCGCGCGTCTGTTGTGGGATTTGACTGGGCTGCCTGGGCCTACCGGTCAGCCACTCGGGAGCAGCCCCTTATAAGTTGCCGGCTCGGGGTTTCCAAGCCGCGCGCTTCTCTTCTGCTTCCTTCTTTCTTTCTTCCTCTCTCCCTTCGCCAGCCCTCCTGCGACCCTCGGCCGTACCCTAGCGCCGTTAGCCCGTGCGAGACCTCGCCGGCGACGATGGTGAAGGGCAAGACCACTGCTTTGGAGCGCGCGAAGAAGGCGGCGGCGGCGGGGAAAGGGAAGAAGTCTTCGCGAGGTGGATCTTCCTCCCGGACCACCCTGCCCAAGGGTTGGATTCAGGGCGATTGGATGCCATCGGTGCTCCGGCAGGAAGATCTCGACGACATGGTCGAGGGAGGAGCCATTCCCCACGAGGCCGCGCGTCTCCCGGGGAGGGAGATCGAGCCGCAACCCCGCGACGGTGAGTGCGTGCTCCTCGCCACCCACATCGACCGAGGGTTTTCTCTGCCTCCCCATCCATTCTTCCGGAGCTTCTTGAATTTCTTCGGAGCGCAGCTCCATCACTTTACCCCCAATTCCATAGTCTACCTTGCCGCGTTCATTTCCATGTGCGAGGCCTTCCTGGGTTGCCGTCCGCATTGGGGGCTTTTCAAGCATATCTTTACTTGCCGCTCTCAGTCGGTGAAGAAGGCCAAGTCGAGTGACGAGAAGACGCAAGTCATCCAGTTGTGCAGCGGTCTGGCGATCCAGACGAGGGGGAAGAGCTGTTTCCCCTCTATCACCTTCCCGGAGTCGGTCCACGGCTGGCAGTCGACCTGGTTCTACTGCCAGGACCAGGCGACCCCCGGACAGTCGACCGGTCTTCCTCCTTTTTCACTCGACCGAGCCGAGAAGCCTATCTCTCTGAAAGTCACGCCGGAGGAAAGTGCCCAAGTCAAGGTATTGGCGGGTCGAGTGGTTGAACTTGTCCGTGAGGGGGTGACTGGGATGGACCTGTTAGAGGTCTTTCTCCAGAGGCGCATCCAACCGCTCCAGGCGCGAGACCATCCGATGTGGCTGTATTCTGGCCTTGACGACACCACTCGAATCCACCCGGAGGAGGTCACCGATGAGATGCTGGAGGGGTGGCTGTCAAGCATCACGGGGAACAAAGACAACCCCCGAGGAGCCAGAAGGGTGATTCCACTCGACAACACATATGAAGTGGATCAGGTATGTCTTTGTGTCGGATATCTGGCCTTCTGTATTAGTCTTCTTTGTGTAAGTCGACTGACTTTCGTCTTGTCCGTTGTCCTCCAGGCTACCACTGAGATGTACTCGATGCCCAACGGGGCACAAGGGCCGACCGAGGAAGGTGAGGGGAGCGGAGGCGAGAGCGGGGACGACCAGGTCGAGTGGGAGTCCGACGGTGAGGGAGAGGAGGGCGACGACATCTTCTCCAGTGAAGAGGAGGAGGAGGCTGAACCCTCCCGCCCGGAGGGACGGTCCAAGTTCGCCCACGATCCAGCGCAGGAACGTGGCAAGGCGACCGCTCCTGTTGGGCAGTCGTCGAAACGCCCTCGGACTTCTTCTCCTCCGCCGACCGGGAAGGCTCCCAAGCACCCATGAACGGCGCCATCTAAGCCGCCCAAGGCCTTGCCCAAGATGAAGATAGCTGTTCCCACCATTTCGGGGTAACAACAACACTTGCTTTCCTTTGTCGACTGTGGACGGATCCTTGGTCGATTCACTTGGCCAACTGACTAATCTTTTGAGATTTGTAGTGGTACAACTTCTGAGGTCTCCGCCAGGAACGACGACCTAGAGATGGAGGACGCTGTCACCTCCAACCCTGGTACGATCACTGCCGTCCTGCTCACGAGTTGACTGAAGCGTTGGTCGATTGAATGTTTTTCTTGCAGCTCCTCCTCATGTTATCGACCTCCCGGACGACGACGACGACGCACCACTGAGGGTGAAGAGGAAGAAGAAGGTGTTGGCTGGCAAGACTCCGCAATCCACTCCCACGCCTGAGGCTGCAGTTCGGGATGATGGCGAGCCCACTCGGGCTTCCGTGACTTTCGCTGTTCCTTTGACGAGTGTGCAGCCTTCAGCGTCGACTGCAGATCCGTCTTCGCTTTTTGCTGCGTACCCCGTCCCTGAGGACCAAGCGGCTGCTGCGAAGGAGGCTGTACGCCAGGCTGGAGTCATGATGGAACAGGTAAAAGTGGCTCGGGAGGCTTGCCAGGCAGCTTACGACGCAAGCTCGGCTCTTCAGAGCAATGTCCAGGTCAGTCGACTTCAACACTTGGTCTGTTTTGGTATGTTCTTTGAAGAATCTCTTTTCCGAAGATCTTTAAGTTTGTCCACCCACTGGGTGTTTTTTTTGGACGAGTGGGGGCACGCTAAGTGCACCCACTGGGTGTAGTCCCCGAGACTACGGTCGACTGCTGGCAGTCGGCTGTAGTCTTTAAATTGAGTCGTAGTTGAGTTTCTTCGCTCTGTCTGATCGGGCCATGTCGAATGGAACGGTATCCCATCGACTGCGGGCAGTCGACGTCTTTCTCCTTTTTTCTTACTGGGTGTAGGCTTATTGTCTCTTAGCTGCTCGGAAGCAACTTGTCTTTGACTCGACTTCAGGGGTCGGTCGGGTGGGATAGGAACCGGTGGGGGCACGCTAAGTGAACCCACTGGGTGTAGTCCCCGAGACTATGGTGGACTGCTGGCAGTCGACCGTAGTCTTAGTATTTATTGTCTTTGTTGCTCTTCTTTTTTTTACTGAGATTGCAACTCCTCCCCTTCGACTTCAGAAGTCTTGTGATCTTGGAACCCGCTTGGCTGACCTGGAGAAGCAGCAAATTCAAATGAACCTCGATCTGGAGCTGGCCAGGACGGAGCTGCAGAAGGTCAGAGATGGCGCCGCAGGTAAGACGCCTTTGTCGAATGGTTAGTATCTCTTCGCTTTCTCCGACTCAATCGTCGTTTTTGCAGAAAAACTGAAAGAAGCTCTGGCGAAGAAGGATCAGGACTTGGCTGCTGCCCGTAAGGAGGCTGATGACAAGACCGCTCTGGCCGCGCAGAAGCTGGCTTCGGTCGACCAATTAGAAGGGGAGAACACCAAGTTGAAGACCGCTCTGACGGAAGCCAACAGGGAGTGTTCGCGTTGGAAGAAGGAGCACCTCACCCTGAGCGAGAAGATGGCAAGCATCGCTCGCAGGAGAGACGACCTGGAGAGCTACTTGAGGAGCTTTGCCAAGAAGCTGTACATCAAGCTCGAAGGTGCATGATCAGTTCCGACTGGTTCTTTATGTGTCGACTCAGTTTTATGAAATTTGACTTATCCTTGGGTCGTGCATGCAGAATTTTGCCAGAACTTCGAAGAGGAGACCGGGCGGATCGAAACAGGTTTGGATCCAATCAGCTCTCCGGTGCAAGACGAAGCTGCCATGAACCTGCTCCAACTGGAATCCCGCGTTGACGGCGTCGTGGATTACTTGGCTCGACTGAAGGTCGCCATGACGCGGATCGACCCGATGCTTTGGCCAGAGTCCACGCTCCAGAATGATCTCGAGTCTCTGATGACTCGACTCAACAGAATCCCTGACCGAGTGCAAGAGTGGAAGAAGTCTTCAGCTCGGTGTGGTGCCGACGTGGCTCTGTCTCTGGTCCGCGTCCATTGCAAGGAGGTGCGGGAGGAGAAGCTGGCCGCCATCCAAGTTGCCAACACGAGGAAGCACAGCTTCCAGGACTTCATGGAGACATTTATTACTGCTGCTACCCGCATCGCAGATGGGATCGACTTGGATGAGTTTGTCGCCCCTGCCAGTCCTCCTCCTCCTGAGGAATGAAAAAACTTGCCTCGGGATGCCGAGTGTATTTTGTAATCCGTTGAACTCTGCCTTAAATTTGCCTCGGAATGCCGAGTGGAAGTGTAACAGTTAAACTCTGCCGAGCTGTGGGCTCGAGTACTTTGGTCTGAGGTCTCTCGAATATTTTAGGCTTTATTTGAACTTGATTTGTCGTTGAATCTCTTTGTGGATGACCCGTCGAGTGGGATTTGATCTTCACTCGAAATAACTTTGTGTCTGTGGTGCAGCTCCGAAGGAGAAGGTTGCACTCGCCTAAGTTTGAAAAATCCTACCGAGTGGAGAGCAATCCTCCCACTCGGAGGCTTAGCTGCAGTCCCGCACTCGGTAGGATTTTTCAAACTTAGGCGAGTGCTGACTGCAGCTAAGTCTCTGCGTAGGAGAACTTAGGCTAGTGCTGGACTGCAGCTAAGCCCCCGAGTGGGAGGTTTGCTCTCCACTCGGTAGGATTTTTCAAACTTAGGCGAGTGCTGACTGCAGCTAAGTCTCTGCGTAGGAGAACTTAGGCTAGTGCTGGACTGCAGCTAAGCCCCCGAGTGGGAGGTTTGCTCTCCACTCGGTAGGATTTTTCAAACTTAGGCGAGTGCTGACGGCAGCTAAGTCTCTTCGTAGGAGAACTTAGGCGAGTGCTGGACTGCAGCTAAGCCCCCGAGTGGGAGGTTTGCTCTCCACTCGGTAGAATTTTTCAAACTTAGGCGAGTGCTGACTGCAGCTAAGTCTCTGCGTAGGAGAACTTAGGCGAGTGCTGGACTGCAGCTAAGCCCCCGAGTGGGAGGTTTGCTCTCCACTCGGTGGGATTTTTCAAACTTAGGCGAGTGCTGACTGCAGCTAAGTCTCTGCGTAGGAGAACTTAGGCGAGTGCTGGACTGCAGCTAAGCCCCCGAGTGGGAGGTTTGCTCTCCACTCGGTAGGATTTTTTTTTGAACTTAGGCGAAACGGGTTCGCGGCTAAGTCACCCACTGGGGGTTCTCGTATGTAAACAGAAGTGACAGCAATCATTGCAACACTCTTGACTTTGATAAAAATGAACTGCAGAAGTTTCTCTTATTACATCTTTATGGGAAGGAACTTAAGTGTAAAAGGGGCGGAGTAGTTCCGCATTCCAAGCTCGCGGCTCGTCAATCTGGCGATCAACATTGTAGAGGTGATACGCTCCGTTGTGGAGGACTCTGGTGATGATGAAGGGGCCTTCCCAAGTAGGAGCGAGCTTGTGTGGTTTCTGTTGATCCACTCGGAGGACCAAATCTCCTTCTTGGAAGGCTCGACTCTTCACATGTCGGGCATGGAATCGACGCAAGTCTTGCTGATAAATGGTCGATCTGATTATGGCCATCTCTCTTTCTTCTTCCAGGAGGTCTACTGCATCTTGCCGAGCCTGTTCTGCTTCTTCTTCGGTGTAAAGCTCGACCCGGGGAGCGTTGTGAAGGAGATCACTTGGCAGAACGGCTTCGGCTCCATAAACAAGAAAGAATGGGGTTCTTCCAGTCGACCAGTTAGGGGTGGTCCCTAATCCCCACAAAACTGACGGAAGCTCGTCGACCCAGGCACCTGCTGCGTGCTTGAGATCACGCATTAGCCGAGGCTTTAGTCCTTTGAGGATCAGACCATTTGCTCTTTCAGCTTGTCCATTCGACTGGGGATGGGCGACTTACGCATAGTCGACACGAGTGCCTTGAGAGGCGCAAAAGGCTCTGAACTGGTCTGAATCGAAGTTTGACCCATTGTCAGTGATGATGCTGTGAGGGACTCCATATCTGAATGTTAGTCCCCTGACGAAACTAATAGCAGTGCCAGCATCGAGGTTCTTGATGGGTTTACCTTCAATCCACTTGGTAAACTTGTCGACTGCCACAAGCACATGGGTGAAACCGCTCCTGCCTGTTCTCAGAGGACCGACCATGTCCAGTCCCCAGACAGCGAAAGGCCAGACGAGTGGAATGGTCTTCAGGGCTGATGCGGGTTTGTGGGACATGTTGGAGTAGAACTGACACCCCTCACACTTGTCAACTATCTCCTTTGCCATCTCATTCGCTCTTGGACAGTAAAATCCCGCTCGGTATGCTTTGGCCACAATGGTCCGGGAGGACGCATGGTGACCGCAGGTCCCCGAATGGATCTCATCAAGGATCATCTGACCTTCTTCCGGAGTTATGCACTTCTGACCGATTCCAGTCACGCTTTCTCTGTACAACTGCCCCTTTATGACTGTGAAGGCCTTGGATCGGCAGACGATCTGTCGAGCCTCTTCCTCGTCCTCTGGGAGCTCTTTCCTTAGGATATACGCGATGTACGGTATCGTCCAGTCGGGAGTGATGGCCATGACTTCCATGATCAGGTCGACCACAGCAGGAACTTCGACTTCAGTCGGATCTGTGGCACTTTTCGGTTGTGGGGCTTCTTCTGTGAAAGGATCCTCCTGGACTGACGGCGAGCGGATGTGCTCCAAAAACACATTGCTGGGAATGGCTTCTCTCTTGGAGCCTATCTTTGCCAGATCATCGGCTGCTTGATTTTTGAGTCGGGGGATGTGATGAAGCTCTAACCCCTCGAATTTCTTTTCTAGCTTTCTCACTGCGTTGCAATAACCGGTCATAGCCGGACTTCTGACGTCCCACTCCTTCACCTGATTAACCACCAAATCTGAGTCGCCGTAGACCATGAGGCGACGGACGCCGAGTGAAATGGCCATGCGCAACCCATACAGAAGTGCTTCATACTCTGCTTCATTGTTGGAGGAATCGAAGTGAATCTGGAGGACGTATCTGAGCTTTTCTCCTCGGGGGGAGACTAGAACTACCCCAGCACCGAAACCATTCAGCATCTTGGATCCATCGAAGAACATGGTCCAGTGCTCCGAGTGAACTTGAGTCGGAAGCTGCTGTTCAATCCACTCGGCGACGAAATCTGCGATTGCTTGGGACTTAATATCCTTCTTTGCTTCAAACCTGATATCTAAGGGAAGGAGTTCAATCGCCCACTTGGCCACTGGACCAGTTGCATCTCTGTTATGCAGTATCTCTGACAGTGGGGCGTCGCTGATGACTGTAATGGAGTGGTCAGAGAAGTAATGTGCAACCTTCTTCGTGGTCATGTAAATCCCATATACAAGCTTCTGGTAGTGAGGGTATCTTTGTTTTGAAGGGGTCAAAACTTCAGACAGATAATAGACTGGGCGCTGAACTCTGAAGGCCTTTCCTTCTTCTTCCCGCTCGACCGTGAGTATTGTACTGACAACTTGTCCCGTGGCCGCAATGTACAGCAGCAGAGGCTCTTTGCTGATTGGGGCAGCAAGCACCGGCTGGGTGGAGAGCAGAGCTTTGAGTTCTGCAAACGCTGCGTCAGCTTCTGGAGTCCACTCGAACTTGTCAGACTTCTTCATCAGTCGATAGAGAGGCAACGCCTTTTCACCGAGGCGAGAAATGAATCGACTCAAAGCAGCCAAGCAGCCTGTAAGCTTTTGGACATCGTGCACGCGTACAGGACGCTTCATCCGGAGTATGGTGCCAATTTTCTCAAGATTGGCGTCGATCCCTCGTTCGGAAACGAGAAAACCGAGTAACTTTCCACCTGGAACTCCGAATGTGCATTTTGATGGATTGAGCTTGATATCATACCTCCTGAGGTTGGCAAAAGTTTCGGCAAGGTCAGCTCGCAGGTCGGAACCTTTGCGTGACTTGACCACAATATCATCCATGTATGCCTCCACATTCCGACTGATTCGAGTGAGTAAACACTTCTGAATCATTCTCATGAACGTGGCTCCGGCGTTCTTGAGGCCGAACGGCATAGTGACATAACAGAAGCATCCGAATGGGGTGATGAAAGCTGTTTTGATTTCGTCGGGTCCATACAGACGGATCTGATGGTACCCGGAATAAGCATCTAGAAAATACAATCTCTCGCACCCCGCAGTCGAGTCGACTATTTGGTCGATGCGAGGGAGAGGAAAATGATCTTTCGGGCAGGCCCGATTGATATGTTTGAAATCAATGCACATGCAAAGTGACTTGTCCTTCTTGGGGACCATGACGACATTGGCGAGCCACTCGGAGTGGTAAATTTCTCGGATGAACCCTGCTGCTAAGAGCCGAGCCACTTCCTCGCCAATGGCTTGCTTCTTCTGGACGGCGGACCATCGAAGATGTTCCTTCACAGGCTTGAATTTTGGGTCGACCCGTAGACCGTGCTCAGCCAGCCCCCTGGGAACTCCAGGCATGTCGGAGGGTTTCCATGCGCAGATGTCCCAGTTCTCACGGAGGATCTGGATGAGCGCTTCTTCCTATTTGGAGTCAAGCGTCGTTGAGATGTGAGTCGGGGCAGCGTCGGGGTCGGTCGGGTGAATGTCGACTGTTTTTGTTTCACCGGACGACTGAAAAGCTGATTCTGAAGCAGGCTTCTTGGCTCGTAGCAACTCGCTTGGGTCGGCAGTCTTTTGGTACTCTTGCAGCTCGACCACTGCCATCTGAGCATCTGCAATCTTTGAGCCCTTCTGAAAGCACTCTTCCGCCTTCTTCCGATTGCCTGTGACAGTGATCACACCTTTGGGGCCAGGCATCTTCAGTTTGAGGTACACGTAACATGGCCGGGCCATGAAGCGTGCGTAAGCTGGCCTGCCCAAAATGGCGTGATAAGCACTTTGGAAGTCCACGACCTCGAATGTCAACTTTTCCTTGCAGTAATTCTTTGAATCACCGAAAACCACATCAAGAGCGATCTGGCCGAGTGATTGGGCTTTCTTCCCAGGAATGACTCCATGGAAACTCATGTTACTGGTGCTGAGTCTGGACATCGGAATGCCCATTCCTTTCAATGTTTCAGCATACAATATGTTCAGGCCACTGCCTCCCTCCATCAGGACTTTAGTCAGTCGGGTGCCTTCAACAATTGGGTCGACCACCAAAGCTTGCCTCCCAGGGGTGGCAATGTGCGTCGGGTGATCAGACTGGTCGAATGTGATGGCAGTCTGGGAACACTTCAGGTAACTGGGTGTTGCCGGGGCAACCATGTTCACCTCTCGGTTAATGACTTTCAGTCGACTTTTGCTTTCGACATCGGCAAAAATCATCAGGGTGGAATTGACTTGGGGGTATCCATCGTCACTGTCTTCCTTGTCCTCGACTCTGTCCGACTCTTTTTCCTTATCCTTGGACTGTTTTCCTTGGAACTGCTGGATCAGGAGCCGGCACTGTCGAGTGGTATGTTTTGGGTAAATAAAATTACCCTCTTCATCCTTCTTGGTGTGGATGTGACATGGCAGATCCAAAACATCATTTCCGTCTTGATCCTTGACTTTTTTGGGCTTCCAGGTGCCCTTGGGTTTTCTCTTGAAGTTTCCCTGGGTTACGGCCAGGGCCTCTCCAGGGGCGGCTGGCTCGGCCTTCCGCTTCTACTTCCGACCGGAATTGCCTCCAGTTTCCTGGGCGATTGTTTTCTGCTTGCCACTCCGGAGTCGATCTTCATCTTCTCCGTTAGCATACTTGGTGGCAATCTCCATCATCCGATTCAGAGACATCTCTCCAGTTCGACCGAACTTCAGATTCAACTCTCTGTATTTAACACCTTCCTTGAAGGCACAAACCGCTTGATGGTCCGGCACGTTCTCAACCGAGTGATGCAGCGTGATCCACCTCTGGATGTATTCCCTCAGAGTTTCATTCGGCTTCTGCACGCAAGACCGCAGCTCGGTTAGTCCTGCAGGTCGCTTGCATGTTCCTTCAAAGGTTGTGATAAACACTCGGGAGAGGTCCTCCCAAGTGTAAATGCTGCTGGGTGCCAACTGATTTAGCCATGCTCTGGCCGAGCCCTCTAACATGAGAGGAAAATGCTTCATGGCCACCTCGTCATTGCCACCGCCAATCTGTACAGCCACTCGATAATCTTCGAGCCAGGTGTCAGGCTTAGATTCACCGGTGAACTTGCCGATTCCAGTCGCCAACCTGAAATTGGGAGGTATCACTGCGGCTCTGATGGCTCGACTGAAACACTCTGGCCCTGAAGCACGTACTCTGCTGCTGGCAGGCGCATCTCTGTTGTGGCCTTCTCGATGAGCTCTGTTCCTGTCAACCAAACCTTGAACGAGGATGGACCTCGCATCAAAGCCTGTGTCTCTGGGGTCGACTGGAATCCTCTGTCCAACACTATGAGGGCGTCTGTCATCTTGCCGTCGAGGCACATATGACCCACTCCTCGGGGGAGGGGTTGGCACTCGACGTCGATCATCACGGTCGAATCGGTGATCATACTGCTCATTCCTCCTATACTGATCATGCTGGCCACCACGTCCCTCACGCCTCGGGGGCGATCTCGGGCTGTGAGCTGACTCGACTGTATTTGTTGCGACAGACCGACTGTGGATCCTATTCCGCGACTGAGAGACAGCGGAATTCTGGTCTCCCGCCGCCCGGAGCAATGCTCTGATCTGTAACAAGCCCCTGCCAGCCTCCGACTGGGAGGGCTGAATCGATTCTGCTATACGGGCCGCGGCGGCCAGATTTTGAACTGGGGTTCGATATACCTGCGTCGGCGGGAAGAGCTGGCGTCGACTAGACTCGGGAGCCCGCTGACGCGCTTGCTCGTCGAGTGCTCACTGGAGATTCTCCAGTCGAGTGCGCTCGGCCAAGTTGGCCAAACGCGCGTCCTCCAAGGCCCGGGCCTCGGGGGTCTCTCCGACGATAGGAGTGCGGAGCGCGTCCATGTTCCGGCGGCGAAGCTCCTCTCGCTGTAGCGATGTGAGAGGTTCGGGGAGATACTCATCGTGGGGATGCGACGGATCGCCCCCACCCGCGCCTCCATCGGTGCGAGGGAAACCAGGGGGACTGTGTGTTCCATCGACCGCCAGAACCTCAGCCGCTGGATCGCTGCTATCGCACTCGGATGCGGTCTCCATGGAACCAGTCGAACAGGCCGTAGAGGGATTCGACGGGCTCGATGGCCGCGACTTGCAGGGCTGCCGATTGGCGGGCCACGGCGTGCCTCATGCAGCGCTGAAGTCTTGACCGACCGGAGCGCTTGCGCTGGTGGGAGACAGGGCGGGGAGACGATACGGGGGCCGACCCATATTGGGTCGACGGTTGCCGCAGGAGGACGCCACGAACGCATGCGCGGAAATGTGTCGCGCCGCGGGCGGGGAGCGCGTCAATGTCGAGCGGTGCCTCCTGAAGCCAGGCGGAGTCGTCGACGATGAAGGTGATTGCGCCGAGACGGATCTCGCGGTCCTCCACCAAAACTCCGCAAGAAAACATGATCAAAGGGATCGAGAAAAATCACAACTTCTCCAACTAAGCGCTAAGATTCTTGCCCCACGATGGGCGCCAACTGTCGTGGTTCTAACTCTGACAGTGATGTAGGGGGGTGAGTATGGAGAGGCTAGATCCTAGCTATTGGGAAGTTGTTACACGCGAGGTTTACGAGTTCAGGCCCTTCTCGGAGGAAGTAATAGCCCTACGTCTCAGAGCCCGGAGGCGGTCGACTGGATTATGCGTGTATAGATTACAGGGGTGCGAACCCTTCCTACTGAGGAGGGGGGTGGCTTATATAGCGTTCGCCGGCCCCCTCCTGCCCTCAGTAATGCAGGGTTTAAAGTACATTTAAGATGGGGCGTTACTGGTAACGCCTCTAATAAAGTGCTGTAATGACCATGAAGACTACTTAACAGCTGACCGTTTGCCTACGGAGTGACTGTAGGTCTCCTGGCAGTCGAGTGAATAGCTTCATGGTCGAGTGGTAGCTTCTTGGTCGAGTGTCTTGAACCCGTCGAGTGGAGTACCTTCAAGTCGGTTGATGGGTGATTTCTTCTAGGGATGTCCTTGGGTAGGACTCTTTGGGATGGGTCCGTGCTCCTACCCCAGGTGCATAGCTTCATCACTCATCGCCAAATTATGCATATAGTACTATTAAGAAAAGCTAGTACGTGCTTAATTGGGGTGCTAAATTCTATTAAAGAAATACTAGTAGGATGTACATACTAAGGAGTTAAAGTAACGAGAAGAAACATAACATAGTTCTGCTAGGGGCTAAGCACAACACACTCCTCAAATTAAATTAAGCACACCTGAAATTAAACTATGCAACTAATCTGGTAGACACTGCATTAGAAGTTTAGAACCACCATGAACAACGACACTGCCACCTTACTCGGAGTCCTCGTCCACATCCTCGAGTTCGTCCTTGTCCCTCTTCCTTTTGGCCGATACTTCTTTGCTTGAACCGCAGAGTTGGCTGTTGCTCTTCATCCGACCCTTGTAGATATTGAAACAAAGGTAGCCATCCATTGTAGCATAGTGGATGTGGTCTATATCTAGTACATTCCGCTGCCATGCATGACGATGAAACGTGTAATGAGGTTTCTCCAGTTTACGGTACGAAGGATGAACCATGGCTCCTACCAGGGTCAGCATTGAAGGCTGACGAGAGGGCACCAGCCGATTCTTCTGGAGGTCGAAGGGGTTTCCTACAACGAGGCCGATCCGACCCAGGACTTCTTCGTCGTTCTTAAAGTCTACAGTAACGAATTTCACTATTTTGTCGTGGAGGAAGTTCTTAAAATCCTGGCACTCAATGTCGGCATGGCATATGTGGTAGGCCAAGCAAACATTATGTACGCAAACCTGGATCACAGCGGGCTTCTTCCTCTCTTCGTCCTTTCGATCCTTCTCTCGTCCTAGGACTGTGGTGTACTAAACATCTAGCGCAACGACCCACTCATCATCTGAGTTTTCGTACATGCGTCTGAAGCGAGAAAGGCATCCTTTCACCGTCGCAGAAGAACGGGTGTAGATGACATCGAACTCATCACCGGTGATGGTTCTAACCTTGTACTCACCGCCGATCGTGGAGATTTGGGACGCCATGGATTTGGGAGGAGGGTTAGGATTACTGGAACTGCCGTAATGTGAATGGACGGGACGACTAGGAGCGAACCGCCGTAGTATTGAAGGACGTCCGGGGACGAGTAGGAGCGAACTGCCAGCGTGCGAACGACAGGGTAGTGGCTTTCCATTCTCGTATGATACGGGCTTCCGAGAGCCCTTGGATCTGAGATCGAACGCTTGCATGGCGTGATCTATGGGTGAATATCCTATCCTGGAGGGTTATTCTGCAAATTTTCAGCAACTTAACATGCGACCGTTTGATCTCAGATCCAAGGGCTGCCAGCAGCCCGTATCGTGGTCGCGCCTACCATGACCGTCGCACCGCTCATGCGGTCGCGCCCTTGGAGATTTCACATGGTGCGTTAGGCTATCTGATGTTGGCATGTCATACATAGTCATCACTTAGTCACACATACTACAACAAGATTTTGGCTATAAGGTTGGCTATAAGTGTATTTTTTTACTTCTCTCTATCTCTTTCTTCGTACTCCCTCCGTCCCATAATATAAGAACGTTTTTGACACTAGTGTAGTGCCAAAAACATTCTTATATTATGGGACACAAGGAGTACTAGTATTTATTGCATTTGCCAAGGAGTGACCTCTTCCAATGAAATGGTGTTGCTAAGTTTGCTTCATTTAATTAGCTATAGACTCAAAATTGTCTTTTCACCTAGGTACACGCGCTTAGCATCGTTTCTTCCTTGGGTCACCAAACTAGTCTCTCTCTTCTTGATTAACTTGCCACATCAGACTTTATGCCTATGTGGCAAGCTTAAGCACCTGTAGGAGCAAGTAGAAGGAAGTACAATAGTGTGCTTTACATGGCATTTTGCATATGTGGAGTAAAGAGAGGCAGGGAAAAAGTGGAGAAGTGGGCTCTCATGCAAGAGCCAGCCTCTACTACATGGTGCAGCATTGGGAGAGGCACCTGTATGGAGGTGGTCAGGAATCTGGGAGACTCACGGCGGTCGTAGCACCGCAGTTAAAATGATAATGACATGTCAAATCACGGGGCCCCACCTGTCCAGCAGTAACTCGCTGTCAAATCACACAGCCCTACGTTTGCAGCAGCCTAATCCCTCGTCTTCTCGCGTCTCTGTCGAACCGACTAGGCGGAACTGCCCCACCCTCGACTTTTGAATACAACTACATCCGCTTAAGAATCCAATGATATACCTTTTGTGACATAGTAACTCATATTTAGTTAGTCAAATGGATGACCTAGAACTACGTGCAGGCCCTATAAACTGAGACACCTAAAAATAAAAAAACCGAGACGGAGAGGGTAGTTCAGCACATATCTTTTTAGATCAATATAGTCGGGATTCACCAAGGAGAAAAACCAAGTTGTAGGCTGCTCCTGTCATGTTGGCGTAGCAACTCAAGCAGGGTCAGTCCGCACACGAAATGGCGACACACTTAACAGGACCCCTTTGGCCGACATGTGGCTCATCCACCATCTTGTTCCACGTGCGATGCACCAAATTACAGTTCAGAGCAGCGGTTGGAATTGGAGGAACCCTGGTCGTAGCGCCGCAGTAGTAGAAAATGAGCGGTGAGGGGTCAAATCACAAAGCCCCACCTTTCCCGCATTAAGCTGGACAGACGAAGCAACCATCATTTCACTCTAGGGCGCAAGAGCATAAAGAAAAGAGAAAACAATGATGCGTGCGGCAGCTACCTAGGGCACCCTAGGGTAGGGGTCTCCACTACAGATCCTTTTTTGAAAGCGCCTCCACTACAAATCGGCTTCTCCCTCGTCCTCTTGTAGAAAACCGATGATGAGTGCGGCGGTAGGGTTTGTAGGAGTACTACGGCGTGCTGGGCCACATCGTAGTAAACGGGTTCGAGTCAACGCCTTAAATATGTGTGGGCCGCTTGGTTTTACGGGAACGAGGCAGCATTTTGGGTTCGGGTACTAGTGGAGATATAGTACCACTAGTAGAAAAAGGGTCAAACGTGAAGCACATTAGTGCCGGTTTGACTTTGAGCCGGCACTAGTGTGTACATTAGTGCCGGTTCCAACGGCTAGCTGGGCCACTCTCATTAGTACCGGTTCGTGGCGAACCTTTAGCACCGGTTCGTGCCACGAACCGGTACTAATGAGAGTGGTGGCAGGATGTTGTCAGTCTGGGGCCCCTCCAGCACCTTTAGTACCGGTTCGTGTCACAGACCGGTACTAAAGGTCGTCCTACATAAACCCTTCGTCCACCCGAGCTCGCTCTGTTCTTCCCCTTTCCCCTCCCTCTCTTTTCTTCCCCTCTTCCTCTCGATCTCATCACACATTTTGCCCAAAATTTGTCAAGATTTGAAGGCCCCCATCGATTCAAATGATCACAAAGGTTAGCAACTTTGTCCTTTTATCTCTCATTGCTAGATTAGCTCTTGCAATGCTTTATATAGTGTTTAATTTGTGAGTTTAGTAATTTGGGAGGAATTATATGTGCTAGTATTTGATTTATATGCAATTTGAGGTCAAAAATAACACTTAGTTTGCATATGTAGGTGTGGTTTACTTAGTGCCTTCTAAATCTCCGCCGTAACCACCGTCGATCGCCCGCACCGTCCCGTCGCCGGCACCACCTTGTGGTGAGCCTCTTGTTCATGAAATTTTATATAAAAATTGATGTTTGTGTGATTTGGATATATAGTTACTCATATAATTATCTTACCTGTACGTTGTTTGTTATACATAGTGCCATGGTTTTGATATCCGTCCCCGTCGGCCCTCGACCTTGTTATGATTCGGATGTGGTATATATATTCTCTTTTAAAACTAGTTGCATTTCGTGTTTATGACAAATTATGCCCATCAAGTTGACATAGATATTTTTTCTAGGAGGTATGTGAACCAGAAATTCCAACCGACCCTATTGTCGAGAGGTTAAATTTAGTTGAAAGAGAAAATGAGTACTTGAAAGAAAAATTGAAAAGAATTGTGGGGGAGAAGATGGAGTTGGAGTTGCATGTTGCTGATGTTGTCGATGATCACAAGATTAAGATGGAGAAAATGCGCTTGAAGATTAGAAAGATTAGAAAATATGCCATCGATAGTGAGGCTTGGTATCATTATGCTGTTGGATCAATTGTTACCTTAGTTGCGATCTTGATCGCATTTTTTGTTGCATTTAAATGCTTTAGCTAGAGAGTTATTTGTTTCTTGCATTTAAGTGTTGTATGAACTTTATGTATGAACTTGTATTAAGTTGGTGTTTTTGGTGCTGTGTATTGAAGATGAGCCGACAATGGATGTACGATGACCGATGCTCTCCCGAGTTCATTAATGGCGTGCAAACTTTTCTGCTTGCGGCTGAGGTAAACAAGCGGGCGGATGGTTTTATGCCTTGTCCATGTGCTGTCTGTAAGAATGGTCAAACTCAAAATTACTCTAAGTCAAGAATCATTCACGTCCACCTGTTTAAGTCCGGTTTCGTGCCCCACTATAATGTTTGGACCAAGTACGGAGAAAGAGGGGTTATGATGGAAGACAATGAAGAAGAAGAGGACGACGACAGCTATCTTGGCCATGGGTTCCCTGAATACGATGACACAACAATGGGGGAAGAAGCTGAGCCAGTAATGCAGGAAGAAGCTGAGCCGGCAATGCGGGAAGAAGCTGAAGAAGACGCATCAGATGAGCGTGTTGATGATCTAGGTCGGGCCATTGCCGATGCAAAGAGAAACTGCGCAAGTGATTTGGAGAAGAAGAAGTTGCAGCGCATGTTACAGGATCACAAAAAATTGTTGTACCCGAATTGCGTAGGTGACAAGAAAAAGCTGGGCACCACACTGGAATTGCTGCAATGGAAGGCAGAGAATGGTGTATCTGACAAGGGATTTGGAAAGTTGCTGGTAATGATAAAGGATATGCTTCCAAAGGACAACGAATTGCCTGATAGTACGTACGAAGCAAAGAAGGCTGTCTGCCCTCTAGGGTTAGAGGTGCAGAAGATACATGCATGCCCTAATGATTGCATCCTCTACCGCAGTGAGTACGAGGAATTGAACGCTTGCCCGGTATGCGTTGCGTTGCTCTATAAGATCAGCCGCGATGACCCTGGTGATGTCGAGGGCGAGCGCCCCAGGAAGAAGATTCCTGCCAAGGTGATGCGGTATGCTCCTATAATACCACAGTTGAAACGTTTGTTCCAAAACAAAGAGCATGCCAAGGCGATGCGATGGAACAGAGAAGACCGTAAGAAAGACGGAAAGTTGAGAGTACCCGCTGACGGGTCGCAGTGGAGAAATATCGAAAGAAATTACGGGAAGGAGTTTGCAGATGACGCAATGAGCGTATGGTTTGGTCTAAGCGCAGATGGCATTAATCCTTTTGGAGAGCAGAGCAGCAACCATAGCACCTGGCCTGTGACTCTATGTTTGTATAACCTTCCTCCTTGGTTTTGCATGAAGCGGAAGTTCATTATGATGCCAGTGCTCATCCAAGGACCTAAGCAACCCGACAATGACATTGATGTGTACCTAAGGCCATTAGTTGAAGAACTCTTACAGCTATGGAATGGAACAGGTGTACGTGCGTGGGATGAGCACACGGGGGAAGAATTTGACCTAAAGGCGTTGCTGTTCGTGACCATCAATGATTGGCCTGCTCTCAGTAACCTTCCAGGACAGACAAACAAGGGATACCGCGCATGCACGCACTGTTTGGACGATACCGACAGTATATATTTGGCTAATTGTAAGAAGAATGTGTACCTGGGACATCGTCGATTTCTTCCGAGCAGGCATCCCGTAAGAAAGAAAGGTAAGCATTTCAAAGGTGAGGCGGATCGCCGGACGAAGCCTCGCCACCGTACTGGTACTGATGTACATGATATGGTCAAGGATTTGAAGGTGGTCTTTGGAAAGGGTCCTGGTGGACAACCTGTTCCGAATGACACTGACGGACGCGCACCCATGTGGAAGAAGAAATCTATATTTTGGGACCTGCCCTATTGGAAAGACCTAGAGGTCCGCTCCGCAATCGATGTGATGCACATGACGAAGAATCTTTGTGTGACCCTGCTTGGCTTCTTGGGCATGTATGGGAAGACAAAAGATACACCTGAGGCACGGGAGGACCAGCAACGTATGCACGGAAAAGACGGCATACATCAGGGTCATGCAAGCTACGCTCTTACCAAAGAAGAGAAGGAAATCTTCTTTGAATGCCTGCTCAGTATTAAGGTACCGTATGGCTTCTCGTCGAATATAAAGGGAATAATAAACATGGCAGAGAAAAGTTCCAGAACCTAAAGTCTCATGACTGCCACGTGATTATGACGCAGCTGCTTCCGGTTGCATTGAGGGGGCTTCTATCGGAAAATGTTCGATTAGCCATTGTGAAGCTATGTGCATTTCTCAATGCAATCTCTCAGAAGGTAATCGATCCAGAAATCATACCAAGGTTAGAGAATGATTTGGTGCAATGTCTTGTCAGTTTCGAGTTGGTGTTCCCGCCATCCTTCTTCAACATCATGACGCACGTCCTAGTTCACCTATGCGAAGAGATTAACGTTTTGGGTCCTGTATTTCTACACAATATGTTCCCCTTTGAGAGGTTCATGGGAATCTTAAAGAAATATGTTCATAACCGTGCTAGGTCAGAAGATTATGAAAAGTTTTATGAAATTGCTCCATTCATAGTGAATATTGACCCGAGCATCCTGTTAATGATGAAGATTTTCCATGGTTACGGCGCAAAGGGACACACACGAAGAAAAAGTTTCACACCCAC
Organism: Triticum urartu; assembly: GCF_003073215.2. Lineage (NCBI taxonomy): Eukaryota > Viridiplantae > Streptophyta > Magnoliopsida > Poales > Poaceae > Triticum > Triticum urartu. Next base: position 703,606,194 of record NC_053028.1, read on the forward strand.
AGATCTGGGATGTGATCGGCTTCACTATCATCACTTTCTTCTGTGTTTCACACCCAGGAGGGAATCTCTGTAATAGTTAGGGTAATTATGTGTTTTGGCATTTGAAACGCGAAGAAATTTTATGTGCAAACAAATTCTTTCATGCCTTTACTGATTTTTAAAGTTAAGTTATTCACAAACTAGTGATTCACACTAATTTCAAATAATTCAAAATTTAAACTAATAAAATTTGAAAACTACGGGCACTAACAGAAAGTTTGTAATTTTTTGTACCTAAAGCAAAAATATTCACAAAGAAACTCTAAATACACAAAAAGACAACTAAAAATAAATAAAGCAAAAATAAATAAAGCAAAAAATAAATTAAAAAAGCCCGCCTACTGGGCCAGAGCGGCCTGCATACGACTAGAAACCCAACCTGTTGTTGGGCCAGGATGCAGGCCCACAAAGGCCCAGTAGGCCAACAGGGCAGGACATAACATGTAGGCCCAGTAGGCCTGCTTTGGAGAGGAGCTCGAGAGAGCTACCGCACAGGGGGTTATAAACCAGTGCGGACGCCCCTCGGCTAGCAAGGTGGGACTAAGCTTGCCGCACCGCACCTGCGCCAGCGCACCCCCTTTAGTACCGGTTGGTGGCTCCAACCAGTACTAAAGGGGGGGGGCTTTAGTACCGGTTGGAGCCACCAACCGGTACTAAAGGGGGTGCGCTTCCCGCCGCTTGGCCTGGCCAAAACAGGCCTTTAGTACCGGTTGGTGGCTCCAACCGGTACTAAAGGTCCATCCTATATAAGAAAACACTTCAAAAATTGAAATTTCTCATGTGCTTCTTCTCCTCTGCCCCGTCGCCCGCCGCCCCCGTCTCCATATCCCTCGTCGCCGCCCCGTCCCCGTCGTCGCCGCCCCGTCCCTGTCGTCGCCGCCCCGTCGTCCCCGTCCCCGTCGTCCCCGTCGTCACCGCCACCCCGTCCTGCGTCGTCCCCATCCCCTTCGTCGCCGCCCCGTCCCCGTCGTCGCGGCTCGGCCCGTACGTCCCCGTCCCCGTCGTCGCCGCCCCGTCCCTGTCCCCGTCGTCGCCATCCCCGTCGTCGCCGCGCCCGTCGCCGTCCCCGTCGCCGCCCCCCGTCGCCTCTCGCCTCGCCGGTGAGCACACACACACATACATTTTTTTAGTTTTTTAGTTATAGAAATAGTTAGAAAAAAGTTAGAAATTTTTCTTTTTTAGTTATAGAAATAGTTAGTTATATAGCATTGTTAGAAATGTTATAGAAATATTAGAATTGTTAGAAAATTTTCTGTTTTTTAGTTACAGAAATAGTTATAAAAAAGTTAGAATTGTTAGAAATTTTCTGTTTTTTAGTTATAGAAATAGTTATTAAAAAGTTAGAAATTTTTCTCTTTTTAGTTATAGAAATATTAGAAATGTTATACAAGTGTTAGTTATATATATAGAAATGTTATAATTTTTTTTCTGTTTTTTAGTTATAGAAATATTAGAAATGTTAGTTATATAGCATTGTTAGAAATGTTATAGAAATGTTAGTTATATAGAAATATTAGAAATTTTAGTTATCAAAATCCAATTATTAAAAAAATGTTACTTTTTGCGGGCATATAGCTAGTATTTGTTCTCAACGATGCCCGGCCCGCATCCTCGCCGTCGACCCATCTGCGACGACGTCCGGCTGACCCATGTTCGGGACTGGGATCCACTGGGCTGGCACTGGGAGGTGCTGCCTGGAGGGGCACGCCGCTTGATGAGGAAACCGGCCCCGGGTCAAGTCGTCGACCCTGATCTCGTTTGGTGGCGTTCGCGTGGGCCAGTTTCGGTGCGGAGGGAGCCAGCCCCGCCGGAGGTGGTACGTCGCCGTGTCAGGGAGGAGGACGAGCACGTCCATCGCTACATGGTTGCGTTAGAGGGCGGCAGGTTCTCCAATACCTGGCAGTTTCTTTAGGAATCTCACTTCAGCTATGATCCTGTGAGGGTTCCTTCTCTTTGGGTGTCCACCGCCCGCGCCGCAGGAACCGCGAGTGTCCTAGATTCTTCTGTAGTATTCGACCTTTATTAGCTACCTAGCCAGTGATGTATTTGATATATAATATTCGAGACGATGTATTCGAGATTATATATTATTCGAGACGATGTATTCGAGATGATATCTATTATTCGAGACGATGTATTCGAGATTATATCTATTATTCGAGACGATGTAATTTGAATACTAAATTGTTTTATATTTCTTTTGGATTAGTTAAATAAAAGCTATGGCGGACAATACCGGCAGAGAGGGAGAACATGCCCTGTTCGATATGATACGCCATCCTCGCGGGCCAGATGATGATCAGAATGAAGAAGATTATGATGGCTCCGAATTTCTAAACAACACCGGGGAGGGTGATATGATATTCGATCGCGACGACCGAATTGATAAAGTCATGAACTATGATTATGATGATGACAAAGAAAATGTTGATCTTGAAACAACAAAGACCGGCGAGGTATATATATTTATATAAGCAGGCATCTGGTGATCATCACATGTTTTAAATGACTTGAAGATATATTAATGAATCGATCTTTCTTCTTTCAGCCATCCGGATTGAGCATCTTCAGGCAACAGGACGAAACGAGGCCCGAACAAAAAGTTGAAGGAGGGCGTAAAGTACAATATCGAGGCCATCAGACCTAATGGCGAACCATTAGCGCCTAAGAAGATTGCGGACAAGTTCGTTCGTTAGTGCGGAGTTCTTGTGAAGGACCAACTCCCGATCTCCCTTCAAGAATGGAGAGAGCCAGCAAAGCCACGTCCAAATCTTACTTTTGTCGACGACAGACAAAAAGGTCTACTTTGGGATACTCTGATGGAACATTTCACCCTACCAGATCATTTCACAGAAGCAGATATGGAGAAAGTCAAGGACGCTGCTCTTAGGAAGATGGCGGTTGCATTCAACAACCACAAGAATCGTGTATGGGACAAGTACGTCAAGGGAGGAAGGAAGACTCCAGTATTCGAGGGAACACTTGAGAAGCAAAGTGCTCATTGGGACGATTTCGTGAAATTCAAGGATTCGGAATTAGCTAAGGAACGGTCGAGAATAAACAAGAAGAATGCCGAAAAAAAGGATAAGTACCATAAGCTGGGGCCAGGTGGCTACGCGGTGGCAATGCCTAAGTGGCATAAGTTTGAGAAAGAGATGGAGGATGCAGGTGTCACTCCGGTTACTAGGAGCTGGCCCCCCAGGTGCAGGACTTGGTTCTATGCGCATGGGGGGGAGTTGGACCCAAAGACAGGCAAAGTTTCGACGAAGGCATGTCTGAACGGAGCCGACGATAACCTACTTGTTGCAATAGAAGTGGCTCGATCGGGGGTGTTCCAGCCCATGAGAGAGAACGACGAGCGTACGCGTGCCCTGGGAAATCCTGAACACCTGGGAAGAACATGAGGCAAGGGCGCTATTCCGTGGTATGAGGGGTTTTCAGACTGGAACGGTGACTACAGAACCCGTGCGAGAAGGAAGATTGCGGAGCAGAAGAAGAGGAAGATGGAGGAGGAGCAGAGGAAGCTGGACTATGAATGCCTTCAAGGCCTAGAATTAAAGCACGCGGACTTGGCAGTCAAATTCCAGCGATAGCAGGAGCAAATCGACTCACTTAGCCAACAAAGGGGGTCTCAGCAGCTGCAGCGGCTAGCGGATGATCCAGCATTGGATAGCACTGCCCCATCCATGCCGAGAAGCAGCATGGGTTCCGCCCCGGGCGACGCAATGCTGGATAGATACCCCGTGGATGACATCATGGAGAACACACTTCAAAATGAAGAACATATCCATGAAGGTGGCGGACGCCATTGCTTTTACACCCCCCCCCCCCCCCCGAGGAAACCTTCCATTGCAACCTGATTCCAGCAGGCTATGCTCGTGTCTTGGTTGATGAGGTGGTGGACCCATATTCGGGGCTACAGCTTGACATTCCTGGAGGTGACGACGAGCACACATTGGGAGAGGCCATACATCGTGTCATCCTATGGAGAAAGGATTGCATCGTCTTTCGAAGACCACCGACACCGCGTCACCCGACTCCTCGTCGAAGTCCGCCACCGAGTCAGCAGACTCCCGCTCCTCCAAGTCCACCAACGCGTGAGGCCACTCCTCCTCCTCCAAGTCCGGCAAAGTGTCAGGCCACTCCTCCTCCAAGTCTGACACAGCGTCAGACGTCCACTCCCCCTCCAAGTCTGGCACAACTTCATGCCACTCCTTCTCCAAGTCCGGCACAGCTTCAGGCCACTCCTCCTCATCCAAATCAGCCACGTCAGCCGTCTCCACCGCCTCAGCAATCGCAGAAGAGACACGCCGCAGCTATGGTGCGTAGCGGTACGAGTCGAGGTAGTACAGGAAGTACAGGCGGAGGCAAGCGATATAAATATGGTCCAAGCCTCGTGCCTCTTCTGCAGAGGCCTTATGACAAGTCCGAGGAGGAAACCGCAGCCATATCGAAGGCTGAGGTGGAAGCCCATTTTGCACTGAAACCGCCACCGCCACCAAGGGAGAAAGTGCCTGGGGAAAAGATTGACCACTTCATTCATATGGCTCAACCACCAGCTCCCAAGCCTGTTGACACAGACTATGAGCTCCACATCAGGAAGTTAAATCAAGCACGTATACAGAAGGAGGCGAGCTCGAGCTCGAGCAAACAACAAGCAGCTGTCAAAAAATGCGGGAAAACCGTTCCCCAGCTGGGAGAATAGGCGCAATCGATCCCCCCCCCCCGCTTGTTGTGCCAAAAACACGTGAGAGTACGCGCGCCCAATATTATTGTGGGCAAACAGTTTACGTTCCCGAGGTGGGCAATGTGGTAATAACCAAGGAGCATATAATGCAGGCTGAAATTATCAATATCACTGTTGGACAACTCCTCGAGATCGAGCCCATGCCTGTGCTTACAGAGGAGGAAATAAAACGGAAATATGTCCGGGGCGAACCTTTGGTCAAGCCAGACGAGGTCAAGAAGCTCCCAACGAGAATGTATGAATTGCATCAATGGTACATGGACATTACCAAGAGTTCCAATCGAGAGTCCCTCATGGTGGAAGTCAAGAAGGATCATTAGTACCATCAGAAAGCTGTGGCCGTTGAGTATAATGAACTGTTTCAGCTATACAATCAAGACGCACTCGACAAATCTATCGTTAGTTGCTAATGTCTGTAAGTGATTTCTTTATGTAATTTAAGTCTCAAGCTAGCTGTAGTGATCCTTTTGATCAATCATTACCTGTAATTATCCTCACTATATTCTTTTATGTGGTATTATGCAAGATGAAGATGTATGAAATGAGAAAAGGTGGACGCTGTGGCATTGGGTTCATTGACCCAAACACCGTTAATGAATACACATGGAAAATAGATGCATATCATGAAAAGCATGTAGAGGACAGCATGCTAGAGTTCTTGAAGCGCCTCAAATACAATGAAGATATACTACTTCCTTACAACTTCCAGTGAGTCACACTGTCTTGTACTACAAATTCTCTGTTTTTTCCTACTAGTAAGAAAGTTATTATTTATTTCCTTATATCATGATAAATGTTTATTATTCATGCTAGAATTGTATTAACCGGAAACATAATACATGTGTGAATACATAGACAAACAGAGTGTCACTAGTATGCCTCTACTTGACTAGCTCGTTAATCAAAGATGGTTATGTTTCCTAACCATTGACAAAGAGTTGTTATTTGATTAATGGGATCACATCATTAGTTGAATGATCTGATTGACATGACCCATTCCATTAGCTTAGCACCCGATCGTTTAGTATGTTGCTATTGCTTTCTTCATGACTTATACATGTTCCTATGACTATGAGATTATGCAACTCCCGTTTGCCGGAGGAACACTTTGTGTGCTACCAAACGTCACAACGTAACTGGGTGATTATAAAGGAGCTCTACAGGTGTCTCCAAAGGTACATGTTGGGTTGGCGTATTTCGAGATTAGGATTTGTCACTCCGAATGTCGGAGAGGTATCTCTGGGCCCTCTCGGTAATGCACATCACTTAAGCCTTGCAAGCATTGCAACTAATGAGTTAGTTGCGAGATGATGTATTACGGAACGAGTAAAGAGACTTGCCGGTAACGAGATTGAACTAGGTATTGAATACCGACGATCGAATCTCGGGCAAGTAACATACCGATGACAAAGGGAACAACGTATGTTGTTATGCGGTCTGACCGATAAAGATCTTCGTAGAATATGTAGGAGCCAATATGGGCATCCAGGTCCCGCTGTTGGTTATTGACCGGAGATTTGTCTCAGTCATGTCTACATTGTTCTCGAACCGTAGGGTCCGCACGCTTAACATTATGATGACAGTTATTATGAGTTTATGCATTTTGATGTACCGAAGTTAGTTCGGAGTCCCGGATGTGATCACGGACATGACGAGTAGTCTCGAAATGGTCGAGACATAAAGATTGATATATTGGACGGCTATATTCGGACACCGGAAGTGTTCCGGGTGATTTCGGATAAAACCGGAGTGCCGGAGGGGTTACCGGAACCCCCCGGGGGAAGTAATGGGCCTTATTGGGCCTGAAGGGAGAGAGAGGGCAGCAGCCCAAGAGGTGGCGCGCCCCCCCTCATGGGGAGTCCGAATTGGACTAGGAGGGGGGGCGCGGCCCCCCTTTCCCTCTCCCTCTCCCTCTCTTTCCTTCCCCCTCAAGTCTCCTAGTTGGACTAGGAAAGGGGAGTCCTACTCCCACTAGGAGGACTCCCCCTCCCCTTGGCGCGCCCCATAGGGCCGGCCGGCCTCCCCCTTGCTCCTTTATATACGGGGGCAGGGGGGCACCCTAGGACACACAAGTTGATCCACGTGATCGTTCCTTAGCCGTGTGCGGTGCCCCCTGCCACCATATTCCACCTCGATCATATCATTGTAGTGCTTAGGCAAAGCCCTGCGTCGGTAGATCATCATCGTCACCACACCGTTGTGCTGACGGAACTCATCCCCGAAGCTTTGCTGGATCGGAGCCCGGGGAGCGTCATCGAGCTGTACGTGTGCTAAGAACTCGGAGGTGCCGAAGTAACGGTGCTTGGATCGGTCAGATCGGGAAGACGTACGACTACTTCCTCTACGTTGCGTCAACGCTTCCGTTGCGGTCTATGAGGGTACGTAGACAACACTCTCCCCTCTCGTTGCTATGCATCACCATGATCTTGCGTGTGCGTAGGAAATTTTTTGAAATTACTACGTTCCCCAACACTAGCTACATGTTTTTGCTTACATATGCCCGCTTAATTAAGACATGCAAACGTGTGTGCATGCAGATTTCACTGGATCTTGTGTATCATTAAAGTTGACACCGGAACAGTTGAACTACTAGACTCACTACTTAAAAAACAAAGTGACTACACCATCTTGTTTGGGATAGTCAACAGGTAATTTCAATCATTATTAACTATATATCTCGGCCTATTTAGTAATTCGTCATTTCCTGATATTAACTATTTAATAACCCATTTATTCATTTTCTTTGTCGGCAGGCAGGGCCTGGGCAAGGTTCATCAGCGTCACTCCAGGCGAATGGAAAGAAAGACTGAAATGGTTTCGACCCAAGGTAAGTAATTAAGTAGTACTAGCTAGCTAGCTAGCTGCCTTCTCTTTAATTATCATGCTTGATTAATTATTATCTGATCAAATTCCATTCTCGTAAAGGCCCTGAAGCAGGTGCCGGGGACTGATCTGTGTGCATACTGCGTTTGCGAGAACATTCGCATGATGACGTCCGAAAGGAACAGATCTCAAAAACAGGAATGGGTACGTTTGTCATAACACTATTCACATTTTTTACGCCATTATCGATATGTAGTCACACAACTAATACACATGCATATTGATCTCCTTCTTAACAGTTCATAGAGGTGCGGGAGAAGCTCCTACCAACGGAGCGCGTACAAGCACTTCAAGAGGAAATAGCGGGATTTTTGCTCGACCAGGTCATAGATCCGAAGGGAGAATACCATTACCTGCTACCGCCCCCATGAACCACTTCCAATTGTCATCGTGCTCCGAAGGCACCAATTAGGCTAATGCCACTGGCTCCGAAGGCAACATGTAGGAGAAATTGTATATAGCTATATATGTGTGTATGTGTGAATTAATATGGTGGTTTGTGAGACATTTGATGATATATATATATATATATATATGATCGGTTCTACTAGAAATTCTATTTATATATATGCATAACATGTACAATGTGTAGTATCGTAAAATACCAGAAAACGAAAAAAAATTAAATGAAAAACACAAAATTAAATGAAAAAGAAATCATAAACCCAAAACCCCCCCAACCTTTTAATACCGGTTGGTTTCACCAACCGGTACTAAAGGGCTCCCTGCCCCCGGAGCTGGCTCGTGCCACGTGGTTTCCCTTTAGCACCGGTTCATGCTGAACCGGTACTAAAGGGGGGGGGCTTTAGTGCCTACACTTTAGTGCCGGTTACAGAACCGGCACTAAAGGGCCTTACAAACCAGTGCTATTGCCCGGTTCTGCACTAGTGGACGTAGGTTCGACCGAAAGGCAATGATGCATGGACCCTGCATTTTGATATACCCGGGGCCGCGTGAAATTTGCTACTCTACTTAAAACCCTCCGTTCTAAAATAGATGATCCAACTTTGTACCGTTTTTAGAACGGCGGGAGTAGTAAGGTACACATGTATTGAATGCATGAGATTTCAAAACGAAATTATGAATAAATACACACTATAGCATGTAAAGCTTTGAGTCATATATGCCCGATGTAGATGTTCGTTTAGTTCTTATAGTTCATCTCATTCAAAATCAATTAGTTTTATAAAAATGTTACGATTCATGGGGTTGTGCATTGTAAATCATAAAGTAAAAAACAAATAATGGCAATTCATTTAGAAAAAAAATAATCAATTATGATACAGAAGATTCTAGAACAAAGGAGAAGTGCTTGTGTTTTGAGGTTTGTGCATTATGCTTAAGTTCAACCATGGAGTCTTCTAAATTGTACATGTGGCAGATCTGGTGGAATGTTGATGATATCCAACGGCCAGTATTGCTCGGATTTGCCTATCTCTGCACTGTCGGGTTAGCTTCATCCAACGACCATCTTTCAAAGTTATTGGCACACTATATAGTTCTTGTGCCATAGTTGCATGTTTTGGAAAAAAGCTACTAGTGGGTTGTACTATCTATTTAGGAATAGAAGATGTATACATGGAAGTTGTAGGGAAAGAGATGACATGGAGCATCTCAATTCCTATGAGTAGGGATTGGAAAAGAGATGTCATTTGGTTCACATCATAGGAACTTTTCTATTGAATCTAGAGATGACATGTATCTCAATTCCTATGAGGAGGGATTAGAAAAGAGATGTAATTTGGTTCATATCATAGGAACTTTTCTATTGAATATACGTTAATGTTTATTTTCCTTTGAAATTAAGGGAATATAGGAATCCATTCATATGAACCAAGTGGCTCTAAAGCTATAGAAATGATATCATGTTTATTTCCTTTGAAATGTGGAGTATATGAATCTATTCCTATGAACCAATTGGCTCTAAAGGAAAAAATTCTATAAAAATCATATCATATAGAGTTCTTCGACACTAAAGGATGCTTGAAATTGCTGCGGGTGATACGATTGTCTTTCTTTGTAGACTCCTCACCCAACTTTATAGTTACCTCTCGAAGATGAATGAAATGATATATACACGGTATTCTACATGTGCAATTTGATACACGAAAACTCGGTAAAAGTTTGCGAGGTTCGAATTATCAATAAAGCTATATGCACTGCATTTCGGATCGGAGGGAGCATACGACAGTTGCTAACACTCACGTGGAAGATTTGTGTGTAGGAGGCATGGCTACTCTGTTAAATGACATGGCAAAACTGACACTGTCGGATGCTGATCTAACGATTCTTACGGCGTTTGTCAGGAAAAGGCTTGTGGCGAACGTTTGTCGGATAATGATTTACGGACACATGCATTGCATTGATACATGCCCCCCTCTCTCTCACGCACACGCACCCTCACAAGTCACGACTCTCCCGAGTCCTCTCGCAGACTCGCACGTCGCACCCACCGTCTATCTGCAGGTAGACGTCACACACATATGTGCTCTTCACACCCTACCCTTAGAACTTCTAAAAAACAAAAGACGGCTCGCACATTTTATTTTAGCTCACACGTCACACACTTATACTATTACTCTTGCGGCGAACGTTCTTTGGGCATAGTATATTGTACTCTCACGAAGAGAAGTGGTGCACGCACGCACTAGTTCTCTCACACCCACACACGGGTACACGTAGGAGCGCATTTTTTGAAGCTGGTACAACAAAATCACTCCACTATTATAAAAGCAGGAGCCTTAGCGCTTGCTTTACAAGGGTTCCTCTCGTTCACTCTCTCATGCTCTCCAGATCTAAGCAACACATAGGTGGCCACACTCTCTCTCAGCTCACGGCTGGTCACAAATCCGGCCGGACAACCTCGACCGGGGCAGGGGTGTAGGTGCATCGTTCACGCTGTCGTCGGCGGCGAGGGAGGAGACCAACGGCTGCCCGCGCGTCCCGATCGGCGGCCGTGCGGTTCTCTCCGAGAGAGCGCCGGCTCGGGAGGGCCTCCGACCCCTTCTTCCTCCCTGCGGTATTGTGGCCAAGATGCGGCCTGCCGACGCCGTCTTTGCCACATGCCGACGACCCTCAAGTATATATCCCTTCGAAACCTGCCTTGCTCTACTGCCCCAGCTCCCTACGTGTGGATACTTTTCTTCTTCCGTCCGCTGTTCCAAAGCCGCCTAGACTTCTACTATTATTAGAAGTAATTAGTTATCAACCCGTGCACCTGCACGGGCTAGGGATATTTTTTGCGTTTACCATTGTTGTGAAATCTATGGTATTATGAAACAAACATGTATGTATGCTTCAAAATATGAGTTTAACTTTATTTGAAAATGATTCCTCATTTCAAACATTTAATTTTTAAATTAGTATATATTTTCACATTTGAAGCGATATTTATGGTACTTGGAGTTATAAAAGCGATATGAAACAATGTATGTCAAATGCAATAGATATACCTCAATAATAATTAGCTAATTAATCCTAATAAACATTACACCGATGGTGAGGAATGCAAAAGTAGCAATATCTCCAGGTAGCAGTAGCATCTATATACAAAACCTCAGTAATTTCAAGTTTGCTTTCCAACTTGAAATATCATTAAAATCAACAATGTATTAGAAGTTACGGATTCACATTGAATAGAAAAAAAATAGGAAAGCACTAATGACACTAAAATAAAGATAATTTCCGATATAATTTTTATAGTATTACTATCTTGAAATTCTCATGGTTGCCAGGTGGTCAATAAGCTTGGTTAACATGCAAAACCAAATGGTTGCCCAGAGGATAGATGTTACACATTGAGATTATTAATGCCTCTCATATTAGTGTATTAGTGAAAAAAATACTCTACTATTGACCCACCTGACCTTTGAAGTTTCCAAATTTGATGTTTGTTATCAATGAACCAACACTGAACTGAACTTGCAAAAAGTGCTAAACGGATACACTTAATTAAAAAAGTGGTTCAGCATCAATATAATTGCACATGCACGTACCCGATCTTCATGATGTTACCATTGCAAATTTCAAGTTTGGTATGAATGAAGGTCATTCTAACCTGCGAACGACATCGCAAGAGAAAAGACTTGTCTCTGCCATCCCATGTGGAAGTAGATGTTTACATATTAATTTTATCCAACCCGTAGCTATTTAGAACATGATCTCCTGTGCAACATTGTATCATGAAACCATTGCCAGGGGAGCCACACTAGCAAACCTGTAGATGAAGATGCATTAATTAATATTGAATGCATTGAACACAAAGATTAAAGGAGACACTATATGTGGGCCATCAACAGATCACCGTATAATCTGACAGGGAAGATTTAAAAGGTTAAGACATGCAATTTAGTTTCAAATTGAAGAGCCAAAGTTCTATGAACAGCATATAAAAACAGATATTTGGGGTTTACGTTCATACAACTCACTTGTGTGATCATTATTCCATCCCTCCGAAATAAGAAAACGGGCATGATATTTGAAAATTTTGTTCCATGCACCGTTCATGCACATATTCCAATTTCTTCCACTGAAATATAGTATATTTTCTAATTATTACTTTATTATAAAAACATAGAAAAAAGGAAATTATATATAATACATTAGGTCTGGGGCTGGGGCTAGCCATACTGGAATCAAAACGATGGCGTTGGAATCTGACAGCAAGCTAACCGATGCAGCAGGGGGGGCTGTCCTGGATATTGTTATTTCGCACTTACACACAAAATATATTAATCTAAAACTGATGTTAATAAAGAAATCTAGACATGTATAAACTGTATATGTAGGTAAGTATGAACACTATATCTCATACCGGTGAGAAGCATGCAAAAAAGGTAGTAAATTAAGGAGAAAATTGTGTACCATATACATGTGGATTGCATGACAACAATAGGTCAGTCTATCTGGTTTAGTACTAATGTAGACCAAACTATGTTAGACACTGGACGATAGCTGGTGCACAACATCAGGAGACATCATATGTAGCCTGACCCTTGCGTCAATGGCCTGGGAGATACTCTCGGGCACAGGATCACGATTGCCTCCACACTATCATAGAAAATAGAGCAAAATTCATAAAAAAAAAGTAGTATAATTTTTTGTCCGGTCTGCTAGATGATCTGTATGACCGTTGGATCAATGCGCTTGTGACAACATCTCCTTCTCTCACATGGGCACCTTCCTCGCTTCCTATCGAGTACCTCTTGTCCCCTGCATCCTCCTTGATTCGCACGGGGACCTGTTGTGCTGCAGGGTGCTCTACCGACGGGTGACCCTCAGTATTACGTGACATCCATGCTCCTGCATGTTGCTGACTCGCCTCTCAGCTCTGTCCAGAAATTTTTTTCCGTCTGCAATCACTGTAGAAAAACAACCAATGCTCCAATCACTAATCTGGTTCGCACACGCTTTTTCCGGAAATCTCATGCAGTATTTCGTGGGACTGCACAGCAGAGCGAGAAAGAACCTGGCGAGAGTTCGCAAATATATTAAGGGACAGTTCTGATTTAGGTCGTCCATGAAGGTGTGAAATATGCTGAGGACAGGAGAAGTGAGGCACGGGATAGAACCAAGGGCTCTGGTATGCGATCATGCGATGCCCGCGCTTCCACTGTAGCAGATCTATCCACCGCATTGCTGCTGCAGGGCATCTGCCTGAATTTTGCGTTGCCGGATATAAGAACAGGAGGAGGGTTTGGGAGGTGTCAATGTCTGCTTGGTCACTGGAACCGATCAATCCCATCCTCGTCACCATCGGAAGCACATGGAGTATGACACGGGGAGGCAGAGACAGATTAAGGGCAAGGGAGAAGCTGCCATGCGGAGGCTGCAGATTTTTTTTCTTGTTTTGCATGAATTAGATCTTTTTCTTTGAATTGGTTTGAATTGCTTACCACATATGTCACATGGTTGCATGAATTAGATCTTAATCTTTCATGGCTCTAAACAAAGCTTCCAAGAGGAAGCTACAGATCTTTTTTTTAAATCATGCATAGACTCCCTTTTCTTGGACGTGAGGCTTGAGGTCTCTTTTTATGTACGTGCCTTGATTTTGTGTGGCCTCTTTTTGAGATAAACTTAGACGTGGCCTTGGGGACTTTTTTTTGTACATGTGGAACTAATCCTATTGAGGTACGTTCTGTTTCTTCTGTTATTAATGAAGGCAGCATCTTCTAATTGATGGTGACCACCAAATTTAAAAGAAAGAAGATATGTTTTCTATTATGTAGGAGTATTTTCAGAACCTAGACATGGGTGTTTTTTTTTCTTTGCAACTAACTTAAACGTGGTGGGTTCAGAACTTCTTTTTGTACGTGTGGATTAATCCTATTCAAGTACGTACGTGGTGTCTCTTTCGTTAATTATTAGGCAGCGATCTTGACCATCAAATTTAATATCCGATGGCTAATTTAATTTTAATGATGTGGGTTACTGTAGAGCCTCTAATGGTGCCTCCAATTAGTAAATACTAGTCGTCAACCCGTGCAGTTGCACGGGCTAGTGTAGTTAGTGCCTATTTGGCATAATATTAGGAAAATACATTTATAGTTATCGCCATCGAAGTATTTTGCATTAAGTTGTCTATATATGCATGGTTTATATAATCCATCAAGAATAAAATTCAGATTTAATGATAACATTCCGGATGTGTAGCAAACTTAGTGTGTCAACTTTTGCACATGTCTTCTTTAAATTCTACATTCCATTCACTAAAAATCGTATCTACCAAATAATGGTCTAAGACGCTTGTTTACGACAATGTCAGTTTGCGAAATGTCAAAGTTTTCGGGGCAGAGTGTAGCGCTAATCAACCATATCCCCATATTCAGTTGTTACTTATGCACTTAAAAATTTGTTCCACAGAATATAAGTTCAATTACTACATGATAATATGTAGGACTACATTATTTAATTGAAGTAATAATAAGAAACTTATTCAAATTCATATGCAGTTCAAGTTACTTATTGTACTATTATAATGTTCTGCTTAAGATGTGCTCCACACTATTTTTCTTCTCAAATATATCTTGAAAGAGATACTTGTTCGCAAGCACAAAAGATATTTTTCCACTGAAAATTCTATATATATTACAAAAATATTTATTATGTGTCTCCAGTGATCTATTTTTGGTGATTGGAATGAACTTTACAGAGAGGCAGCTATCATGTTACCGATATCAATCAATTTATTTTAAGTAGCAAACAACAATAATAAAATTTGGAAAAAGTTGCAAAAATTTTTACTAAACTCTTTATAAAGTGTATAGCCTGCCAAATTATAGCAACAATCAAATCATATCACATGTTATTGCTTCCCATACAATTTCCCCATAGAAGTAAAATTAGAGAAGTTTTAAAATATGGAAAAAGTAAAAATAAATAAGGTCAGCACTTCTCGCACAATAAAAAAGAAACCTACGACGGAACAAAAAACAAACTGAAGTGCATATGAATCTGTAATCTAAATTTTTGGTTTGTCTACACCACAATGGCATTCACTACCCCAAACTGACTTTTTCCTGACGGCCAAAATCCGTCAGGAACGAACCGATTTTGTCAGGAATGATACCCCACCGTCAGGAAACTCCCGTCAGCAACAGCTTGTCAGGAAAGAAGGCCGTTCCTGACGGTACCCGTCACGAATAGATTTTCCTGACGGCGTTCCCTGACAAGTGCCTGGAGCCACCCAAATTCATATTCCTGACGGCCTCACCGTCAGGAGATACCGTCAGAAATCTGGCCGTCAGGAACATGTTCTGTTTCCTGACAGCTAGTGGCACTCAGGACCATACCTTCAGGAATGAGCTCTACATATCCATGACGGCTGGCTTCGTCAGGAAAGAATTAAAACGGTCCTCAGGAATGAACCAAGAGCAAATAAAAATATTATTGGAAAGCGGTATATATATTCACAGCCACATGCCAAATCATTTCACATTCATGCATACACAAAGATCATATAACCCGGTTTAAAATCACATCCAATTCCTAGGTCACAATGTACCCATCCAATTTATTTAAATCTCGTTATTCACAAGATCTACATATTCATATCCAAGTCATGATTCATGGAGCCTTAACTTAACAGGAGGTGTCACCAAATACGAAACACGCATACTGGTTGATTCCTAAATTGCCAAGAGAAGCAATTGACAAAGAAAGCCTACCTGCACCCTATTTCACAATATTAACAACTAATTATACTACTGGAATTTCTAAATGTTGGAGTAGAACTATGCTCATCCACATGAGTAGCATGAGGATGGTCTTCCATCATGGGAAGATTCTGTTAATGGAGTGCATTCCCTTGGGCTTGGAATGTTCCATTCACCTATACAATAGAAAAATATAGGAGATTTTAATGAACAACGGTGAAAGGCAAAACTGTGATATGTACAAGCTTTCAAACCAAAAGGTAAACTACAGCTCATGACTTTTCTTATTGCCAAGTATAGGCTGCAATTAAATGTAACATGAACATAATTAAAAAAAGGCAAGAAAAATTAAATGATTGCCATCCAATGCCCTATACCCATAGTTTTCATGGCAAATGAAAATTTGTCATGACCAACCACCTTCACAACTTTACGTGGTAGCAAAAAAAAATCATCACTTCATAGGAAAAATCTAAGTATGACAAGCACTAAACTGCATGTACAGAACTAGCACTACATGTAGAAAACTAGCAGTAAGCGTCATATTTATAGGTTTGCAATGCAAGTTCCGAACATCGGTAGTTTAACATTACTACAAGAACTTGCTGTATCTCAAGTAAGGACAAAACATGGGCATGAGCTAAAACAGTTGGGGAGCCTAAACAAGCTGCAAGGTAATCTGAAAATTCATCATCTTGAATATGTCAAAAACAAGAAGGAAGCAGACGATGCAAAGCTAGCTGATAAGAAAAGACTAATATGACTGGAACTGTCCTGGGGTGGTTCCTTACAGACTTGCTCACCAGAAGTTCAAGTGGAGGTGCTCAAGGGCGTTCGCCCACCCAAGGGTCTTACAAGTCTATGTCTCCATCACCACTACGCCCAGTACCTGGAACGATTTCTTCTCAGAAGCTGTATTCATGAAGGAAATTAGAATAACTGGAGACATACTCATAAATGCAGTCCTTAGATATAATATTAAGAGTTTAAGACAATGTTTTTTTGTTGCAAGAACACATTAATGAAAACTGACTGGAATAGAAATTAGAAACTCTAAATGATCTATAAATGGATCTCACCAGTCATAGTGAATCATTTCCTAAAATTATAAGCTAACATGTACAGAGAACATATTTAATTTTGTATGACAACTTAAATCATGAACTAAGTTATACTGACTACATGGTTGCAGTACACAGTCACTTAAGAAGGCAGCAACCACTAACTGAAATACACAAACACTTGGGCAGCATGAACAAGTTTACAAACCAAAAGGAAACTTCAGTTCACGACACACACATGTTGTTATCCACCAAGCAAGTGAAGAACTCTTTTATTAAAGCTAAGTGTAGGCTGCACTTATGAAGAGCTAACAGGAACATAACGTACAAGGAAGAAAAGGAAATAAAATAAATGTTCATAATCCAATCCAAACTAAAAGCCAAGACCATGCACCTTTCGTACTTGAACTTGCTCCTCTACTTGTTGAGGTTTTCAAATATTTTAATACATGAATAAAATGTCAATATCATGCACATTCGAAACCATTCCAGCTTGCTATATAGCATCTATAGTGCGACAAACAGTTAGGTTTATGTGCAAATCATCAACAAGACCTATAGCACAGTCAGAGCAAATATGTGTAAAAGACATATATATGCAGTTGTGCACTGCACTGGCACTACACTACAAGGACAGAACTAGCACCACATTTACACAGAAAGAAACAGAGCAGCACATAAGCAAGCAGCAACCACTAATTGAAATACACAGGCACTGATTAAATAGATTGTTTCATATCATAAATTATTAACACATGAACTAGTTTGATGCATCCCTGTTTTGATGACACCACAATCTTACATGCACTATACTACATTGCTCTACTTGTATAATTCAGCTGCAGTTTACTTTGCTAACCATAGAAGTAACATGATCACAACCATTGTCAAGTTTGTGCATAGAGGAATTGGGGATCATAACAACAACTTACCGTATCACTATCATCCATCTTCTAATCTTGAAAAGGAAGAAGCTCTTGGGTATTTCTTATCCATCTTGCTATATACCAACTGTAGTGCAACAAATGGTATATATCCTGTCTTGGGGTAGAACCATGCTCATCCAGATGAGTAGCATGAACATGGCCTTCAGCATGGGAAGGATCTGCCAGCGGAGTACCGGCATCCTCTTGGGCTTGGAAGGATCAATTCACCTACAATGAAAAAGAATATAGCATATTTCAATGAACAATGGTGAAAGGCAAAACTGTAATATATGTATACAAGTTTTCAAACACAAAGGTAAACTCCAGCTCATGACACACATGCTATTAGTCACCAAACAAATGAAAAGGTCTTTTCTTGGTGCCAAGTGCAGACTGCAACTATGAAGAAGTACCAGGAACATAACTTTGAAGACCGAGATGACGTTCCTTCCAATATACTGGATGTGCGTCTTGAAGATGCTTTGTGGTGGGTTCTTCTGAAACCATGGACATAGCATGTCGCTTTAATTTCAGATTAACAATAATTGTAGTGTTCAAGTTTGTTGCTGCTGCAGGCCCATACTTTCTTTCCTACATATGAAAACATGCTCTTTCAACAAACTTTCCATGAGTGGAACTTACCAACATGCCTGGATTGGACTTCTTGATCGAGAGGGTTGTGGTGTGGCAATGTCACTTCTCAAACTTGGCCTTTGTAGCGCTACAACTTCCTGATTTTGTAAGACCTTCAATGAAGAGAAAACAATAAAGCATGCATACGTAAACTGCACCTTCCTGAACAGGGGACATAACCTACAGCTTGCAGGTATTGACACGCATACAGATATGTATCACAACTCATCAATGAGACCAATTGAGGAACAACCCGATTTAATGTATGCACAAACTTAAAATTGCGCAGCACACTACCTAGACAGATGGCGACTATAATACCCCATGGCTGTTGCACTCAATCCTTTCAGAAGAACAACAAAACATCATTGTTTTAATCTCAAGAAGAGTGTACTAAACAATGAACATATTGCTGCAGCACATGTAAATTATTTGGAACAGCAATAGATGGGGAGGGGGGAGGAGAAGACGGGCACTCACTGGTCGGGGAGGGAGCCACCTCCACACGGCGACGGAGGTGGATCTGGAAGTTCGCCGGCCAGGGACGCGGATCTGGAAGTTCGCCTGCCAGGGAGGCGGATCTGGAAGTCGCCGGCGATGGGGGCCGCGCTAGATGGGGAGGGAGGCTGTGCTGGAGGCGTGGAGTCGGTGCTCAACGGCGATGTGGGCGGCGCTCGATGGGGAGGGAGTCAGCGGATCAGAACTGGACGGCCGACACGGGGGCAAGCGGCGGCGCTGGTCGTGGGAGTGGGAGGAGCAGACCGATGGGGAAAGACCGGACCCTGTTTTAGGGATTTTGACCAAGCGCTCCACACGTGACCACAGCCATGCGAAAATATCCGATATCCGCGCGCTTTTCTCTCCCAAACGAAAAAATCAGGCGCCTCCCGAGCGAAAATATCAGCGCGTCCCGCGAACGTGTCTTCCTGACGGCCAGGTACACGTTCCTGAAGGTGCGTATCTGATTCGTGACGTGGATTGGGCCCCGACGCGAACGTGCCACCTCGTTCCTGAAGGTTATTCTATTTCCTGAAGGCTATCGTGAAGAGCGTCAGGAACGTTGCCATCTTTCCTCTCGGCGGACCGTCCACGTCAGGAATGTGCCCACGTTCCTGAAGGAGGCATCGGGCCCGTCACGATGGTGCCTGGCCGTCACCAAAAAGTCTGTTTCGGGTAGTGATTGATATATATGATCGCCACCGAAACAGAGATGTATAAATTAAGTCTCATTCTAACTGATCAAGCGTATTTCTAAAGTATAACCTGTGAATAGTTTGCATCTGAATAAATATACACAGAAAGAAAATCGGAGAATCCAAAGCCACAAATCATAAATTTGTAGGTGAGTTAAGCTCCAATTAAAACTAACAATGAGACCGTGGTTGTAAGAACACCACCATATTACAGTATTTCTGGAAGAAATCATTACCTTTCGGAAGACATAACCATGTACTTGCATGTATACGTGAAGATTGAAGCCCTTGTGCAGAATTGTTCTGACACGTACTAATTACTCTTGCGTTGTTCATGTCAACTATGATGGGAAGAGCACAATGCATATACTTCATGTCATCGATCACTTCAACTCCATATACCACACTATGCGTCACATTAAATCTATGCCTTGCAGACGCATTGCGCATAGCGATAACCGAACGATATAAATATTTACCAAAAATGCATTCCTTGACCAGTAATAATGTAGCTACAAAGTCATCACCCTCTCACCAATGCGATTGGGTAATACTACAACAGAAACATTGGTAATGCCATAAAAATGTAATCGCTTATGTAAAAAATCTGTAATTTTATCTATTTAATGTCGGATGCAATCTATAGTGGAAGATTAGTTTGTTCATATCTTTAAGAATTAATGAAAATTTTGATCTCAGATATAAATAATTTGTTTTTTGTTCAATGCCCTCTATAATGGAAGATAATTTGCTCTGATCTATCGGAATGAATTGCCACACAGAAAGATAAGAACATAACAGAAAATATTACACGTGCCACCTTAGAAAGACATTTCAACAGGTAAAAAATAAACTTTTTTGAACTAACAGTATAACTTCATCAAGCTTGTGTACATTATTTTTTGTGTGGCTATGCTTATGTAAACCTAAAGCAAGATCCTAACTAATTATGTCTCGCGAGGATGTCAAATGCAATAGTAGTTGCAAGTTCCAGGGATACAAAATGATTAAAACCAAAGAATATATAAGAAAACAGAAGGGGACCACCCAGATAACATATTGAAATTGGCATGTGCAAGCTGGCAACCATGTCCCATGTTCCAAAACATACCCTCGCTGACCATATGACCTGGTGGCATGCATTAGATCGATCGACTAAAACATGATCAAAGCAATATATGAAATCAATCAAGCATAATCTCTCCTCGAGAAGCCTCAGAAGATATGTATTCACCTGACGCGTACAACAGTTATTTAAATATGATTATGCGAAACTTAGCAGATCTTGTGTCTAAGAACCTTCCGAAATATTAATCATAAAACGGCATTAGATAAGGTATACTAACTATTATCTATCAGTCCTGCACTAATAAGTCAATCTGCACCTAAAAGCTGAATAACAAATCTAGGGATCTACATTTACTTTATATGAATGTAAGTACGGGCAATATATATATTCAACACTTCCAAGAATCATAAGAATATATTCACTCATCCTAGCGTAATAACTGCAGATTGTATGATAATAATCGGATCGTTCCTACTGCAACCAAGCAAGAGCCCACCCTGAACGATTGCTACCTTTTTTTCTTTTTTCTTTTTTTTTTTACAAAAAAGAGCTGTATCTTCGCCTAGACGCATCTTTGAGAAGTCTCTCGACCTGGTGCTATACGGTAACAGACTCCATTACTCTCCATACCCTGATGCCATGATTGTGCGTCTGAATCTCTGCGATTAAATTTTATCCTCCTTAGTTTGCCTGAAAGTGGACCACAAATATCAGAACTATTAGCTAACACTGAGTCTATATGCATGCCCCTTCCCATTGGTTCAAACAGGAATACAAAAGAAAATTATATTAACATATATTATTGTTGTGAAAGAGATGAAATTAGTGGAGACCTGCATGCAAGGTAATGCATCAATGTCGTTGAAGCCTTTGGCAGCAACGCATCACCCTTGACCATATTGCTTCATTAATCTGGACCTGATCTTCAGGCCCTCCACAACAGCAGGACGACCTCCAACAATTACAACCTGTACGGGAAGTACAATAATGGATCGCTCCTATTTCAATCTGATTGATGGCTGTTTTACCAAAAAATTCTGAGCAATGGTTGGGTGTAACATCTAGATCAGGGGCATGGGTTCCCATCTGCGTGTCTGCACCTGCAGCCGAGGAGAATAGATGAAGCCACCAAGGTTGTGTACTTGCACATCTGTTGGGAGATAAATAGAGTGCTAAGCATTGTCTACTTGTGCATCACGCCTCAAAGTTATCGGCAAGAACAACGCGAGGGTGGCCGGCAGAGTGAGATTGACTGCTGGGTTATAGGGTATCAGCAAACCAACCTGGAGTTTGAGGTGCCTTGTGCTCTTTTGTACAGGAAATCTCCGAGCTCGTTTTTATACCTTGTCTGTTGTCGCCTCTTCCTCCGCTGTAGAATCCACCTATACTTGTTCATCCTTTTCTGCCAAATCTGTCGGCCAGAGATGTTGATGGATCTTCTGTTTGGAATTGATAGATCCACGTCCAAAGAAACGCATTAGCGATCTAGAAACATGGGTCCATGGCTCATAAATTGGGCAGGAGCCATTGTAAGGATTCTGGAGATCAATGAGACTGAGAGATTAAGAGAGAGAGGATTAGTGATTCTGTAGACTAAGGAGATCTGAGAGATTGAGAGAGAAACATGACAGATTGGGCCATTGGGCTGGAGCCATGGCAAGGATTTTGAAGATCAAGGAGACCCGAGAGATAGAGAGAGAAAGAGAATTAGCGATTCTGGAGATCAAAGAGATCAGAGAGATTGAGAGAGAGACGTTTGAGAGATTGGGACTATCGAACAGGGAACTGCGCGTGGAGGTTTTCTCATGATAATTACGTGTAGGTTATAGATTGGGTCTCAGTTTTTTCTTCTTCTGTGAATCGATCTACACCGTAATAATTCGGTCCCACCAGATTAATAGTTTTTTTTCTTCTGTGAATCGATCTACACCTTAATAATTCGGTCCCACCAGATTAACGGCCCGTAAAATCTAATTAACGTGGAAATTTTTAGGAAGTGCTTAATTAGTAGAGGTATAGAGGTATAGATAGATATAGATAGATAGATAGATAGATAGATATAGAGATAGATAGATAGATAGATAGATAGATAGATAGATAGATATAGATAGACTAGTCGTCAACCCGTGCATTCGCACGGGGTAGTTAATTTATATTGTTTATTTCTTGTTTTATCAGACACAATTTTCCTACTCGAAGGGACAATGTTGTAGTCACTGTAATGTGTTATATATTGATTTATTTTATGAGTTGTGGAAACATAGCTTAGAAAAGTTGATGACATATATATTTGAAAAAACTGAATGATATGAAGATGAGATACTAATTGATAAGAAACTGCATCTTCTATTTTAGCTCGGAAGTAAATTATATTATATATTATTAGATAATTATATAAAGTAGGTGATCAAATAAATGCCCTCATATCTTGTGTTTCTTCTAACGGGCTTTGCTAATACTCGTCAAGAAGTGCAGCCTTGTTTTGTGTATAACGCCTAGTTCATTTGTTACCTTCATCTGTGGTTTATGTGCGTACAACTTACTCCTTATGTATATGACAATCTTCACAATCTATCAAGAATCATGTAGATTGATTAATCATTGTTTTGCTTCTGCCTCAAACATGGTGCAAATCGTCATTGCAATAAGATCATGTATCTCTAGCTTAAGGTTCTACCTAAGAATAAAATGGGACATGTGGTTAGTGCAGAATAAATTTCTTCCTGAATAATGAGATATTATCAAATTTACCTTGGACGTGTCTTCTTAGGTTCTTCTTCACATTTTGGACAGTAGAATTGGTTCCTTTTTTTTGTACTACTTTTTTGTTATATTTGCCGCATTATATGTAGTACCACTTATCACATATATTAATTTGCTTGATCGCTGATTCTGCAGTATAGAACTTTTCATGTCCATCGCAGGATAAATTAGCACATAAATATATGAAAAAAGAATACAGGCAAATATATATATCATGGACTATAAATTCAATGTTTGCTCTAACTTCAAATATATTGAATATTAGATGGAATTGGAGCATTCTTACTAATATTAGCCAGAAACTGTACTAACCTAAACCATGAGAGTAATCGTGCTGCACAGGCACCGAGAAATATTTTTCTAACCTAACTCATGAGAGCAATCATGATTCACTACCATGAAATATTGTTTGACATCTGTATGTGCTATGATAGATACTGTTAAAATAAGTGGTTAAAGAAACTAATAATTTTTACGCCGTAGATATATATACCTGGCATTTGTGTTTTACTCTTAATTTTATTAAATGGCAAGATGCCTACAAAAGTGTCCTCCTACCAACCGGGGGTCCTTTATTCATGCATATGTGCCTAGTTCATTATATCCTTTAGCCAATTCAACTTGACATGAGGCACGCATCAATAAGTCACCAGTTAGGCAGTGCGCATGGTCTAAAAATACAATGAATCAGTTATATGCCGTCGCCCATGTAATTTGTCAGGTGTGTGCTTCTCACCTAGCTAATTTTTGTAATCATTTTTGTGTTGGGTCAACTTCAATAAAATGAACCAATACACATCATCGCTCTTTCAGATACATGATCTAGTCCTTTTATTTTTATATAGTCCAATCTGATATTTATCTCAAAAGGTATAATTAGTATATACAAAATATGAAGGCCACTATTTCTGGCGGTTTTCGTTTGGTGCATGACTTCATTTACATGTTAATAGATCTTCCGATGATTACACTGAAAAACTATGTGCAAGGAGAAACAAAAAAGAAACATTGTACATACATGGAGTTGTGTACAGCATGCCTGAGATGTGACAGGAATACATGCACCAAGGAGAGGAAACTTCTTTTCTATGAACACGCCACATGTCTATCCTGTACAATGCAATAGATTTATGCGGAAATTCCCACTACGCAAAGCCTGCAAACAAAAGAAAATATAATATTTTCTGATTAAGCTTGTAAGTAAACTTAGTTGAACATGAACCAAGATGACGAGATTACAGGCTGCATCTGAAATTCTGAACATGTAGGAAATATGGCTTCATCTGAATACAAAGGATGTAGCCTGACATGCAGAGGAGCACGTAATCTCGCCTTCCGGCTTTCGCGAGTCTGCTCGACACTTCGAGTTCCGTCAGGGGATGATGCAACGACGTGGCTGGCTACATCCCAACGTCCAACATGCAGGAAACCTTGATCTGCTGATTTAAATTGAAGCGTTTTCTAGCCGAGGAGAGAACTGAAAAGAGAAAACACAGAGCAGCGTCAGAACATAATCACTATCCTCATAATCCAGAAAATTGACACCAAGTGAACACCAGCCATGAATCAATTGTCTCTTGTGAGTTCATGCATCTAGGGTTTCACCGGGAACCCCATCAATGTTGACAATGACAGTGGTGTCCCGGACAGTACTCTACGGTATCGACAGATATAGCTAGACCATAACATGAGATGTTGACTTGAGATAGCTGGCATGGCAGTAGTCATGATCGGCCGGCTCCAGTATTTTACCGTAGCTATTTTATTCGGGATTCTATTTGTTTATTAAACCCCCATGACAGCAAATACCTCAGATTGCATCGACATGGACTCCTGCTAGGGGTTCAAGCACTTGATAATCCCCACGACCAGGAGTACCTCAGACTGCGGGGTTGCGGTCTCTTGCTAGGCGCTGCAGCCCAAGAAGTTTGAACGCAGCAAGCCGAGCCTCAGACCTCATCAGCATCGAGCTCGCGAGGGAGGGCGAGGCTGCAGGGGGAGCTTGTACGTAGATCGAATTGCTGACAATTGCTGGGTCAAACAAACATATAATCTGAATTTTGGTGCCACAACACCACATGTGAAGAAAAACAAATCTAACTTCAGGTGCTCTTTCATACCAGGCCCATAGCAAAGGCGGCGGTGTGATCTCGAGCAATCAGGATGGGCTGGCGAAACCGCGAGACGGTAAGGCTTTGATCATTAGCTATGGCAAGCAGGTCTAGATCGGTTCCAGGCCAAGAAAACTACCAAAATACTACTGCAAATAATAACTGGAGGGAGTTAGTCAAACGGATCTACGACAGTGCCGACAGGGAGGAGGAGCATACACTTGAGACGGAGGTGATCTCATACTGAAATACCTCATCGTTGAGGATAGAGCGGAGGGGATGAATAAGGAGAGGTAGGTGGGTCGATTTCTTGTTAGGACCGTAGGAGGAGAAGAATTTTCCATGTGGGGATGAAGAGAAACATGAGAGAGGAAGAGCGACATGAGAGATCGGGAGAGAGACGTGAGAAAGAGGGGACGTGAGAAAGAGTGGCTACGGTTTTCGTGGAAGGAAAGAGATACTACGATTGCTTTCATTGCGGTATTATCAGGTGGACGACTCATATACCTTTTTTTTCTGTTGCGAAGTTTTCCAAAAGATCTACACCGTTATAATTTGGACCCACCAGATTAACGGTTCATAAATACTAATTAATGTGGTAATTACTTGGAAGTCTGTAATTAGTATAGGTATAGATTATTAGATAATTATATAAAGTAGGTGATCAAATAAATGCCCTCATATCCTGTGTTTCTTCTAACGGGCTTTGCTAATACTCGTCAAGAAGTGCAGCCTTGTTTTGTGTATAACGCCTAGTTCATTTGTTACCTTCATCTGTGGTTTATGTGCGTACAACTTACTCCTTATGTATATGACAATCTTCACAATCTATCAAGAATCATGTAGATTGATTAATCATTGTTTTGCTTCTGCCTCAAACATGGTGCAAATCGTCATTGCAATAAGATCATATATCTCTAGCTTAAGGTTCTACCTAAGAATAAAATGGGACATGTGGTTAGTGCAGAATAAATTTCTTCCTGAATAATGAGATATTATCAAATTTACCTTGGACGTGTCTTCTTAGGTTCTTCTTCACATTTTGGACAGTAGAATTGGTTCCTTTTTTTGTACTACTTTTTTGTTATATTTGCCGCATTATATGTAGTACCACTTATCTCATATATTAATTTGCTTGATCGCTGATTCTGCAGTATAGAACTTTTCATGTCCATCGCAGGATAAATTAGCACATAAATATATGAAAAAAGAATACAGGCAAATATATATATATCATGGACTATAAATTCAATGTTTGCTCTAACTTCAAATATATTGAATATTAGATGGAATTGGAGCATTCTTACTAATATTAGCCAGAAACTATACTAACCTAAACCATGAGAGTAATCGTGCTGCACAGGCACCGAGAAATATTTTTCTAACCTAACTCATGAGAGCAATCATGATTCACTACCATGAAATATTGTTTGACATCTGTATGTGCTATGATAGATACTGTTAAAATAAGTGGTTAAAGAAACTAATAATTTTTACGCCGTAGATATATATACCTGGCATTTGTGTTTTACTCTTAATTTTATTAAATGGCAAGATGCCTACAAAAGTGTCCTCCTACCAACCGGGGGTCCTTTATTCATGCATATGTGCCTAGTTCATTATATCCTTTAGCCAATTCAACTTGACATGAGGCACGCATCAATAAGTCACCAGTTAGGCAGTGCGCATGGTCTAAAAATACAATGAATCAGTTATATGCCGTCGCCCATGTAATTTGTCAGGTGTGTGCTTCTCACCTAGCTAATCTTTGTAATCATTTTTGTGTTGGGTCAACTTCAATAAAATGAACCAATACACATCATCGCTCTTTCAGATACATGATCTAGTCCTTTTATTTTTATATAGTCCAATCTGATATTTATCTCAAAAGGTATAATTAGTATATACAAAATATGAAGGCCACTATTTCTGGCGGTTTTCGTTTGGTGCATGACTTCATTTACATGTTAATAGATCTTCCGATGATTACACTTGAAAAACTATGTGCAAGGAGAAACAAAAAAGAAACATTGTACATACATGGAGTTGTGTACAGCATGCCTGAGATGTGACAGGAATACATGCACCAAGGAGAGGAAACTTCTTTTCTGTGAACACGCCACATGTCTATCCTGTACAATGCAATAGATTTATGCGGAAATTCCCACTACGCAAAGCCTGCAAACAAAAATATAATATTTTCTGATTAAGCTTGTAAGTAAACTTAGTTGAACATGAACCAAGATGACGAAATTACAGGCTGCATCTGAAATTCTGAACATGTAGGAAATATGGCTTCATCTGAATACAAAGGATGTAGCCTGACATGCAGAGGAGCACGTAATCTCGCCTTCCGGCTTTCGCGAGTCTGCTCGACACTTCGAGTTCCGTCAGGAGATGATGCAACGACGTGGCTGGCTACATCCCAACGTCCAACATGCAGGAAACCTTGATCTGCTGATTTAAATTGAAGCGTTTTCTAGCCGAGGAGAGAACTGAAAAGAGAAAACACAGAGCAGCGTCAGAACATAATCACTATCCTCATAATCCAGAAAATTGACACCACGTGAACACCAGCCATGAATCAATTGTCTCTTGTGAGTTCATGCATCTGGGGTTTCACCGGGAACCTCATCAGTGTTGACAATGACAGTGGTGTCCCGGACAGTACTCTACGGTATCGACAGATATAGCTAGACCATAACATGAGATGTTGACTTGAGATAGCTGGCATGGCAGTAGTCAT
The DNA here is from genome assembly GCF_003073215.2 of Triticum urartu. Classification (NCBI taxonomy): domain Eukaryota; kingdom Viridiplantae; phylum Streptophyta; class Magnoliopsida; order Poales; family Poaceae; genus Triticum; species Triticum urartu. The sequence goes on from NC_053028.1 coordinate 703,634,521, forward strand.
GATCGGCCGGCTCCAGTATTTTACCGTAGCTATTTTATTCGGGATTCTATCTGTTTATTAAACCCCCATGACAGCAAATACCTCAGATTGCATCGACATGGTCTCCTGCTAGGGGTTCAAGCACTTGATAATCCCCACGACCAGGAGTACCTCAGACTGCGGGGTTGCGGTCTCCTGCTAGGCGCTGCAGCCCAAGAAGTTTGAACGCAGCAAGCCGAGCCTCAGACCTCATCAGCATCGAGCTCGCGAGGGAGGGCGAGGCTGCAGGGGGAGCTTGTACGTAGATCGAATTGCTGGACAATTGCTGGGTCAAACAAACATATAATCTGAATTTTGGTGCCACAACACCACATGTGAAGAAAAACAAATCTAACTTCAGGTGCTCTTTCATACCAGGCCCATAGCAAAGGCGGCGGTGTGATCTCGAGCAATCAGGATGGGCTGGCGAAACCGCGAGACGGTAAGGCTTTGATCATTAGCTATGGCAAGCAGGTCTAGATCGGTTCCAGGCCAAGAAAACTACCAAAATACTATTGCAAATAATAACTGGAGGGAGTTAGTCAAACGGATCTACGACAGCGCCGACAGGGAGGAGGAGCATACACTTGAGACGGAGATGATCTCATACTGAAATACCTCATCGTTGAGGATAGAGCGGAGGAGATGAATAAGAAGAGGTAGGTGGGTCGATTTCTTGTTAGGACCGTAGGAGGAGAAGAATTTTCCATGTGGGGATGAAGAGAAACATGAGAGAGGAAGAGCGATATGAGAGATCGGGAGAGAGACGTGAGAAAGAGAGGCTACGTTTTTCGTGGAAAGAAAGAGATACTACGATTGCTTTCATTGCGGTATTATCAGGTGGCGACTCATATACCTTTTTTTTCTGTTGCGAAGTTTTCCAAAAGATCTACACCGTTATAATTTGGACCCACCAGATTAACGGCTCATAAATACTAATTAACGTGGTAATTACAGGGAAGTCTGTAATTAGTATAGGTATAGATAGATTATTAGATAATTATATAAAGTAGGTGATCAAATAAATGCCCTCATATCTTGTGTTTCTTCTAACGGGCTTTGCTAATACTCGTCAAGAAGTGCAGCCTTGTTTTGTGTATAACGCCTAGTTCATTTGTTACCTGCATCTGTGGTTTATGTCCGTACAACTTACTCCTTATGTATATGACAATCTTCACAATCTATCAAGAATCATGTAGATTGATTAATCATTGTTTTGCTTCTGCCTCAAACATGGTGCAAATCGTCATTGCAATAAGATCATATATCTCTAGCTTAAGGTTCTACCTAAGAATAAAATGGGACATGTGGTTAGTGCAGAATAAATTTCTTCCTGAATAATGAGATACTATCAAATTTAACTTGGATGTGTCTTCTTAGGTTCTTCTTCACATTTTGGACAGTAGAATTGGTTCCTTTTTTGTACTATTTTTTTGTTATATTTGCCGCATTATATGTATTACTACTTATCTCATATATTAATTTGCTTGATCGCTGATTCTGCAGTATAGAACTTTTTGTTGGGGAATGTAGCATAAATTCAAAATTTTCCTACGTGTCACCAAGATCTATCTATGGAGAGACTAGCAACGAGGGGAAGGAGAGTGCATCTACATACCCTTGTAGATCGCTATGCGGAAGCGTTCAAGAGAACGGGGTTGAAGGAGTCGTACTCGTCGTGATCCAAGTCACCAGAGATCCTAGTGCCGAACGGACGGCATCTCCGCGTTCAACACACGTACAGCCCGACGATGTCTCCCACGCCTTGATCCAGCAAGGAGAGAGGGAGAGGTTGAGGAAGACTCCATCCAGCAAGAGCACAACGGCGTGGTGGTGGTGGAGGAGTGTGGCAATCCTGCAGGGCTTCGCCAAGCACCACGGGATATGAGGAGAAAGAGAGGGAGGGCTGCACCAACGAGAGAGATCAAATCGCATGTTGGGCAGCCCCTAGGCCTCACTATTTATAGGAGGAGGGGAGGAGGGTGCGCCCCCTCTAGGGTTCCCACCCCTAGGGGGGGCGGCAGCCCTAGATGGGAAAAGGGGGGCGGCCAAGAGGGGAGAGGGGGGGCGCCCCCTAGGGTGGGCCTTTGGGCCCATCTGAGCCTAGGGTTTCCCCTTCTCCTCCTTTGCTGCGCCTTGGGCCTTGTGGGAGGCGCACCAGCCCACTCAGGGGCTGGTCCCTTGCCACTCTTGGCCCATGCAAGCCTCCGGGACTGGTGGCCTCACTTGGTGGACCCCCGGGACCCTCCCGGTGGTCCCGGTACGTTACCGGTAAACCCTGAAACTTTTCTGGTGACCAAAACAGGACTTCCCATATATAAATCTTTACCTCCGGACCATTCCGGAACTCCTCGTGACGTCCGGGATCTCATCCAGGACTCCGAACAACATTCGGTAACCACATACAAACTTCCTTTATAACCCTAGCGTCATCGAACCTTAAGTGTGTAGACCCTACGGGTTCGGGAGACATGCAGACATGACCGAGATGACTCTCTGGTCAATAACCAACAGCGGGATCTAGATACCCATGTTGGCTCCCACATGTTCCACGATGATCTCATCGGATGAACCATGATGTCAAGGACTTAATCAATCCCGTATACAATTCCCTTTGTCTATCGGTACGATACTTGCCCGAGATTCGATCGTCGGTATCTCGATACCTTGTTCAATTTCGTTACCGGCAAGTCTCTTTACTCGTTCCGTAACACATCATCCCGTGATCAACTCCTTGATCACATTGTGCACATTATGATGATGTCCTACCGAGTGGGCCCAGAGATACCTCTCCGTCACACGGAGTGACAAATCCCAGTCTCGATTCGTGCCAACCCAACAGACACTTTCTGAGATACCCGTAGTGCACCTTTATAGTCACCCAGTTACGTTGTGACGTTTGGCACACCCAAAGCACTCCTACGGTATCCGGGAGTTGCACAATCTCATGGTCTAAGGAAATGATACTTGACATTAGAAAAGCTTTAGCGAACGAACTACATGATCTTTGTGCTAGGCTTAGGATTGGGTCTTGTCCATCACATCATTCTCCGAATGATGTGATCCCGTTATCAATGACATCCAATGTCCATGGTCAGGAAACCGTAACCATCTATTGATCAACGAGCTAGTCCACTAGAGGCTTACTAGGGACATGGTGTTGTCTATGTATCCACACATGTATCTGAGTTTCCTATCAATACAATTATAGCATGGATAATAAATGATTATCATGAACAAGGAAATATAATAATAACTAATTTATTATTGACTCTAGGGCATATTTCCAACACTTTTCATGTCCATCGCAGGATAAGTTAGCACATAAATATATGAAAAAAGAATACAGGCAAATATATATATCATGGACTATAAATTCAATGTTTGCTCTAACTTCAAATATATTGAATATTAGATGGAATTAGAGCATTCTTACTAATATTAGCCAGAAACTATACTAACCTAAACCATGAGAGTAATCGTGCTGCACAGGCACCGAGAAATATTTTTCTAACCTAACTCATGAGAGCAATCATGATTCACTACCATGAAATATTGTTTGACATCTGTATATGCTATGATAGATGCTGTTAAAATAAGTGGTTAAAGAAACTAATAATTTTTATGCCGTAGATATATATACCTGGCATTTGTGTTTTACTCTTAATTTTATTAAATGGAAAGATGCCTACAAAAGTGTCCTCCTACCAACCGAGGGTCCTTTATTCATGCATATGTGCCTAGTTCATTATATCCTTTAGCCAATTCAACTTGACATGAGGCACGCATCAATAAGTCACCAGTTAGGCAGTGCGCATGGTCTAAAAATACAATGAATCAGTTATATGCCGTCGCCCATGTAATTTGTCAGGTGTGTGCTTCTCACCTAGCTAATCTTTGTAATCATTTTTGTGTTGGGTCAACTTCAATAAAATGAACCAATACACATCATCGCTCTTTCAGATACATGATCTAGTCCTTTTATTTTTATATAGTCCAATCTGATATTTATCTCAAAAGGTATAATTAGTATATACAAAATATGAAGGCCACTATTTCTGGCGGTTTTCGTTTGATGCATGACTTCATTTACATGTTAATAGATCTTCCGATGATTACACTGAAAAACTATGTGCAAGGAGAAACAAAAAAGAAACATTGTACATACATGGAGTTGTGTACAGCATGCCTGAGATGTGACAGGAATACATGCACCAAGGAGAGGAAACTTCTTTTCTATGAACACGCCACATGTCTATCCTGTACAATGCAATAGATTTATGTGGAAATTCCCACTACGCAAAGCCTGCAAACAAAAGAAAATATAATATTTTCTGATTAAGCTTGTAAGTAAACTTAGTTGAACATGAACCAAGATGACGAAATTACAGGCTGCATCTGAAATTCTGAACATGTAGGAAATATGGCTTCATCTGAATACAAAGGATGTAGCCTGACATGCAGAGGAGCACGTAATCTCTCCTTCCGGCTTTCGCGAGTCCGCTCGACACTTCGAGTTCCGTCAGGAGATGATGCAACGACGTGGCTGGCTACATCCCAACGTCCAACATGCAGGAAACCTTGATCTGCTGATTTAAATTGAAGCGTTTTCTAGCCGAGGAGAGAACTGAAAAGAGAAAACACAGAGCAGCGTCACAACATAATCACTATCCTCATAATCCAGAAAATTGACACCACGTGAACACCAGCCATGAATCAATTGTCTCTTGTGAGTTCATGCATCTGGGGTTTCACCGGGAACCCCATCAGTGTTGACAATGACAGTGGTGTCCCGGACAGTACTCTACGGTATCGAAAGATATAGCTAGACCATAACATGAGATGTTGACTTGAGATAGCTGGCATGGCAGTAGTCATGATCGGCCGGCTCCAGTATTTTACCGTAGCTATTTTATTCGGGATTCTATCTGTTTATTAAACCCCCACGACAGCAAATACCTCAGATTGCATCGACATGGTCTCCTGCTAGGGGTTCAAGCACTTGATAATCCCCACGACCAGGAGTACCTCAGACTGCGGCGTTGCGGTCTCCTGCTAGGCGCTGCAGCCCAAGAAGTTTGAACGCAGCAAGCCGAGCCTCAGACCTCATCAACATCGAGCTCGCGAGGGAGGGCGAGGCTGTAGGGGGAGCTTGTACGTAGACCGAATTGCTGACAATTGCTGGGTCAAACAAACATATAATCTGAATTTTGGTGCCACAACACCACATGTGAAGAAAAACAAATCTAACTTCAGGTGCTCTTTCATACCAGGCCCATAGCAAAGGCGGCGGCTGCGATCTCGAGCAATCAGGATGGGATGGCGAAACCGCGAGACGGTAAGGCTTTGATCATTAGCTATGGCAAGCAGGTCTAGATCGGTTCCAGGCCAAGAAAACTACCAAAATACTATTGCAAATAATAACTGGAGGGAGTTAGTCAAACGGATCTACGACAGCGCCGACAGGGAGGAGGAGCATACACTTGAGACGGAGGTGATCTCATACTGAAATACCTCATCGTTGAGGATAGAGCGGAGGAGATGAATAAGAAGAGGTAGGTGGGTCGATTTCTTGTTAGGACCGTAGGAGGAGAAGAATTTTCCATGTGGGGATGAAGAGAAAAATGAGAGAGGAAGAGCGATATGAGAGATCGGGAGAGAGACGTGAGAAAGAGAGGCTACGTTTTTCGTGGAAGGAAAGAGATACTACGATTGCTTTCATTGCGGTATTATCAGGTGGACGACTCATATACCTTTTTTTTCTGTTGCGAAGTTTTCCAAAAGATCTACACCATTATAATTTGGACCCACCAGATTAACGGCTCATAAATACTAATTAACGTGGTAATTACATGGAAGTCTGTAATTAGTATAGGTATAGATAGATTATTAGATAATTATATAAAGTAGGTGATCAAATAAATGCCCTCATATCTTGTGTTTCTTCTAACGGGCTTTGCTAATACTCGTCAAGAAGTGCAGCCTTGTTTTGTGTATAACGCCTAGTTCATTTGTTACCTTCATCTGTGGTTTATGTCCGTACAACTTACTCCTTATGTATATGACAATCTTCACAATCTATCAAGAATCATGTAGATTGATTAATCATTGTTTTGCTTCTCCCTCAAACATGGTGCAAATCGTCATTGCAATAAGATCATATATCTCTAGCTTAAGGTTCTACCTAAGAATAAAATGGGACATGTGGTTAGTGCAGAATAAATTTCTTCCTGAATAATGAGATATTATCAAATTTACCTTGGACGTGTCTTCTTAGGTTCTTCTTCACATTTTGGACAGTAGAATGGGTTCCTTTTTTTGTACTACTTTTTTGTTATATTTGCCGCATTATATGTAGTACCACTTATCTCATATATTAATTTGCTTGATCGCTGATTCTGCAGTATAGAACTTTTCATGTCCATCGCAGGATAAATTAGCACATAAATATATGAAAAAAGAATACAGGCAAATATATATATATATCATGGACTATAAATTCAATGTTTGCTCTAACTTCAAATATATTGAATATTAGATGGAATTGGAGCATTCTTACTAATATTAGCCAGAAACTATACTAACCTAAACCATGAGAGTAATCGTGCTGCACAGGCACCGAGAAATATTTTTCTAACCTAACTCATGAGAGCAATCATGATTCACTACCATGAAATATTGTTTGACATCTGTATGTGCTATGATAGATACTGTTAAAATAAGTGGTTAAAGAAACCAATAATTTTTACGCCGTAGATATATATACCTGGCATTTGTGTTTTACTCTTAATTTTATTAAATGGCAAGATGCCTACAAAAGTGTCCTCCTACCAACCGGGGGTCCTTTATTCATGCATATGTGCCTAGTTCATTATATCCTTTAGCCAATTCAACTTGACATGAGGCACGCATCAATAAGTCACCAGTTAGGCAGTGCGCATGGTCTAAAAATACAATGAATCAGTTATATGCCGTCGCCCATGTAATTTGTCAGGTGTGTGCTTCTCACCTAGCTAATCTTTGTAATCATTTTTGCGTTGGGTCAACTTCAATAAAATGAACCAATACACATCATCGCTCTTTCAGATACATGATCTAGTCCTTTTATTTTTATATAGTCCAATCTGATATTTATCTCAAAAGGTATAATTAGTATATACAAAATATGAAGGCCACTATTTCTGGCGGTTTTCGTTTGGTGCATGGCTTCATTTACATGTTAATAGATCTTCCGATGATTACACTTAAAAACTATGTGCAAGGAGAAACAAAAAAGAAACATTGTACATACATGGAGTTGTGTACAGCATGCCTGAGATGTGACAGGAATACATGCAACAAGGAGAGGAAACTTCTTTTCTGTGAACACGCCACATGTCTATCCTGTACAATGCAATAGATTTATGCGGAAATTCCCACTACGCAAAGCCTGCAAACAAAATAAAATATAATATCAGATTGATTAAGCTTGTAAGTAAACTTAGTTGAACATGAACCAAGATGACGAAATTACAGGCTGCATCTGAAATTCTGAACATGTAGGAAATATGGCTTCATCTGAATACAAAGGATGTAGCCTGACATGCAGAGGAGCACGTAATCTCGCCTTCCGGGTTTCGCGAGTCTGCTCGACACTTCGAGTTCCGTCAGGAGATGATGCAACGACGTGGCTGGCTACATCCCAACGTCCAACATGCAGGAAACCTTGATCTGCTGATTTAAATTGAAGCGTTTTCTAGCCGAGGAGAGAACTGAAAAGAGAAAACACAGAGCAGCATCAGAACATAATCACTATCCTCATAATCCAGAAAATTGACACCACGTGAACACCAGCCATGAATCAATTGTCTCTTGTGAGTTCATGCATCTGGGGTTTCACCGGGAACCTCATCAGTGTTGACAATGACAGTGGTGTCCCGGACAGTACTCTACGGTATCGACAGATATAGCTAGACCATAACATGAGATGTTGACTTGAGATAGCTGGCATGGCAGTAGTCATGATCGGCCGGCTCCAGTATTTTACCGTAGCTATTTTATTCGGGATTCTATCTATTTATTAAACCCCCACGACAGCAAATACCTCAGATTGCATCGACATGGTCTCCTGCTAGGGGTTCAAGCACTTGATAATCCCCACGACCAGGAGTACCTCAGACTGCGGGGTTGCGGTCTCCTGCTAGGCGCTGCAGCCCAAGAAGTTTGAACGCAGCAAGCCGAGCCTCAGACCTCATCAGCATCGAGCTCGCGAGGGAGGGCGAGGCTGAAGGGGGAGCTTGTACGTAGACCGAATTGCTGACAATTGCTGGGTCAAACAAACATATAATCTGAATTTTGGTGCCACAACACCACATGTGAAGAAAAACAAATCTAACTTCAGGTGCTCTTTCATACCAGGCCCACAGCAAAGGCGGCGGCTGCGATCTCGAGCAATCAGGATGGGCTGGCGAAACCGCGAGACGGTAAGGCTTTGATCATTAGCTATGGCAAGCAGGTCTAGATCGGTTCCAGGCCAAGAAAACTACCAAAATACTATTGCAAATAATAACTGGAGGGAGTTAGTCAAACGGATCTACGACAGCGCCGATAGGGAGGAGGAGCATACACTTGAGACGGAGGTGATCTCATACTGAAATACCTCATCGTTGAGGATAGAGCGGAGGAGATGAATAAGAAGAGGTAGGTGGGTCGATTTCTTGTTAGGACCGTAGGAGGAGAAGAATTTTCCATGTGGGGATGAAGAGAAACATGAGAGAGGAAGAGCGATATGAGAGATCGGGAGAGAGACGTGAGAAAGAGAGGACGTGAGAAAGAGAGGCTATGTTTTTCGTGGAAGGAAAGAGATACTACGATTGCTTTCATTGCGGTATTATCAGGTGGACGACTCATATACCTTTTTTTTTCTGTTGTGAGTTTTCCAAAAGATCTACACCGTTATAATTTGGACCCACCAGATTAACGGCTAACAAATACTAATTAACGTGGTAATTACCTGGAAGTCTGTAATTAGTATAGGTATAGATTATTAGATAATTATATAAAGTAGGTGATCAAATAAATGCCCTCATATCTTGTGTTTCTTCTAACGGGCTTTGCTAATACTCGTCAAGAAGTGCAGCCTTGTTTTGTGTATAACGCCTAGTTCATTTGTTACCTTCATCTGTGGTTTATGTGCGTACAGCTTACTCCTTATGTATATGACAATCTTCACAATCTATCAAGAATCATGTAGATTGATTAATCATTGTTTTGCTTCTGCCTCAAACATGGTGCAAATCGTCATTGCAATAAGATCATATATCTCTAGCTTAAGGTTCTACCTAAGAATAAAATGGGACATGTGGTTAGTGCAGAATAAATTTCTTCCTGAATAATGAGATATTATCAAATTTGACTTGGACGTGTCTTCTTAGGTTCTTCTTCACATTTTGGACAGTAGAATTGGTTCCTTTTTTTGTACTACTTTTTTGTTATATTTGCCGCATTATATGTAGTACCACTTATCTCATATATTAATTTGCTTGATCGCTGATTCTGCAGTATAGAACTTTTCATGTCCATCGCAGGATAAATTAGCACATAAATATATGAAAAAAGAATACAGGCAAATATATATATCATGGACTATAAATTCAATGTTTGCTCTAACTTCAAATATATTGAATATTAGATGGAATTAGAGCATTCTTACTAATATTAGCCAGAAACTATACTAACCTAAACCATGAGAGTAATCGTGCTGCACAGGCACCGAGAAATATTTTTCTATCCTAACTCATGAGAGCAATCATGATTCACTACCATGAAATATTGTTTGACATCTGTATGTGCTATGATAGATACTGTTTTTTTTTGAGGGGTAAGACAGTAGGAGAGGCTCCTATTGTGTGTATATATTTCTACCTTTTGAAAAGGTTACATGTGAGTTACAGTAGTGTTAGAAGGGGTGTTCGACCACACCCCCATCACATGGAGGGGGGGTCGTGGAGGAATTGAAAGAGGTTACTATCTAGAAGGTACAAGGAGGGAATTAGGTAAGAGAGTTACAAAAAGTAGTTACAAATGTCCTCTGCGCCTCCTTTACCCTGTGTTGGAGGAGACCAAAATCTCTCTTGAAACGTGTCAACCAAGAGCCAGTGCTGGGGTCGACCCCTCTGAAGTGTTTGTTATTGCGTTCTTTCCACAAACTCCATGCTGCTGTGAGAAAAATTTCCATGAAGAGAGGTCGATGCTCAGACTCATTGATTTGTGCGATCAGATCAAGTCTGGAGTCAAACTCAGGCCAGTCAATGCCAAGTTTCTCCCAACAAGCTTCACTGAAGGGGCAGGTAAAGATCATGTGGTCTACGGTTTCTTCAATATGTTGTCCACACAGAAGGCAGTCAAAGACTTCACCAATGTTGTAATGACGACGTTTCAGCATGTTCCTTGTGTTCAAACGATCGAGAAGGAGCAGCCAGCCAAAACTTTGATTTTCATGGTGCTTTTGGAACGCCAAAGCAACCTGAAGGTTGGGTGCTTTGGGGCAAGTCTAAAACAGAATCTGTAGTAATCAGTCGCTTTGAACTCTGTTTGCCCCCAGGTATAGTGCCAAACATCAGCGGTAGTCGTGGATGGGCGCATGTGGGTGGACAAGGACTGCAGGTCTCGAACTTCCAATAAGGCTTCGGGAGAAAGCGGCAGGTGGAAAAGATCATGCAGTGACGTGCTCTCCAAGAAATCCTTGACGGATGCATCTTCATGCAAGGCAAAGGAGAAGGCCCGGGGGTGCGACACGTCCAAGGTGTTGTCTAGCCAGAGATCTTTCCAAAAGAGAGTAGTTGTCCCATCGACCACTTGGACACAAGAGACCCCGCGATATTGAGGTGTGAGTTTAAGTATGTCGCGCCACCAGAACGAGCCGACCGATTCCGAGGCATGCGGGATTTTGTCTGTGTAGTAGGTGTACCAGAGAAGATGCACCCAAGGGACGTCTTTCTTGTTATAGAACTTGTGCAAGAATTTCATTAGTAGGGCTTCGTTCTGTAGTTTCAGATTAATCACACCCAGGCCTCCATTTCTTTTTGGTTTGCAGACCATGCTCCAGGCGGCCAGCGAGTTACATTTGTCCCCGTGTTCAGTCTTCTTATTCCAGAGGCAGCGGCGACGGATCTTGTCCAACATCTCAAGTATTTGAGGGTGTATTTTCAGCGTGCACATGGCATAAATAAGTAGGGATGTTACGGTTGCATTAAGCCTGGAAAGCTTCCCTCCATACGACATCATGGAATTTGTGGCAGTGAGACGTCGTTCTGCACTGCAAACAAGCGGCATGAGGTCTTGAACCGTAGGTTTGGAGATACCCATGGGGAGCCCGAGATATGTAAAAGGCATGGTGCCAACCGAACAGCCAAAGATGTTTGCTAATTCAGCAGTCAAGGCATCATCAAGATTTATAGGGATGAGAGTGGACTTGTTAAAGTTGATCTTGAGGCCAATGGACAATGCATAGTTCGAAAGGATCTGCTTGATAATTCCAGCTTGACGTGGGCAGGCAGGGAGGGCTAGCATGGTATCATCGGCGTATTGGATGACAGGGTATTCAGTTTGACCAGGACAAGAAAAAGGCAGCTCGATTCTCCCCTGTCTAAACGCATTGTTGATGGCAGCCTGAAGGAGATCAGCCGCAAGGACGAAGAGCCGGGGGGAGAGAGGATCACCCTGGCGTACCCCGCTCTTACAGTGGAATTGGCGGCCCGGCACACCATTGAGCAGAACTGAAGAGCGGCCTGTGGAGAAAATGCACTGAATCCAGTTGAGCCATTTGTCAGAAAATCCCATGTGTCGCATGATGTGGATCATTGGATCATGGCCGATGGTGTCAAAGGCTTTTGCAAAATCCAATTTGAGCAGTACGATTCTCCGTTTAGATGCATGGCACTGATGGATATATTGGAAGGCCCAAGTGAGGCAATCTTGAATGGTCCGGCCTTTAAGAAACCCATATTGGTTACGATGGACAAGGGACAAGATGATTTTTTTAAGCGGTTAGCCAAGGGCTTGGTGAGCAACTTGAGGCAACAATTAAGCAAAGTTATCGGTCTGTAATCGTTAACTGTCTCAGGCGAGCGAACCTTTGGGATCAGAGTGATGAGGCCATCATTGATGCTTGTAAGATCAAGGTCTCCAGCGTGGAATTGAGAGCATAGCGCATAGAAATTGGATTTGATCAAAGGCCAGCAGGCCTTGAGGAATGCACCACTGAACCCATCGGGGCCAGGTGCTCGGCCGGCAGGCATCTCTTTAACCACAACATCGATCTCTTCATATGTGAAAGGTTCAGTTAAGTGATCAAGGTTATTGGAGCATTTTATTAACGCGGGTAAGTCAAATTTCATCTCTGCTGGTGATGTAGAACCTAGGCAATTTTTGTATGTCTGAAAGAGAAGAACCTCTTTACTGGTGTGATCTTCCACCTGGTTACCCTCATTATCCAGAAAGCAAGTGATGTTATTATTACGATACGCTCAGTGGCCACTGCCTGAAAGAACTTCGTGTTCTCATCACCAAATTTGATCCAACGGATTGTGCACCGCTTTTTCCAATAGAGTTTCTGATATTGTAAAAGTCGGAGCATATGTTTCTTGAGGATGTTGCGGAAGTTGTTTTCAGGGACGGTAAGGGGCCTTTTATTCTCTAGTTCATCAAAATGAGCCAAAGTTTGGTTACAGTTGCCAATGGCGATCGTCAAACGAGAGATGTTCTTGCTCCAGATCTTGAGAGCATGACGGAGCCTTTTAAATTTCGCACAGAGCACGGTGGCTGCGTTGGATGAGTTGACTGGTTTGTTCCAAGAGGCATTCACAACTTCCATAAATCCAGGGTGAAGTAGCCAGTACGACTCAAATCTAAATATCTTAGTGCGCGGTATGCGAGTTTGGATTGAGACGACACAGGGTATGTGGTCAGAGACAGGCTTACCAAGCGGTTTAACCATTGTGTTGGGGTATACGTTGGTCCAATGCAGAGAGGTGAAAAACCAATCTAACTACTCGAGTAGGGGATCAAGTTGCATATTACTCCATGTGTATGCTCGGCCTTTGACAGGAAGTTCAAGGAGGTTTTGCGCACGGATAATATCATTGAAAGTGACCATGTCAGCAGTACTACCGCCAGGTTTGTTACGATTATCAGGTGCACGAATATAGTTGAAATCACCCAGTAAGAGCCAGTCCTGAGACGCTGGTATGTCTAAATCATACAACCAATTAGTGTACGTCTCTCGATCATCCCCCGTACATGGTCCATATATATTAGCTAGTGTCCAAGTTTGCTGAGACTGTGTGCTGATGAGATTAACAACAAGCGCAAAGTGATCTGAGAATAAGACTGAGCCCGTAAACATTGAGCTCTTCCAAATCGTAATAATACCACCAGAAGCGCCACGAGAAGGCACATACGCAAAGCGATCAAACTGTCGGGGACAGCAGGTTTTGATAAAAGCAAGATCAAACGAGGTTTTTTTTCATTTCTTGTAAACAGACGATCGCACAACCACTGGTAAGGATAGCATTATGAAGCGCTAACTGCTTAGGTTCAGAGTTGAGACCACGAATATTCCAGGAAAGAACATTCCAAGAGCGCAAAAGGGACATAAAAACACAGGTAATTAAGCAGAGGTGTGATTACCACTGCCTCCAGGAGCGTGAGCATCATGAGTAGCTTCTGGATCTTCATCAGGCAGCATGTTGGATGGCCCCGCCAAGAGAGCTTCTTCAGTTAGTTCTGCGGCTGGGATAGCACACCTGTTGATGCCGACATCTTGCAGCGTAGCAATGGGAGTTGGGGGGGGGATGTCTTCAGAAACTTGCTCTTGGTTGATAGATGAAGAGGAGTCCACCGCAGGTACGATCCTTGGTTTAACCTTGGAAATGGGAGGGCGGGTATCAGTGGGCATGTTGACCTTGAAACCGCTGTACTTGTTAGTACGGGTGCTGCGTCGAACTTCGACCGTGGAAATTGGTGGCACAACAGTTTTGGAGCGACGGTCGCGGGTCACTAAATGTCCAGAAGGTATCTCAATATTGACAGCGGAAAGCCCCAGACCATCATGAGAGAGCTCTGCTGGGTGAGAAATGGAAGAACCAGGATCCAGGGGGTGTGCCGCTGTCAGTAGTTGAGTGTTAGGCAGATGTTCAGATGCCTCAGAAGCAGCCACCATTTGGGCGGTTGCAGGCAGTTGGGTTTTAGGAACCTCAAACAGATGATCTTTAGGTGGTTGTGCCATATTTTCAGGTCCAGGCAACTGAAGCTGATCAGAGAGCAGAGCAGGCAGTGCAGTAGATGTAACAGTAGCTTCAGGTTGCAGTTCCTGAATGACCACAGAGGATACTGAAACTGAAACTTCAACACTTGCATTTCTCATACCAAAGGCAATACGCCAGGGCCTAATAGTGGCAATCATGGGCCTGAGAGCATCAAATATGAATGTGTTGAGCCGCTGCCTGGGGATTGGGTCTTCAATCAATAAGGACAGAAGGTCTGAACCTTGGGCCGAGAGACCAAATTGGATGCCATGATCATGTAGAACCACAGAGACAGAAAAGGAGTCATTGGGCATCGCCGCATCCATAGGTTGCAGAGGCTGCTGTGGCATAATGATCATATCAGTATTAGCAGAGCTGCTGTCTTCATCCAAAGTGGAGAGGGAGTCGTTCCAGGCCTGTGTTGGGCTGTCAGTCAGGTTGTTGTCAGGGACGAGGCCATCTTGAACTGTAAGGCCTTGAGCTGCTAGCCATGCTTGGTAGTTGACCAAATGTGGAGGCAGAGGTGATAGAGGAGGGGCAGGCGGCTGAGGCCAAGCACCCTAGGCAGCATTGGCACCAACATTGTTGTCGTTGTGAGCAGCATCTTCAGGGTCAGCAGGAGCAGCATTCTGCACCAGCCAATTGTGAACCTGCTGTTGATACAGTTGTTCAGCAGTGAGCTCAGGGCCAAACTGGGGATGCTGGTCGCCATCTGGCGGCGGCGGTTCTTCACCTGCAGGTAGGACTTCCGGAAGCAAACCGTTCCAGTCATTGCTACGAAGAATTGTGACTTGTACTGTCCAACAGTCTCTAGCCCCCCCAAGCTGCCAAACCACGAAGCTTTTCGGAATCAGACGCAAGCGGAGGACACGGGCTTTGATCAACATGTAGCGCCGGTCCTGCCTCGGATTGTACCAGGACACAAGAGATCCGTAACCACCCAGAGCCTTGGTAATGTAATAGTCAGTCTGATAATCATAAGGAAAACCAAAGAACATTAACCAAACTTCTGGACCAAAGGTAGTGGTGCGACGATTCAGAGCTTCGTTGTGCGAAACAAAAGTGATAAGGAGATCCTCATCTTCAAGCTCAATAGGTGCATTGACAGCAGTGTCCCGCAGAAAAGAATCCGCAAACCTGAAAATCCCAATGCCAAGCGGATGGTCACTAACTTCAGTAGGAAAGAGCTGAGAGGCTTGAAGCTGACCTACGATTGCATTGCGAACTGTAGCCCGGCGATGCAGAGGGACATACTCACTGGCTTCGGCGATGGCCAAGAACTCGTGGCTGAGCGGTGGTATTGGGCCAACGATCATCCCGCTACGCACCACCCGGTCCGCCGGGCCTGGCTCGATGGCGAACCCCGGGGGGAGGAACGGCACTGGATTGAGCGGGTAGTTTGCCATTGCTAAGGTCTGCGGGGGCGGCGAGGTCTGGCCAGTGAGCGAAGTTGGTGATGGGACTGGACAGAGGCATGTCTGTTGGATATTCGAGGAGGGAGACGGAGCGTGAGGGGTAGGATTGGAAAGTGGAGTGGATTTGGGAATCCATTTCCATCTTTGAGCGTGGATGCGTCTGCGGCAGGATCGGGCCACGTGTCCATAGAACGCACAAACCGTGCATCGGACGGTGCGTCTAGAGCCGTTGCGGATGTGGGATATAGGATGTGAGGGCACAAAGGATCCCATATTGATGCCCCGATTTGTAGTCACCAAATTCAGCTCATCAATTAGAGGAGACTTACCAATGCTGGGGCAATGACTTGCCTTGTGATCAGGTGCGAAGCAATGAATGCAAATCACTCTGGCCTTGCAGGAAATCTTGCGGTGGCCCCATTGTAGGCAACGAGAGCAGAGTGAGGCCCAATTAGTGGATAAATCGATAATTTCCTGTTATGTATAATGGGCTTGGGCCAAGTCTGCTTTGTGCTTGGCATGGAGTGTAGGCGGCCAACTAGAATGTTCAGGTGCATAGCTGAGGGCAGATTTCAGAAAGCAGCGTGGTAGTGGTGGATATGGAGCATTTAGGGGGCAATTAAATGCCCCAAGAATAATGTAATTAGGCGATTGCTTATCCTCCAATTCCGCCTCAGACATAAATAGTTCCATTAATGCGATGCGATCAATGTTGTCCGAGGGAATAGCGCTGAAATTCGAAGAAATCTTTTCCTGAATAATTGGAGAAAAAGTCCCAAACTGAGGATGAATATCCTGCCGCTCAAGGCGTTGATTCGTCGTAATCAAAGAAGAGGATGAAGCTTCATCAGCATCCTTGTTGGTGAAATCCATTTGGGCGAGTGGAACCAGAGTAGACAAGGTGGTTTCCCTAGGAACCGAAGAATGAACATGGTTGGTAGAATGTAGGAATTCAAACCTAGGCTTGATAGCCACCAGGCGACGCGCTGAAAGATCAGATAATTCCACGTCCGCATGCCAATATGCCTTGGAGAACGGAGCTCTGGTGAATTTTCCTTTGAACAAGTGAAAGTGGCAAACAAAATCTGGCCAAATACGATCCTTAAGCTTGTAAATGAAATGCCCCACTTTGTTGTTTGCCACAGAAAAATGAAATGATCGAGGGTTAAGTTGAGTCACATTAAAACCAGAGCTAATACCACCAATGCAACATTGGAGAGCAATACCAACAGATTCCACCGAAAGAGGGAATGAAGCCGAGGAGAAAGAAACGACCAAGAAAAACTCCTTGGTATCACGAGAGGGGGAGAAATGCACGGTTGATCGAAATTTTCTCCTCACCTGATCAGCCAGGGCTAGGCCTCGGGCAAAATCCCAATGTAGTAGGCCTTCCATGGTAGGATTTGAGGGCTAGAGGACGCCATTGTTGGTGGAAAGCGGGTGGGAGAGGGAGGAGAGGAGAGGAGAGGTGGGAGACGCCATTAGCAGATTTGCCTTTGGTCTGATAGATACTGTTAAATAAGTGGTTGAAGAAAACTAATAATTTTTACGCCATAGATATATATACCTGGCATTTGTGTTTTACTCTTAATTTTATTAAATGGCAAGATGCCTACAAAAGTGTCCTCCTACCAACCGGGGGTCCTTTATTCATGCATATGTGCCTAGATCATTATATCCTTTAGCCAATTCAACTTGACATGAGGCACGCATCAATAAGTCACCAGTTAGGCAGTGCGCATGGTCTAAAAATACAATGAATCAGTTATATGCCGTCGCCCATGTAATTTGTCAGGTGTGTGCTTCTCACCTAGCTAATCTTTGTAATCATTTTTGTGTTGGGTCAACTTCAATAAAATGAACCAATACACATCATCGCTCTTTCAGATACATGATCTAGTCCTTTTATTTTTATATAGT